>NC_081182.1:117872172-118246032 GCF_029867415.1 Vicia villosa | reverse complement strand
GTTAGCCAAGCATGAAAATGAACTGAAATGACTCGCCGATAGCGAAGTAAAGTCAAATAAAAAAGAGAAAGGGAAAGAAGAGAAACAAGATCTTTCTTTGAAAGCTTTGACATATAAAGATAGTAAATCAAAGGAAGAACCTTGGGAAAAACCTATTCTAACAAATATTTTATTATCAAAACATTGAGATCTATGTGCAAGGAGTGGCAACCAAAGATTACATATAAAAAAGAATATATATTTATCTTAACACTTTGGATGTTACAAAGTTGTTTGGAAAGTTAGCCGATGTAATACGGTGAACTGACTTTTTATCGAAATGTCCCGGTAAGCAAGAGTCGCCACCGACTTTTATTTTATCCAAATATTAGAAAGGCTAAAAGAACAGGAAAAACCTTTTTAAAGAAAACAGGGTTCGGGGGTAATTTATGCAAAGGGAAGGTGTAAGGCACCCTTTGCATCCATGGCTCTTAATTGCTTTGCTCTTTAGTTTTGAAAAGAAATGTAGAAGAAGTGAATATGGACTTTAGCTCGTAAATGAGCGTAGCCATTTTGAAGGTTTATGAGAAAGAATATGAAAAAAAAGTTTTTAGCCAGAGCAAGGCAATTAGGGGCAATTACCTTAATGATGTAGAAAATAGTTCTTTTAGCCTTTCAGGGTGAAAGGGTCTATCCATACCATAAGAGGGCAGGAAGTCTTTCATTTGGAGGTTGAAGGGTCATCGCAATGTCGTTTGCCATAAGACTGTCCCATGCCATAGAGTGGTGCAGCTCTTTCATGCGCGTCAGATCGGCCTAAGTAAGGATCAGACGGATGGGGCCTGAGGATGCATGGTAAGAGCCTGTGCGTGTGGCGTAGGGATCGAACCCTGGCCTGCAAGGATGATGAACACTTCTGGTGGCCAAGTGTGCTGGCTACAAGTTATGATAACTATATGATTCATAAATAATATATACGAATAACGACGAAATTTAAAAAAAAAAGAAAGAAACGCTTCGCGCCCAGCATCACTGTTTCTCTTCCCCCTTCTTTTATTCTTTTTTTACAGACTTTTAGCCACAGTTATCCTTGCGTGGCTATAGGTTGTTTTCCATTAAACCTACAAATTATCATCAACAAATGCAAACGACTAACCCAGATTGACTGTATGTAACTCCACGATTCCGAAGGGACCGTTAATTTGGTCTGAAATTAGCTCTAACTAAAAAGCCCTAATCCTAAGAACAAGAACCCTAACAATGGTGAGTTCTTTATCCTGCAATCAAACTTAAATTCAACCATTCAGATAGCTTTAAAACATCGTTCTAAGTACAAATATACTATCAATGCGTGCTTATGATGCATGATTTATCAAAATCGAACGTAAAAGCAATAGCAAACCGTGGAGCTTGACTGGGTCGGTTCAGGGAGCCTGGGCCGCCGCCAACGATTTGGCCGGCTTCAGAGAGAGCCGATAAAGCCTCTGGGATCTTTAAATTGACTTGAATCAATTTAATTCCGAATTTTCCAGTTCTTGGAGTGCTACGATTTTTTGAGTCCTTCTCGGGTGATTTCGTCTGCAGATTTTCGTTCCCCCTAATCCTTATTCCTCTTCTATGTAATTTGCACTCTGTTTTTATAATGGAACCATAGGGTCTGAGCATTGAATTTGATTGATTTTGTTGAATCTTTGGATGATGAGAATTCAGAACTAATAAAACGAGTGATTTGATCTTCTTTTTTGTTGATTGATTTTTTTCTCTAATCAGTAATAATTTCTAATAACTAAGTAAATAATAATACAAAACATAATCTAATAATAACCTAATAAGAATGATTTTAATAATAGTGACAAAATTATTATAATTTAGATCTAATCTAATAAAACTTAATCGATAAGTCTATAAAAAATAAAACTATAAACTTACTACAATAATAAAATATGATGATAACTAATAATAAAAAAACAAATAACTAATATTAATACTAATAAATCTAATATATTTATAAAAAGTGAAAAAATGAAAATAAAAGATAAAATAAAAATAAAAAAAATAAAAAAGGATAAAAAATTGAAGGAGGTGAGATTCGAACCCGGGACATTGTACCTGCAAGCATCACACTCTTACCAAATGTACCATTTCACTCATCTGAAATAAAGTGATATTGGTAAATATAAGAGGGCAAATTTTGGGGTATGACAGCTGCCCCTGTTCAATTTTCTTAAACCTGAAGATGTAGAGTGGTTTGTATGCCAGTCGGTATCTGAAGGTGGAAGATGATTGAACACTAGAATACCAAGAAATTTTCCCTAGCTGAAGTAGGGACTTTTGTCCGAGATGGGCTTTGAAGATGCCATCCAGCTTGATAGACTTGAAACTTGAGAGTCATAATACGTCGTACGTTAGACCGTTTCTGAAGAATAGACTTGGATTGAGTCGTATGTTAGACTGAATCCCTTGTAAGCGTCAGAGTAAGTCGTATGTTAGACTGTACTTTTTTAGAACGAGTCGTACGTTATACTGGGTCTAGTTTGCATCAGCAGATGTCTGGAAAACCGTGCGTTAGGCTGAAGGATGAGTTGTGCGTTAGACTGGATCCTTTTCGTTGGAGATTGATCGTGTCAGCATCGTTCGTGGTGAGAAAATTAGATTTTTGGAAATAGAATACAGTAACAGGTCATACATTAGACCATATGTGATGGAGGGCGTCAGAGAGAATAGACCACATATATTGAAGGACGTCAGAACGAGTCGTACATCTGGACCATATCTGATGAAGGTTGACAGAACGAGTTATTCATTAAACCATATCTGAAGAGGAATATCAGAACGAGCCATGCATTAGACCATATCTGATGAAGGATGACAAAACGAGTTATTCATTAAACCATATCTGAAGAGGAATATCAGAACGAGCCATACATTAGACCCTATCTGAAGGAGAATACCAAAACGAGTCATACATTAGACCATATCTGATGAAGGGTGTCAGAACAAGTTATTCATTAAACCATATCTGAAGAGGAATATCAGAATGAGCCATACATTAGACCATATCTGAAGGAGAATACCATAACGAGTCATACATTAGACCATATCTGATGAAGGGTGTCAGAACGAGTTTATTCATTAAACCATATCTGAAGGATAGTGCCAAAACGAGTCATACATTAGACCATATCTGACTGAGAATACTGGAACGGGTCATACATTAGACCATATTTGATAGAGAATGCTTGCTCGTTAGAGTTGATAAGTTATTTGATGAAGTTTTGGAATGTAAAAGGCTTGTCAGAATGAATCTTGAGCTCGATTATATCTGAGTGGAATGCTTGTCGAGGCGGAACCTGAAAACAAAGTTAGAACTATGCAATATCATGATGCATGTATTATATGACGAGTCTATCCAAATAAATGAGAACCTGTATGTTTATCATGAAGTAATGTATGCAATGTATGAATATGTATGTGATGTATATGATGTATGACTGATGTTGTTTTGAGAAAATAAATCTCTGTATCATTGTGACTTGGATATTTGATCTTGTTTTGAAGATGTGTAGCTGGGGATTTATGATTTCTGCTTGGGGATGAAAATGATTTGATGTACCCTGACTGGGGATAAAAGATATTAGTAACCCATGTTAGAGAAGGGCAAAGTGTCGGAGAACCGGTAGTGCTGAAGACGTGAATTTCGTTGAGGAGCTAAGTCTTTGTTAGGACGAGAGCATTTGAAAGTATCTTCTTAATGATTACTCTGTGGGGGTATGATCCTGTGTAATCGGTTTTGTGGGAAGACGTGGATGTCTTAAACATTGCCCCCCAGTGGTTATAGCACTTGCCATTCCTGGACTCGCATTGATTGGAACACTAGTGAGTATTGATCGAAGTGTTGAATATGCCTCGTATATCTTTGCCCCAGTTATTTAGGGAATTTTGAAGAGATTCGCCTCGCGAGGACCTTATGAGATATGTACTATGGGTGACATGCCCCTAGTACTTAATATGATGCCCCTGACTGCTCGGGAAGTAGATTCAGATCCACTTAAGCGCATGCCTCTGATTGTTTGGTATTTTTGAGAGATTCTTGGAATCTTGACTCGATTGCCCCAGATCGACTGGATAAATTGTGCCATGCCCCTTGTATATGTAGGAGACATTGCTTCTTGGAGTAATCTGTGTTGGTCGGGATAACTTTGAGTCATTAGCCATACCCTGTGCAAATTCGCTCTGATGCTAACATTTGAAATTATGTAGCAGAATATGTTTAATAATGAATTCATGAGATGCAATGCATACGTTTGTCTTGAGTTTTTGAAAAAACATTAAAACAAGGGACGTAAAAGCGTGATATTTGTAAAAAACATGTTATTTTTGTAGAAAATAGGATATCAACCTAGCATTTGTAGTAAACCTTAAGGAGTCGGGATACCTTTTTGGTGACAGTATGCTTTCGAACTAACCATGCTTCAATTAGGACTTTCAAGGGTTGTAACGTGGCTTGGTTCACGGTTTAAGAAACAAAGGATAAAGGCTCAAAGTTTATTTGTACCCACCCTCTTCGTGATGATCTTCAGTCCTAAGCTCAGTTAATTCAACTTATGCATTCAGGTTTCAAGAGACTTTTGGATTTGCACCTTTGATAATGATGATGGTTCATAAGCAAAGAGAACTTTTGAGACGGCAATCACTTCTTCCTTTTGGTAGCCACAACATTGTGTTGTTCAAGAATTTATTGACTTCTCTTTTTTCATCTTTTTGATATCCCTAACTTTTGCCTGAACTGTCTATTTTGAGCTTACAGTCAGCGGGATGCCTTAATTTTTGCCTAAGTCAACTTTTTGATTTTAACTTAGCAGGCTTTTCTTTGTATATATGTTTTTTCATTTTTTTTTGAAAGATACTGACTGCCTTGCTTAATGATTGATGAACCATCATTGGCTTTTGATTGACATCTCCAACACTTCTTTGATGTGTGCGGATGAACGCTTGTGATTGAAACCTTTGTTGAAAGGTGTACTAGATGATTCTCTTAAAGTAGAATGCACAGCCAAATTAACTGAGAACTATCCTGCCCAGGTTACGATCAAGGGTTTTAATTAATACAAGAAAGAAACTTCCACTTCTTAGGCTCAAAGGGGTTGACGAGGGATTAACATCCTTATATCTCCACTGTTTAGGAATTGAAACAATGCCTGTACATCGTCAGCATAGTCCGCTCAAAAGCATAATGTATGAGGTTGCGGTATCGTTTTCGCCATCCTCCCTTAAAAGGCTTACAACTTAGCAGGAGTTGAATATCACAAAACACATGCAAAGTAAAGACATAATTTAAAATGAGTGATAGCGAAATAAATATTCAAGACAAACATATGCAATGCACTGATGATGATTATTAAAACAAATAATGTCTATCATAAGTCGAATGTTTAAACAAACAGAAAAAGAAATTGCAACTGAAAGTAAAACTAATGATCTTAAAGTCCGCCCTTCTAGCCATCCACAGTATTAGCACTCTTGTTATGATTAGGCATGGTTGCAGGGGAGTCGAACTCAATTTTTCCAGCGTCGATCATATCATGGATTTTGTTCTTCAATGGCCAACAATCATTAGTGTCATGCCCAATGCTGTCAGAATGATAAGCGTATCTTGCATTAGGATTATATTGATGAGATAAGGTATTGGGCTTCAGAGGAGGATCCTTTAAAGTGATCACCCCTGCTTTCAGCAATTGTTGTAACGCTTCAGCCAAAGTTATGTTGATCTTTGAGAATTGTCTTTTAGATGCGCCTTGTTTACGTTGGTTTCCCCTTTGTCGTGTCAGCACTTGATTAGAGGCTAGGACCGTCCCCACAGTATTAGATTCATTCCTCTCATTGTGCGCTTTCTTTGAGGTATTAGAATATGTAGCCACTTGAATTTTACCGCTTTGAATACCGCTTTCAACATGTTCCCCAGTCAGTATAAGCTCAGTGAATCCAGATGATGAACTTCCCAGCAAATGACTATAGAAAGGGCCAGTCAGTGTATTCATGAACATATCTACCATCTCTCTGTCAGCCAAGGAAGGTTTGACTCTTCCAACTAGATCTCTCCATTTTTGAGCATACTCCTTGAAACTTTCCTTTGGTCCCATAGACATGCTCTGTAGTTGCGTGCGAGTTGGTGCGAGGTCAGCATTGTATTGGTATTGCTGGTAGAAAGCAACAACCAAATCTTCCCAAGTATGGATGTTGGTACTTTCCAGTTGATAGTACCATTCGAGTTGAGTTCCAGATAAGCTCTCTTGGAAAAAGTGGATCCATAGTTTCTTGTCGGTAGTATGAGGTTGAATCTTCCTTACATAAGACCTCAAGTGCAGCTTAGGACAAGAGACTCCATCGTATTTTGCAAAAGTTGGAATCTTGAATTTCAGAGGTATAACAACTCCAAAGACGAGCCCTAGTTCCTCGAAATCCAGTCCAGGTATCTTCTACATTTCCATGGCTTTCATACGTTCTTCCAACAACTTGTATTTGTCATCAGGATGTTCATCCTCATGGTGATAGTCCTCTTCTTCTTCGGAGGGTTTGGCAGAATCATGGTTACTTTTTGCATCAGTTTTGATACTAGCATCGTCATCTTGCTCATCCTCGTCACTGTCTTCAGAGGCTTCGACATCCCTAAGTTACAAGATCGGTCTAAGCTTTTTCACCTGAGTCTTCTTACCCTTCTTCTTCTTCTTTTTAGTCAGCATGGCTTTCAGCTCTTCTTTCCCCTTGGACAAATTCAGAATCAAGGCTTGGAACTCAGTGTTTTGAGCTTGGAGATCCTTAACTGATTGTTCGAGATTCATGATGCTGAAATAAACAGCGAGGAAGGATGAGAGACCTATTGTAAGAAACCTGTCATGCAATGTTATGAATGCAAATGCAATATTTTCAAGGATCTTTAGGCATTTAGTTAGCAACATTAGAAAATGATTTGGTTGCGTCTTCGTCTGAAGAAATATGAACTTTGTCTTTGAATGTCTTTCTTTGAGAATCAAGCTCACCATATCGAGTGGGTCATCGCCTCTGACTTTGAAAGTATATGGCTAGAGGAAAATAAATCCTCTTGCCCCTTATAGGTACTGTGTCTTTGAATTGGAAGGTATGTGGCCAGAGGAAAATAAATCCTCTTGCCCCTTGATTGGGAAATCAACCTTTGATAGAGGTACCTGAAATTGTGCGCCCTAAATCCCTAAGATCCTTGAAAGGGTTAGTTAAATCATGTTATGCTTATGATGTCATGATGTCATGTGAATGCAGTGCATTAGGCGTAGTGTGAGATAGTAAGGAAAAACAAGCCGTTTTAACAAAACCTGCAAGGAAACGAAGGTTAGTAGCAAACACAAACAAGTCACACAAGTCACACAATTTTTGGCTTAAGTCTTGTGTCATACCCCAAAATTTGCCCGTCATATTCCAAGATATTTTTTCTCACGTGACTTGTAATTACTCAAGACAGAACAAGTTCATTCCTCTCCAAAGCACAAAATCATATCCATACGAAAAATAGAGCAAGTTAAGAGTGGTACAAGTTGTTTGATTTTAAGGGGATTCATGAAGACTAAATTAAGCAATCTCAGAAATTTGGGCTATTGGGCCTAAGTTTTAATGTCTAAACATGAAGATAACCTTATATGGGCCCTTTTAAGTTTATTCATGTTCCATCATGATTTTATTTCTTATTTATTAGTTTATTTTTGATTTTTATTCTTAAAAGTTCAAAAATAAATTAGATAAAAGATGAAATAAATTAGTTAAATAGATGGACCTAGACTTAAGCTATATGAGAGGCCCAAAATAAGTTGCAAACGGTGAAGCACATCCTCTAACAAATCATGTTCAAAAAATTAGCAAGTTTCATATCAAATCTTTCCATGATAAATCTCAAAGATTCACCTCACAAATACTAACCTAATTCACTCCTTATACATATACTAAAGATGCCCAATCGCAAGGAGGATTTTTTGATAAGGATTGCAGACAAAGAAGCTCTAGCTAAACTCAAAGAAAAGTCCACGCAAAAGCAAATCGGATTCCAATTTGCAGCGTGATTCAAGAAGTTTCGGAGATCGAATAGTGTTCCTGAGGCCTCTCCGAAGCGATCCCGATCACTATCGAGCCTGAAAGCACCAAGAACACGGCCAAAGAACGTCACGGTTTGCACAGTTCTTCTCAAACACTTCTCTGCCGATTCACGCGACTTAAATAACGTTTGAGCATACACATACATTCATATGATTGTGTAGATCGTTTTTGGATTATCAATTGCAAGGTTTGGTACGTGAATGATGATACACCTTGGTTAGGGTTCGAGGTCGTGATTTTGGGGATTTAGGATTCTAGATGATTCCATATCAAATTGATGATCCCATTGGGTTCGTGATGGTGCATAACGTTAAATCGAACTGTTATTTGGTATTTTTTGGTGAAGATTTGCAGGTTGGGGAAAGGCAGGTCTATGGCCACGGAGGACAATCGTTGCTAAAAGTGTGTTATTTTGCAGAATAAACGAGGAAGAAGAAGGCCAAAACGCGTGCTTCATTTTAAATTTTTCTGCGTTATGGTTTGTATATCACGCGTGTTGTTTGTCTTGTGTACAGCGTAGCGCATGTGGTCCAGTGGAGCGATGTCTTGACCAGCTATTGAGAGCAGAGACGTAGGATCGATTCCCACTCTCGCCATAATTTTTCTCACAAATTTCAATTACTGATCCTGTGCATTCACCCCCACGTGCATACCATGCATCTCCTGCGTTATGGTTTGTATATCATGCGTGTTGTTTGTCTTGTGTACAGCGTAGCGCATGTGGTCCAGTGGAGCGATGTCTTGACCAGCTATTGAGAGCAGAGACGTGGGATCGATTCCCACTCTCGCCATAATTTTTCTCACAAATTTCAATTACTGATCCAATGCATTCACCCCCACGCGCATACCATGCATCTCCTCGCATCATCCTTTGGATCTTCGCCCAGGTCGATCGAACGTCCCTGAATATGCAGCTACACCATGGACCTCTCTAAGCCTGCCACACTAGATCCCAAGTTAAGTCTTTTTTTTCTAATTTTTTTTATTATTAATTATATAAACCGGTTTTTATTTATATATACATATATATTGTTTTTTTCTTTCTTTCTCTTTTTCTCTATAATTTCCTTTTAATAAATTTGTTTTTCTATATATATATATAATAAAACTTATATTTTTATTTATAATGGAACTTTTATTTTGTTTATTTAATTATGTTTTATTTGATTAGTTTAATAAATTCATATAATTTCACAAAATCATAAGTAATTTATTCTAATTAAGAATACATATTTAATCAAAATTTGTTTTCCACCAATTTAATTAATTAGGTTGAAAAACCAATAATTAATTAAATGTCATTCTATTTAGTTCACGCCCGAATTAGGGTTTGCGGGAATTAGTCATACACTGAAGAAATATTTCTTTGTGTGTTCTTTTCAGGGTTAGCGACAGGTTTTCCTCCGACTATGCGTCGCGCCTATTACGAAGCTAAGTCCCGACCCTATTATTTTATTTAAATATTTATTTGCCTTATTTTTTATTTAATTAGGGTTTAGTGCCCTCGTCAATAGAATTCCTCCTACACTTATACTATTTCCTGTTATTTTTCTGTCAATTCTCCGAGGATCAGAGTCAATGCTTCAGGCTTCCTCCGACCGCCAGCCACATCAGATCAAATGCAAAGCTAAGTATCTTTCGTTTCTTTATTCATTCTTAAATTCTTTATCTTCTTACTTTAGGGTTAATTTCGTTTGCCTCCGAACCGATAATGCACTCACCCTTCTGTTTATTCTTTCTTTTCCAATCTTTAGGGTTTGTCAGTTGCCAAGGCGTCGAATAGTCGGTAACCCTAAACCCTAAACTCTAATATCTTCTGTTTTTAATTGTTATTTATTTTATCCCGCTGGTTTCAATTCCCCTCTCCTCCGCTGGTTACAATTTCCCTTCCCCCATTATTATTGTTAATATTAATTGTTATGGTTAGTAATCCTAGGGAGCGCAAGATTGTAATTAACATAGAATCACTAATTACAAGATAATATAATTGAATATAATCACATGATTGTTGCACCCACGCACGCTTTTGGGGTAACCTCTCTGTTGCCTGTTGCCTGTTGCCTTGTTGCCTTGTTTTTTGCAGAATAGCCATGTCCCTCGAATACGAGGATACCTCAGCCATGTTGCCTCGATACAAATAAAGGTCATAAGTCCCTAAATGATGCTACCTTCGATACACTAATATGACCTCGACCCTCGGAAGTTGCCTACGAAAAAGGCTGAGGTATCTTCAGGCTGCCTACGAAAAGGCTATTCTGATCCTTCCCTTTAGACTACCTGCCTCCCTATGGCATGGGACAGTTTTAAGGCGAACGATAACTCGACGACCCTTCAACCTCCAAATGAAAGGCTTCCTGCCCTCTTATGGAAAGGATAGACCCTTTCACCCTGAAAGGCTAAAAGAACGTTTTTTTAAACTATAAGGTAATTTCCCCTAATTGCTTTGCCTTGCTCTAAAAAATCTTTTCATATTCTTTCTCATAAATATTCAATAAGGCAATGCTCATTTACGAGCTAAAGTCCTTATTTTCTTCTTCTATATTTCTAAACTTTTTTTGTTTCGAAAACGAGCAAAGCAGTTAAGAGCCCATGGAAAACCATGGATGCAAAGGGTGCCTTACACCTTCCCTTTGCATAATTACCCCCGAAATCAAAATCTTTTTAAAAGGTATTTTCCTGTTCTTTTAGCCTTTCCGATATTTGGATAAAATAAAAGTCGGTGGCGACTCATGCTTAACCGTACATTTCAAATAAAGTCAGTTCACCGTATTACAGAACTGGCGACTCTGCTGGGGATTTTTCGAATAAAAGAGGGGTTACCTTAAAAGTATATGATTCACTTAAATGTATTCTATTGTTTGCTTTGCTTGCTCTATTTTTTCAGGGTTGTTTTGGGATTTAACTCAAGGACGAATCCTACACCCGGATTCAAGTACACTTAAGATTAGGAGCGGGATAGTCATGGAGACCCCCCTTGTGCATGCTTGGGGTTGGTCAAAATGAAGTTCGCACTTGAGTTAGGCCTCCACTGGTTATTGTGTACCTCTTTTGCATGAGAGAGGCTTATGCATGTATCTTTGGGTGCGTCAGAGCTCAAGGACCTTTAGTCACCTTTAACCCATCTTAACTTTTAGGAACGTAGTGGGAGGGCTATTCTTGGTGCATGCCAAGTTATGGTCGCTACCCGATACTACAGCTCAGATAGGTTTCTTCCTAAAGTATTATTGCGTGGGATGCATGTACCATGTTCGAGGGTGCTTTAGAGGGGGCTGACAATTCTGAGTCACTTGGTAGAACCTGTTGCTGAAATCTCCTTATCCATAGAAATACCCTTGGGAAGGACACCTGATCAGACCCCATGCAAGCCTTAAGCCAAAAATTGTGTGACTTGTGTGACTTGTGTGACCTGTTTGTGTTTGCTACTAACCTTCGTTCGTTGCAAGTTTTCTTGAAAGGACTTGTTTGTCCTTACCATCTCGCACTAAGTCTAACGAAATGCATTCGCATAATATCATGACATCATGACATCCTAAACATAACATGACTAACTAACCCTTTCAAGGATCTTCGGAATTTAGGGTGCACAATTTCAGGTGCTCTTATCAAGGACTGAATTCCTATCTAGGGGCAAGAGGATTTATTTTCCTCTAGTCACATGCCTTCCGATTCAAAGACACATTACCTATCAAGGGGCAAGAGGATTTACTTTCCTCTGGCCATATACCTTCCAGTTTAGGGACATCATACCTATCAAGGGGCAAGAGGATTTATTTTCCTCTAACCATGTACCTTCAAATTCAGAAGTATCCCGAGTCAGAGGCGATGACCCACTCGATATGGTGAGCTCGATTCTCAAAGAAAGACGTTCCAAGACAAATTTCAGATTTCTTCAGACAAAGGCGCGACCAAATCATTTTTTAATGTTGCTAACTAAATTCCTAATGATCCTTGAAAATATTGCATTTGCATCCATAACATCGCATAACAGGTTTCTCACAACAAGTATCTCATCCTCTCTTGTTGTTTACTTCAGCATAAGTGGATTTCGAGCAATCAGTCAAACATCTCCAGGTTCGGAATACCCGATCCCAGACTTTGATTCTGAACTCACCCAAGGGGCAAGAAGAATTGATGGCACTCTTATTCTTAGGATACAATTACAATGCGAGATGCGCTTATTATTCAAACAATCTTTGTTATGGTATAAAGGATGAAAGACTGTTGAAGCGTGCGATTAAAGATTTAATCATGACACTCAAATCAGAAAAGACCACGACAATGAAGTCACGACAACTGAGTCACGATAATGGAATCAGGACAACAAAGTCACGACAACTGAGTCACGATAATGGAATCGCGACAACTGAGTCACGATAATGGAATCACGACAACAAAGTCACGACAACTGAGTCACGATAATGGAATCGCGATAACTGAGTCACGATAATGGAATCACGACAACGAAGTCACGACAACTGAGTCACGATAATGGAATCATAACAACTGAGTCACGATAATGGAATCACAACGACAAAGTCTCGACAACTGAGTCACGATAATGGAATCACGACAACTGAGTCACAACAATCAATTCACTCATATGATCCAGACGCTCAGGGCAAGCGAGCCAACAAATTCTAACACCTACACTCCTGACTATAAACCCAATGCGAGGTTCGCGTACCATTCCAACAGTCTTGGACATTACACAAACAATTGTTGGACATTAAAGAATAAGATTCAAGATCTGATCAATGACAGAGAAATCAAATCCAACCCTCCTGAAACCCCTGTGGTGATCACTGCTCCTATGCCTAGTCATAACAAAATTGATTGACGTCTCGACGGACGAACTTTTGGATCATTAGATCTACTTTCATTTGCAAGTTTCTTTTCTGTTTGTTTAAACATTTGACTCATGATAGACATTATCTGTTTTAATAATCATCATCAGTGCATTGCATATGCTTGTCTTGAATTAATTATTTCGCTATCACTCATTTTAAATTATGTCTTTACTTTGCATGTGGTTTGTGATATTCAACTCCTGCTAAGCTGTAAGCCTTTTTAGGGAGGATGACGAAAATGATACCGCAACCTCATACAATATGCTTTTTGAACGGACTATGTTGATGATGTACAGGCATTGTTTCAATTCCTAAACAGTGGAGATATAAGGATGTTAATCCCTCGTCAACCCCTTTTGAGCCTAAGAAGTAGAAGTTTCTTTCTTGTACTAATTCAAAACCCTCGATCATAACCTGGGGCAGGGTAGTTCTCAGTTAATCTGGCTGTGCATTCTATTCTAAGAAAATCATTCAGTACACAAAGGTTTCAATCACAAGCGTTCATCCGCACACATCAAAGGAGTGTTGGAGATGTCAATCAAAAGAATGATGGTTCATCAATCATTAAGCAAGGCAGTCAATATCTTTCAAAAAATGACATATACAAGGAAAAGCCTGCTAAGTCAAAAATCAAAAAGAAGACTTAGGCAAAAATCAAGGCATCCTGCTGACTGTAAACTCAAAATAGACAGTTCAGGCAAAAGTTAGGGACATCAAAAAGATGAAAAAAGAGAAGTCAATAAATTCTTGAACAACACAATGTTGTGACTACCAAAAGGAAGAAGTGACTGCCATCTCAAAAGTTCTCTTTGCTTGTGAATCATCAACATTATCAAAGGTGCAGATCCAAAAGTCTCTTGGAACTTGAACGCATAAGTTGAATTAACTGAGCTTAGGACTGAAGATCATCACGAAGAAGGGGTGGGTACAAATAAGCTTTGAGCCTTTATCCTTTGTTTCTTAAAACCGTGAACCAAGCCACGTTACAACCCTTGAAAGTCCTAATTGAAGCATGGTTAGTTCAAAAGCATATTGTCACCAAAAGGGTATCCTGACTCCTTAAGGTTTACCACAAATGCCGAGTTGATATCACGTTTTTACAAACACCACGTTGTTACAAATATCATGTTCTTACAAATATCACGTTTTTTTACATCTTCTGTTTAAATGCTTTCAAAAATCAAGACAGACGTATGCATTGCATCTCATGAATTCATTATTAAACATATTCTGCTACATAATTTCAAGTGTTAGCATCAGAAAGAACTTGCACAGGGTACAACTAATGACTGAAAGTTATCCCAACAGACAAGATTACTCCGAGAAGCAATGTCTCCTACGTATACAAGGGGCATGGCACGCTTCGCCCGATCAATCTGGGGCAATCAAGTCAAGATTCTGAGAATCTCTCAAGGGCGCCAAAACAATCAGGGGCATGCATCCGAATAGATCTGAAGCCCTATGATTACTAGGGGCATGTCACCCATAGTGCACGTCTCATAAAGTCCTCGCGAGGCGAATCTTTTCAAAGTCTCTACTAGCGGGGGCAAATCTATGCAAGTCCAGCTTGACATCGTGATCAATACTCAGCAATGTGTCCTAAACAAATCTAGGAATGGTAGTTACTATAATATTGGGGGCAATGTTCAAGGCATCCATGCCCTCCCACAGCTCCGATTCCACAAGATCGTATCCCCACAGAGCAATTCTCAAGAAGATATCTTCAAACATACTCGTCCCAACAAAGACATGACTCCCCAACAGAGTTTACATCTTCAACACTACTGGTTCTCCAACACTTTGCTCTTCTCCAGCATGGTGTATTAATATCTCTAATCCCCAAGCAGGGTACATCAAGTTACTGATCGTCCCCAAGCAGAAATCATAAATCCCCAGCTGAGCATCTTCAAGATAGGATCAAACATCAAAGTTACAATGACACGGAGATTCACCTTCTCAATCAAGATGTGTCAAATAGCGCAAATCATAGTCATACGTCATAAATCATAAACATATTCATACAATTGCATACATGTTCATACATAATACATAATGCATCGCGACGAGTGCGTACATAACATGCAAGGTTCTCATTTATTTTGAGAATCCCGTCACATAAACGCATTACATGTGTCATACCCCAATTTTTGACCTAAGATACCACCTCATATCATCTGCATATGCATCATTTGCATCTCTAACAAATTGCATAGTTTGTATTTGCTACTTGTGACTCAGCAGGATTTGATCTGGAAATCACTCATTAGTACAAGTAACAATCAATTAGGGTTTTGTTCTCCCTTCATCTCAAAAGAATTATCTTCATCAATAATCAACATTTGATCCTCAGAGGCTCTGAATCGACTGAATTAGGGTTTTGACTGAAGACAGCATACTCCTGATTTTTGCTCAGAGATTGACCTAATGACTTGGGACATGACCTCAAGACCACAAGTGCATCATTTTGACCTAATCCATTGGCTCATAACATCTCCTATACAAAGATTGATCAGACAAATCCTCAGATCAGGGTTTTGAACTATCAGGGACCAAAATCAGGGATCACATTTGGGAAACCCTAAAAATCCCCAGGGAGTCAATCAAAGACCTCAATCATCCTCAAATAATCCCTATGACAATATACAATGGAAATTACATCTCAATTCAAGATCCACAGTCATCAATTTCATCAGGTCGACAATTAGGGTTTTTGACCTAATTCATCTGAACAACTGACTTTTTAATCAGGGCATGGTGCCACAACTCAAACCATGGCTCAATATCCTCTAATGCTTCAATATGATCCATTCATACCATTCATATGGTGAGGATAGCCTGTTTCATTTGAAATCTCCAGAAACGCGATTCGTCTGAAAAAGTCAACTGTACAAGATCACCATTGACTTTTGGGGAATTTTGGTCAACCATGACTTTTGAAGTTTTGAATCATCAATATATGATATATGAAGTCATTTGATCAAGAAAAATCAAGAAAATCAATCAAGAATCAAAAAGTCAAAAGTTTGACTTTCATACTTAGAAAATTTTCTAAGTGTTTTTCAAAGGTTTTTTCCAAACTTTGGAGGGGAATAACTCAAAATTTCACCTACAAACTGAAAAAAACTTCCAACATGAAAGTTGTAGATTTTGATCCAATAAACAACTTTGACACATATAAATTTTTTCCATAAGATCAACCATTTAAGAGATATGGAGCTTCAAAGTTGGTACTTTTTGAAAACTTCACTTAAAACTTCATTTTCTTCAAAGTTCATGGATCTTTTTCACCCACCTCCTTAAGGATCTTGAAGAAACTTTCAACTAGGGTTTTGAAGTGTGTAATATGAGCTTTCCAAAATGTCCAAGAGCATGAAAAAATATGGAGTGTAGCTATGGTTTTGAATTTTGACATTAGTGACCATTTCACTTGAAATTTCAAGCCATTTTTGCAAAGTTATGAACCAATTTGCCAAATAATGCAAGTAATGACACACCAAAGCAATGATTGAATGATATTTTCTGGTTTAAGATCAGATAGGAAAGAGATAAGAAGCTTGGCCAAAATAACCATGGTTTAGTTACTTTTAACCATTGCATTAAATGTGAAAGATTCCTTTCTATCCCTTAAGCCAAATCATCAAACTTTGAAGCAAGTTGCAAAGCTCTGAGTGCAGACTCTTTGGCCTATAAATAGAGGTCCAAACTCCATTCAAAATCACACCAAAGTCACACAAATTATAGGCTTTCTCTTTCTTTCTTAGAATGCAAGTTTCTTAAGTTTCAAAGAGGTAAAATGCTCAACCTCTAAACCTTTGAATTTCTGACCAAAGTGATGCTTCCCACAAACCACAAACATCATATGGGATGTGTTTGATCCACTCACACACTCCAAAAACCCCTCAAACTCAAAATCACTACCTCACTTCTCAAATATGCATAACCATGACCTTAACATATCAATTCTCATACTAGGCCATATCTGTCCAAGTTAATCATCCAAACACACTCCATATACTTCACATGAACTGTTCCAACCATCATACATGATCTGAAACATCAAAATCAACTAGCTTGATCCTCACTTGAGCTAAACTGCAGTTCGGGTACCACAAGGTGATCAAGAGGTTTTCAATTCACTCCAAGCATCCAGACATGTTCTATAAGGTCCATTGAAGCTGTCCAGATTGAGCAACAACATCTGTAACACCTCCAGGCTCAAATTCGATTTCCAGCTTTGCCGTTTTTGAGGTAAGTGCTCATGAACTTCAAACTCTATCATACATGCATCATAAATTAAAAACTGAGTTACCATCTTGTTTCTGCACCATCACTGAATAATAACCCTCAATCAATTGCATCATATCATGATCATACACGATTTCACAATGATTTGTCATATTAGGGTTCTTCGTGTTCATCAGAGAATTGATTATCTTAGAGCAAAAATAAATGAAATTAAAGGTCATCATCATGTTCCTCGTCCAAAACCGAGTGAGATAGACCCTTTGATCAATCAAAACAACACAGATTTGAAGAATTTCAAAATTCAGTTAGGGTTGTGTTCTTGGCGCGTTTTTTCGTTCAAAGAATTCAAATATTTGTTTTAAAATATAATGCATTGGACGCGTATGTTTAACAAGCCACAAGCGTGGCTCAGTTGGTCCATGTTTTGGTTAGCAAGCGTGGGTGCGTGGGTTCAAGCCCTAGTGGAGACAAAACCTTTTTTTTAAACACTATTTTTCTTCAATTTTTTACACAACTTCACCAATTTATTTAACCAATCAAATCAACTTATTTTTTCTTCATTTTTTACACACCTCTTATTTAATATACATATTTTGACAATACCAAAAAAAATCACAAAAAAAGATTTATTTAATATGTTTTTAATTAGGTTTAAAATGATACATTTTTAAGTGTTTTTAAATACTTTAAATTTTGTTTTTCATTTAATTTTCAAACCTAATCATTTGTAAATATTTTTTGTGATCAAACCCTAATCATTTAGGTCTTAATTAAGCATTAAAACTTGTTTTAACTTAATTAAGTTGACTTTTGTCAAATTCAAGTCGTTTTAAGACAAGCGATCGCGATTCTTTTTCAAAACGATAAACCATTTCTTTTTGATTTTCAAAAGAAACTATTAATCAAATCTTTTGATTAATCAATTGATTTTCAAAACGAAGTGGGGCCTCTCGAATATTAGAGAGTGTAAGTCCCATTTCTTTCCTCTTTCTTTGTACAGTTTTTCTTTGTACAGAAAACATTTTTCCAAATTACTTCCAAACAGTTTTTTTTAACAAATCTCACATCTTTTTCAAACCATCCACCCTGTTTTATGAAAATAAAACAGGGGCCTCTCAAATATTAGAGAGTATAAGACCCACTCTTTTCTCCTTTTACAATTTTTCTTTATACAGAAAACTTTTTCAAAACAAACTTTCAAACAGTTTTTTCTTTCAAACAACGCGTCTGTAAATAAACAATCAACCATGTTTCATAAAATATACCATGGGCCTCCATGTAGGTATAAGTCCCAAGCCCTTTTGTACATACCCACTCCAGTACATGAAATTAGGTATTTCATTGTACGCCTTTTTGTACATATCTCGATCAGTTTGATTTTTAACTTTGAATAACAAACCAAAAATGAAGGTTTCTTTAAATCTTCCCAAAAATATACCATGGGCCTCCATGTAGGTATAAGTCCCGAGCCCTTGTAAATACCTGTTTACATAGCTTTGAATAAACTCAAGTGGACCTCTCCCCGAGTGTGAGTCCCGAGCCCTGTGTATACAAATGGATCATGCTTACAGGTATATTTCCTTCATAAACTCCATTATATACACACACTTTGTCATATATGTATAACTGTTCATATCTGTTCATGTACTTGTTCATATTTGTTCATACTTGTGATTGTGTTATATGCTCATTCAACTTAGTACAACACTAGGTTCCCCATAGCCTCCTATTGGGTTTCATGCAAAGAATCTCCACTAGTTTAGGTTAGGACATAGAGTATGGTTTCCCGGTGAAATCGCTCTAAGAGCTCAAACCAACTATACCATGCCTCCCCTTGGGCTTTGTACAAACGAGTGACCCTCCCATAGCCTCCTCTTGGGCTTATAATGCAAGGACCCTGGATTGTCCCTCCCATAGCCTCCTCTTGGGCTTACAATGCAAGGACCCTCGGATAGCCTCCTCTTGGGCTTCGTACAAGGACCCACGGGCTTCTTATAAGCATCCCCAATATCCAAATCAAATACCCTAGGAGATTAGACATTTTTCATCTCTATGCTAGGAGTATCTCTTATATATCATCACAAACAATCAATCAATCAAACTTTTTGCCACAAGGCTGGCTAATCAATCAAACTGTTTTACCACCGTACTGGATGATTAATCAAAGTTTTTGTCACAAGGCTGACTTCATTGAAACTTTTGCCACAAGGCTGGCTGATTAATCAAAACTTTTTGTCACAAGGCTGACTTCATTAAAAGTTTTTGCCACAAGGCTGGTTAAACAACAAAAAACATCTTTATCATTCTAAGCACCCTAAGTGGCATGGCCCCGGGCTTATAATGAAAAGATTTTCAAACAAAAACAAACAGATGTATGTGATGATATAGATTAGATACATCTAGCATTTAGACGACATTTTTCTATTTTCCTTTGCTTCCACTAGCATAAGTGGGAACTACGATTGCTCTGACTTTCTCAACATCCCTTTGAGAATACGTAGGCACAAGGTCGATCCTTGGCGAGCAAAACAAAACAAAGAAAAACATTCAAACCTTAGCACCCGTAGACCCCGAGCTACAGATGCTCTGATTCCCTCTAGGGGATATGTATGCAGAGGATCGCGATGATCTTTGCGAGCATAGTCAAACAAACACCTTAGGTCCCACCTATTTCACAACAGAACCTCCACCATAACAAGAATGGAAAAACAAAGCAAAGAAACCTATAGAATACTATAGATACGTTGGGTGCTAATACCTTCCCTTCGTATAACCAACCCTCTTACCCAAGATCTCTCCCCCCACTTTTAGGTTATTGCAGCTTTTTTCCTTTTCCTCCTTTGGAAATAATAAAAAGTTTGGTCGGTACAAAAGAAAAATCATTTTTTTGAGCACTCGAGCCCAAAGAAGGCATCAGGTGTCTCATCCCACAAAAAAGAGGAACAAAAACGATTTTTCGCCCGCGACAGAAAAATGGCGACTCCACTGGGGACCATCTTTTTATTGTTTCCAAAGGAAGGGTTAATTCTATTTGCTTTATTTTTCATTTCATTTTTTGTTATATGTGTGGTTTTGGTTCTGTTACTTGCGTGGTTCTGTTACAAGTGATACATTATGGACAAATCCTAACCCGGATTAAGTACACATAAGAAATTAGGTGGAGGGTATAGTCATGTGCAGGCGCACGTGAGAATCCTTCCGCTCAGTGGAGGTTCCTTGTTGGTAATATATGTTTAGCATGTTTCGTAGCGAAGACATTATTACTTTCATTGAACTGTAGAAGCTGAGAGACCGTAGAACCCCAACCCATCCTGGCCTTATTAGGTTGTGGTGCAGAAACTATTCAGGTGAAGACTTGGATTAGTTGTCATGCGGAGAACCACACTCAGACGAGTTTTTCTTGAGAATATTACTGGCTCATGAGTTTAATTGTGGAAGGCCGGTAATATCCGAAAGAAAAATGTAGACTCTGACGTATCAGTAGAACATGTTGTGCAGGTGATTAACTAGAACTATCCCATTTTTGGTTCTCTGACCTCATGCTCGTGACTTTGGACCGTTGAACTTATGCGTTACCATGTTTGCGTTACCATGTTTGCGTTACCATGTTTGTATACCATGTTTGTAGTACCATGTTACCATGTTTGAACTACCATGTTTGCTTTACCATGTTTGAATATGTGGCATCCATGCATCCATGCATTCATACATTCATTAAAAAACCCATCTTTTTCCATAAAAAAACATGATTTTTCCAAAAATTTTAGAGAATTTTCTTTGCAAACATTATAGGATTAAGTTATGGAAAAAAGGTATACCAAAAAGTACGGTTTCAAAACGCCTGATGTAGAAAGACTGATAGAGTTAGCATCTTCTGTACAAGATCCTTCTAATTTTAGGAAAAGTTATGGAAAGCTTTTGCCTATCCTGAACACTCATGTTGATGAAGGACTTCTCAAAACTCTGGTTCAGTTTTATGATCCCGTCTACCGGTGTTTTACCTTTCCAGACTATCAGTTGGTACCAACCTTGGAAGAATATGCCAATCTTTTGGGTATCCCTGTGTCTGACAAAATACCCTTCAATGGTTTGGAAGCCATTCCTAAGTCACACGTCATTGCAGCAAGTACCCATTTGAAAAAGTCTGAAGTAGAGAGTAATTGGACTACCAAAGGAAACCTCCCGGGTTTAACTTCACACTTCCTGGTAAAGAAAGCCTTTGATTTCATCGAAACTGGTAGCATGATAGCTTTTGAAGCTATACTAGCCTTGCTCATCTATGGGTTGGTTCTGTTTCCCAATGTCGACAACTTTGTTGATATCAATGCCATAAAGATCTTTCTGATTGGAAATCCTGTTCCGACTTTACTCGGTGACATGTATTTCTCTGTCCATCATAGGAATCGCCAAGGCGGTGGAATCATTGTATGTTGTGCACCTTTGTTGTTCAAATGGATTGTTTCACACTTACCTGAGTCTCCTATTTTCACGGAAAACCGAGAAGGTTTGCGTTGGCCTCGAAGACTTATGTCTCTTACTAATAATGATATTCGTTGGTATACCTTAGCTCGTTGTGGTACAGAAACCATTGAAAGTTGTGGAGAGTTCGCCAACGTACCCCTCATTGGTACACAAGGAGGAATTAACTATAATCCGGTCCTAGCCCGACGACAACTCGGGTATGCAAATTCAGTTAAACCTGCTGGTCCCTCAGTGGAAGGATACTTTTACCGAGAAGGGGATAATCCTAAAAAGTTGAAAGCAAGAATGATGAGAGCTTGGTACGACGTCCGATGGAAAGAAAAAGGCGAGGAAAGAAATTGCATTGCCATGGACGCCTACACCTGCTGGGTAAAGAAAAGAGCAAAAGAGTTCCAAATGCCGTATGCTTATGAAAAACCCATGTTTCCTGCAGTGTCTCAACGACCCAACATTCCCACTATGGAGGAATACCAAGACACTTTGGCTAAAATGAGGGTAGAAAAAGATGCTTGGGAAGAAAAGTTTCGTAGCACTGAGGTGGAAAATAGAAAGTTGAAGAAAAGAGTGAAAGATCACGAAGAAACTCTCTACTGTCAAGATGGATGGCTCATGAGCAAAGATGAGAAGATCCGTCAGAAAGACGCTGCAATCAAGAGGTACATCAAAGAAAGCAAGAAGAATCTTGAAGGCTCAACAAGCAACGCTCCAATACCTGACGACTGGAAGAATGTGATTGACAAGCTGAGGGCTGAAAAGGCCGAGTTGAAAGCTTACTATGGGAAAGAAATCATGAAGCTCAAGCTGCACAATGCATTTGGTTCTTCGTCTGATGAAGATACTTAGGATTGTTTAGCTTTTATTTATCATTTGCTTTTGTAAGGAGCTATGCTCCAATGTTGTAACATTTCCCATTTATTGAATAAAAGAACAGTTTGTGTACGAATGTTTGCAAGGAAATAATCTTTAAAATGTTTGGAAAAATCATAAATTTCTTTTTGCATACATCATTCTGCATATCGAGTCTGTTGTATAGAGTCTTATCTTTTGGATCTTTCTCCATTAGATCGTCAAGCTGTCGCGTCTCAAAGTTTCTCGACCGCGCTCGCAATCAAATCACAGATACAATACTCGTTCAAGCAGAAGAAGAATAATGGAAAGTTCTGAACAAGAGAATATTGAGCTTCGTGGTACAGTGACCACTCTTCAGGAAAAATTGGAAAGTCTCACTACTTTGGTTGACTCCTTGATGGCCGCACAGAATCAGCCGCCGCCACCTAACAGTCAAGCAACAGTAACATCTGAAGTCACTACTCCGGTTTCTACAGTTGCATTCGGTATTCCATCTTTCTCCATGCCAGAAGGTTGGGGCCCGCCTTTCAGCTTCGGTACAGGTTTCCGCCATAATGTTTCCGGGGTTCAAACAGCTACAACTGAAGCGCCTGCTGCACAGGGTTCGGCGTTTGTTCCACATTCAGGGGTAACTTTTTCCCAAATCACTATGGCACTTTCTCAACCCACTATGACGGTTCCGACCCCTACGGTTCACACTGTTCCTTATGACTCTGACAAGGCAGTTCCATACAACTACAATGCTACAATGATAAAGAATGGACAAGAAGTTCCTTTGCCTACTCTTTCATCTGTCGTGAACATCGCTGATGTAAGTCGAGTAACAAGAAGTGGACGTGTGTATACTCCACTACCTCCAAAGCAGTCTGTTGCTCCTGTAGCCGGACAAAATCCTGTTGTTACACCAGTAGGAAATCCTGTGGAAACTCCTGTTAGTAATACCAACATTGATGTTGGTCAGTCCAGTGGAACCAATGTCAATCCTGATTTTGATGAAATTTTGAAGCTTATCAAAAGAAGTGAATACAAGATTGTGGATCAGCTTATGCAGACTCCTTCAAAAATTTCAATACTTTCATTGCTGTTGAATTCAGAAGCCCACAGAGAAGCCCTGATGAAGGTCTTAGATCAAGCTTTTGTGGATCATGATGTGACTGTTGATCACTTTGATGGGATAATAGCCAACATAACAGCTTGTAACAATTTAAGCTTCTGTGATGAAGAACTCCCCGAGGAGGGCAGAAATCACAATCTTGCTTTGCACATTTCTATGAACTGTCAGTCAGACTCTTTGTCTAATGTACTGGTAGACACCGGATCTTCCTTGAATGTGATGCCAAAGACGACTCTTGCTCGCTTGTCTTACCAAGGAATGCCTATGAAGTTCAGTGGTGTAGTTGTCAAAGCATTTGATGGATCGCGAAAATCTGTTATCGGTGAAGTCAACCTCCCCATGACAATTGGTCCGCATACGTTTCAAATCATCTTCCAGGTCATGGACATTCAAGCTGCTTATAGCTGTCTGTTAGGACGACCATGGATTCATGAAGCAGGGGCAGTAACTTCGACGCTCCATCAAAAGTTAAAATTTGTAACAAATGGAAAATTAGTAACAATAAGTGGGGAACAAGCCTTGATGGTGAGCCATTTGTCCAATTTCTCTTTCATCAGTGCTGATGATGTGGAAGGAACTCCGTTCCAAGGTCTCTCTTTAGAAGACGAATCTTCCAAGAAGAAAGCATCGATCTCTTCTTATAAAGAGGCGGTAAAAGTAGTGAAAGATGGAACTACCGCTGGCTGGGGGCAAGTTGTGATCCCTACCAAGAACGAAACCAGAGCAGGACTCGGATGTTCACCAACATTCTCAAACTGCACCAAGAAGGATGAATCCCTTCGTCCGATCAAAGAAACATTCATCAGTGGAGGATTCCTTAACCCAATTCCTCAAGAGGTCAATGTCCTTATCGAAGAATGCATTGAAGAAGGTTTACCCGATACTGAAGAAGAATGGAAATGTTATCTCAATGACTCAGGATACATATCTCAGGAAGAACCATATCCTCCTTCAGAAAAGTCCAAAGGCAAAGAAACTGAGCCAGTTCCTGCAGAAATCTGGGACACCTTGGGACAACCAAGTGGAAAATTTGATTATATGGTGAAATATACTGCACCTGAAAGTTACAAGATTGCGATTGAGGATATCCAACCAACCGGATGGGGAGATTCCTTTGAATATAATAGTCAACCAGAAGAGGCTTATCAGCCCTGTCAATTTTCTCAGCAGCCTGAAATTACTGAAGATTTCAGCTTCAACGCATCTACCAAGGTTAACAATCCTGAAGATGGTTATTATCACATAAATGCCATTTTTGAAGATGAAGGGGAAGATGGTCCCGCAACTGACTCAGAAAGTGTCGCTGACAATGAGTCTCTTCATCTTGAAGACTGGGAAATACATCCTGAAAATTCTGAAGACTGTGACTCATCTTATGCTCTTCAAGAAGTAGAAGAAGACCGTTTCAACTCTACAAAGAACAAGGGTGACAAACCAGGACCTTCAAATCCTGCTCGACCAGCGGTCAATGTCAATACTGAAGATAATTCTGGGGAGAACTTTCCTGAATACATAATACACAGAGGAGTTCGTTGCTACTGGAAAGCTGTCGACGTTCCGAATGTTGTTCGCCGCTCAAAGTAATCACCTCGCTGTTATTTTGACCTCCTGCCTTGCCCAAAGCAGAGAGATGTTTTATAGGGCTTTGCTTTTAAATGTTCCGCCCAAATAACTTTGTGTATAGGGCTTTATTTTAAAAGTTTCCCTCTTTGTCCTGCCCAAGGCAAATGAGTTTGTGTTTAGGGCTTTGTTTCAAAAATGAATCATAAATAAAGTGTCATTTTGAATTCCCTACACTATGTGTTTTATTTTTGCTTTTTTCTGGAAATGGTAATCCTAAAAAACCAAAATAAAAAAATAAAAAAATAAAAAAAAATAAAAAAAAACTTTTTCAAAAAAATCTGCATACACTCTTGCATTCATAAATTTTCTGAAATAGATATAAATCACATGTGCAGATTTACTATTGATAAACCCATTAAATGCAATAACCCTATGCCCTCTCCCAACTTTGAGTTTCCTGTGTTCGAAGCCGAAGAAGAGGAAGAAGAGGAGATCCCGGACGAGATCTCTCGATTACTTAAGCACGAGGAAAGAGCCATTCTGCCTCACAAAGAGCCTTTAGAAAAGATCAACTTGGGTTCTGAAGAAGACAAAAAAGAAGTGACCATTGGATCGCTGCTTGATGCTGATATCAAGAGTAAGTTGACAGACCTTCTCAAAGAATATGTTGACGTGTTTGCCTGGTCCTACCAAGACATGCCTGGGTTGGATACCAATATTGTTCAGCATTACTTGCCATTGAAGCCAGAATGTCCGCCGGTTAAGCAGAAATTGCGAAGGACTCACCCTGATATGGCTAACAAGATCAAAGTGGAAGTTCAGAAACAGCTCGACGCAGGTTTTCTTGTCACCTCTGAGTATCCTCAATGGTTGGCTAACATAGTGCCAGTTCCGAAGAAAGACGGCAAAGTCAGAATGTGTGTTGACTACCGTGACTTGAACAAAGCCAGTCCAAAAGATGACTTTCCATTACCACATATCGACATGCTGGTTGATAACACTGCCAAGTTCAACGTCTTTTCTTTCATGGACGGGTTCTCCGGTTATAATCAGATCAAGATGGCTCCCGAAGACATGGAGAAGACATCTTTCATCACCCCATGGGGTACTTTTTGCTACAAAGTGATGCCGTTTGGATTAAAGAATGCCGGCGCAACTTACCAAAGGGCAATGACTACTCTCTTTCATGACATGATGCATAAAGAAATTGAAGTTTATGTGGACGACATGATAGCCAAGTCCAGCACAGAAGAAGAACATATTGAATACCTTTTGAAGTTGTTTCAACGACTAAGGAAATATCAGCTTCGTTTGAATCCTAACAAATGTACTTTTGGGGTTAGATCTGGAAAACTCTTGGGTTTCATTGTCAGCCAAAGAGGTATTGAAGTAGATCCCGACAAAGTCAGAGCTATTCAAGAGATGCCTGCACCAAAAACTGAAAAGCAAGTAAGAGGATTTCTTGGACGATTGAACTATATCTCCAGATTTATCTCTCAAATGACTGCTACTTGTGGGCCAATTTTCAAGCTTCTCCGCAAAGACCAAGGGGTTGTATGGACTGAAGATTGTCAGAAAGCGTTCGACAGTATCAAGGAATACCTGTTAGAACCACCAATATTGATTCCTCCAGTTGAAGGAAGACCATTAATCATGTACCTTACTGTGTTAGAAGAATCCATGGGTTGTATGCTTGGACAGCAAGATGAAACCGGTAAGAAGGAGCATGCCATCTATTACCTGAGTAAGAAATTCACAGACTGTGAGTCTCGTTACTCCATGCTCGAAAAAACGTGTTGTGCTTTGGCCTGGGCTTCAAAACGTCTTCGCCAATACATGATCAACAATACTACTTGGTTAATCTCCAAAATGGATCCGATCAAGTATGTCTTTGAAAAGCCTGCCTTAACAGGAAGGATTGCCCGATGGCAAATGTTGTTATCTGAATATGACATTGAATACCGTGCTCAAAAAGCGGTCAAAGGAAGCATTCTCGCCGATCACTTGGCGCATCAACCAATCAATGAATATCAATCTCTTAAGTTTGACTTTCTTGACGAAGATGTCATGTACTTGAAGATGAAAGATTGTGACGAACCGTTACCTGAAGAAGGTCCTGAGCCCGGATCAAGATGGGGCCTAATTTTTGATGGAGCAGTGAACGCTTTTGGCAATGGAATTGGGGCAATCATCATCACTCCCAAGGGTACTCATATCCCGTTCTCCGCCAGACTGCTATTTGATTGCACCAATAACATCGCAGAATATGAAGCTTGTATCATGGGTCTCGAAGAAGCCATTGACTTAAGGATCAAGATCCCAGACATATATGGAGATTCAGCCCTTGTGATCAACCAAATCAAAGACAAGTGGG
Organism: Vicia villosa; assembly: GCF_029867415.1. Classification (NCBI taxonomy): domain Eukaryota; kingdom Viridiplantae; phylum Streptophyta; class Magnoliopsida; order Fabales; family Fabaceae; genus Vicia; species Vicia villosa. The sequence continues at coordinate 118,218,461 of NC_081182.1, read as the reverse complement.
AAACTTACCACCCTGGCTTGATTCCTTACAGAGATTATGCAAGACGTCTTTTGACTTTCTTCAACAAGGTTGAATTGCATCATATACCTCGAGATCAGAATCGAATGGCAGACGCCTTGGCTACTCTATCTTCCATGTTCAAAGTCAGTCACTGGAATGATGTGCCTAAAGTCAGAATCACGCGCCTTGAAAGGCCCGCCTATGTGTTTGCAACTGAAGCAGTCATCGATGATAAACCGTGGTTCCACGACATCAAACGCTTCCTTCAAACTCAAGAGTACCCACTTGGGGCATCAAACAAAGATAAGAAAACTCTAAGGAGACTTTCTGGCAGTTTCTTCCTGAATGGAGATGTGCTATACAAAAGAAATTTCGACATGGTTTTGCTCAGATGCGTGGATAGACACGAAGCAGACATGATAATGCATGAAGTGCATGAAGGATCCTTTGGAACTCATTCAAATGGGCATGCAATGTTCAAAAAGATCTTAAGAGCAGGATACTATTGGTTGACAATGGAATCTGACTGTTATAAACACGTGAAGAGATGTCACAAGTGCCAGATCTACGCAGATAAGATCCATGTGCCACCAACTCTACTCAACGTTCTCTCATCTCCGTGGCCTTTCTCCATGTGGGGGATCGACATGATTGGAATGATCGAACCAAAAGCTTCAAACGGTCATCGTTTCATCTTGGTAGCTATTGATTATTTCACCAAATGGGTCGAAGCAGCATCTTACGCCAATGTTACAAGACAAGTGGTTGTGAGGTTTATCAAGAATAACATCATTTGTCGATATGGTGTTCCCAGCAAGATCATTACTGATAATGGTTCGAACTTGAATAACAAGATGATGAAAGAATTATGTGAGGAATTCAAGATTGAGCATCATAACTCTTCTCCTTACAGGCCAAAAATGAACGGCGCCGTCGAAGCTGCCAACAAGAACATTAAGAAGATCGTCCAGAAAATGGTCGTCACTTACAAAGATTGGCATGAAATGCTGCCATTTGCTTTACATGGGTACCGTACTTCAGTGCGTACTTCAACAGGGGCAACTCCCTTTTCTCTAGTATACGGCATGGAAGCTGTGCTCCCCGTAGAAGTTGAAATCCCATCAATGAGAGTCCTCATGGAGACTAAGTTATCGGAGGCTGAATGGTGTCAAAGCAGATATGATCAGTTGAACTTAATCGAAGAAAAACGTATGACTGCTCTATGCCATGGACAGTTATACCAAGCAAGGATGAAACAAGCCTTCAACAAAAAGGTTCGACCTCGTGAATTTCAAGAAGGCGACCTCGTGCTTAAAAAGATCTTGTCTTTTCAACCAGATTCTAGGGGCAAATGGTCTCCTAATTACGAAGGCCCGTATGTTGTCAAAAGAACATTTTCTGGCGGCGCCATGATTCTTACAACTATGGATGGTGATGAACTCCCACATCCTGTGAATGCTGATGCAGTCAAGAAATCCTTTGTCTAAAAATACAAAAGAACAGCTCGGTAAGTCGAAAACCCGCAAAGGGCGACTTAGGCAAAAATGAGCGTCTCGGTGGACTGAAAACCTGAAAGGGCGGTCCAGGCAAAAATTAGAGACAATAAATAGAAAAATTCATCCTGGTAGATTGAAAACCTGAAAGGGCAATCTAGGCAAAAATTAGGGATTTATGACAAAGTAACTGCATCAGTCCATACTTCGTCACCTGAAAAGTCTGTACTTCATCAAAGGATCTTCGATCAAATCAAATCACCAATCTGAAGCGACAAGTACAGTTGGAACTCAAAGTTGTTAAGGGGGAATAGTGGTTATTGCTTTCAATGTAGCCTTTTCCGCATAATTACCATTTCCAACTTTTGTAAATACTCTATGGAATCACGCCTTTAGCTGATTTCCATCCTATTAAATAAATTTGAGCCTTGTGCCCATTTGTTTGCAATCTTTAATTTCCTTCAGCTTGCAAAATGACGCTTTAATTGTGTTATTCACTTTTGAAACAAAAAAAGCAAAAAAAGTTTTAAATGAATTTACTTCACTTTTCTTTTTTCAAAATAAAAGCGAAATTTTCCTTTGAGTTGTGAACAACGGAAGGAACATCAGCAGTCGTTTCCATAGGATGAACAAAAGGATTCTCCCTGAAAAATTGTTGAGACAACGGTATTCTTGTCCCAGAAAAGAATTCTTGAAGCAATTATCCCTCGAGGTAAAGAAGCTCTTCTATCCCCAGTGAAGAAGGTCTTTTATCCCCAGTGAAGAAGATTTTCCATCTCCAGTGAGGAGGTTCTTCCATCTCAATAAGAAAAGATGTTTATCTTCCCCAGAGAAGTTTAAAACATGCAACACCATTCATCACCTGTGTTATCTACACCGTGTTGAAGAACATTTGCCAAGTATCTGGTTGTATTGCGACGTCGGTCCCTCTCCAGTATACTTCGTTGTCTGTCAGTATTGTCAGTATGCATGCTACATTCATGACATTCATCATTTATACATATTTGCATCATTTATGCATTCTTGCATTTTTCAATAATTGCTTGTTTAGGATATATTTATCCTCAAAAAGAAAAAAAAAGAAAAAAAGAAGAAAAAGAAAAGAAAGAAAAGAAACAAGTATGGGCGTGTCATCTCTCCAGTAAGTTGTCACCCATAAGCAGAAAAAAACATTTTCTTTCTCCAGTTCCCCACTGAGATCATTCCTCGTGGAAGAAGGTTGCTTTAGTTTTCTCCTCTCAAAACAAAGGAGAAAATCCCCATTTGAGTTCATTCCTCATGGGAGCAAAGTCTTGTTTGACCGTTTCTTTCCAATTCATTCTTGGTTAGAACTTTGTCTTTACCAAAAGATTCAAATTCCGATTCCTCAAACAGAGTCGTGAAAAAATAGACAATAAGCAATGGCCTCGTCATCTGAGCAGCTTATGTCTCTTTCAAAGGCTTTTTCCTCTTAAGGAAATCAATCATGAAGACCATTTGACAAATCAGGGCCTTATTACTGTTCACAAGGCTGAATAACCAGTAATTTCCCTAACAAAGTCTCCAGGATCATTTTATCACTCGGCTGATAATTGATCATGTCTTCAAAACCGTTATCACGAGGCTGATAGTCGGTAACACAGTTTCATACCTTTCACCTTCGCATTATTAAACAAGTCTATCCCCATGTTGATAGTCGATAATGTCGATAGGTAAGCTTTTCTTACAAAGCTATCATTCCCCGGTGAAGCATACACTTGCTTTCCCGAAAAAAGACAAAACGGATTCTCTTCCTAAAACGGGTTGAAGTATCCTTCCCAAACTCTTTTCCCCAGCGGAGTCAGTTCTTGATATTCCCTCGGTAAAGATATCCTTGCATCATTCGCAATTTTGGTATCTTAGGTCTAAAATTTGCGTCTTCTGATATTTAAGTCTCTTCCACCCTATCAAAACGAAGATTTTCAATCTTCATGTCTCAGGTTGAAGAAACTTAAATAGGGGCATCTGTCATACCCCAATTTTTGACCTAAGATACCACCTCATATCATCTGCATATGCATCATTTGCATCTCTAACAAATTGCATAGTTTGTATTTGCTACTTGTGACTCAGCAGGATTTGATCTGGAAATCACTCATTAGTACAAGTAACAATCAATTAGGGTTTTGTTCTCCCTTCATCTCAAAAGAATTATCTTCATCAATAATCAACATTTGATCCTCAGAGGCTCTGAATCGACTGAATTAGGGTTTTGACTGAAGACAGCATACTCCTGATTTTTGCTCAGAGATTGACCTAATGACTTGGGACATGACCTCAAGACCACAAGTGCATCATTTTGACCTAATCCATTGGCTCATAACATCTCCTATACAAAGATTGATCAGACAAATCCTCAGATCAGGGTTTTGAACTATCAGGGACCAAAATCAGGGATCACATTTGGGAAACCCTAAAAATCCCCAGGGAGTCAATAAAAGACCTCAATCATCCTCAAATAATCCCTATGACAATATACAATGGAAATTACATCTCAATTCAAGATCCACAGTCATCAATTTCATCAGGTCGACAATTAGGGTTTTTGACCTAATTCATCTGAACAACTGACTTTTTAATCAGGGCATGGTGCCACAACTCAAACCATGGCTCAATATCCTCTAATGCTTAAATATGATCCATTCATACCATTCATATGGTGAGGATAGCCTGTTTCATTTGAAATCTCCAGAAACGCGATTCGTCTGAAAAAGTCAACTGTACAAGATCACCATTGACTTTTGGGGAATTTTGGTCAACCATGACTTTTGAAGTTTTGAATCATCAATATATGATATATGAAGTCATTTGATCGAGAAAAATCAAGAAAATCAATCAAGAATCAAAAAGTCAAAAGTTTGACTTTCATACTTAGAAAATTTTCTAAGTGTTTTTCAAAGGTTTTTTCCAAACTTTGGAGGGGAATAACTCAAAATTTCACCTACAAACTGAAAAAAACTTCCAACATGAAAGTTGTAGATTTTGATCCAATAAACAACTTTGACACATATAAATTTTTTCCATAAGATCAACCATTTAAGAGATATGGAACTTCAAAGTTGGTACTTTTTGAAAACTTCACTTAAAACTTCATTTTCTTCAAAGTTCATGGATCTTTTTCACCCACCTCCTTAAGGATCTTGAAGAAACTTTCAACTAGGGTTTTGAAGTGTGTAATATGAGCTTTCCAAAATGTCCAAGAGCATGAAAAAATATGGAGTGTAGCTATGGTTTTGAATTTTGACATTAGTGACCATTTCACTTGAAATTTCAAGCCATTTTTGCAAAGTTATGAACCAATTTGCCAAATAATGCAAGTAATGACACACCAAAGCAATGATTGAATGATATTTTCTGGTTTAAGATCAGATAGGAAAGAGATAAGAAGCTTGGCCAAAATAACCATGGTTTAGTTACTTTTAACCATTGCATTAAATGTGAAAGATTCCTTTCTATCCCTTAAGCCAAATCATCAAACTTTGAAGCAAGTTGCAAAGCTCTGAGTGCAGACTCTTTGGCCTATAAATAGAGGTCCAAACTCCATTCAAAATCACACCAAAGTCACACAAATTATAGGCTTTCTCTTTCTTTCTTAGAATGCAAGTTTCTTAAGTTTCAAAGAGGTAAAATGCTCAACCTCTAAACCTTTGAATTTCTGACCAAAGTGATGCTTCCCACAAACCACAAACATCATATGGGATGTGTTTGATCCACTCACACACTCCAAAAACCCCTCAAACTCAAAATCACTACCTCACTTCTCAAATATGCATAACCATGACCTTAACATATCAATTCTCATACTAGGCCATATCTGTCCAAGTTAATCATCCAAACACACTCCATATACTTCACATGAACTGTTCCAACCATCATACATGATCTGAAACATCAAAATCAACTAGCTTGATCCTCACTTGAGCTAAACTGCAGTTCGGGTACCACAAGGTGATCAAGAGGTTTTCAATTCACTCCAAGCATCCAGACATGTTCTATAAGGTCCATTGAAGCTGTCCAGATTGAGCAACAACATCTGTAACACCTCCAGGCTCAAATTCGATTTCCAGCTTTGCCGTTTTTGAGGTAAGTGCTCATGAACTTCAAACTCTATCATACATGCATCATAAATTAAAAACTGAGTTACCATCTTGTTTCTGCACCATCACTGAATAATAACCCTCAATCAATTGCATCATATCATGATCATACACGATTTCACAATGATTTGTCATATTAGGGTTCTTCGTGTTCATCAGAGAATTGATTATCTTAGAGCAAAAATAAATGAAATTAAAGGTCATCATCATGTTCCTCGTCCAAAACCGAGTGAGATAGACCCTTTGATCAATCAAAACAACACAGATTTGAAGAATTTCAAAATTCAGTTAGGGTTGTGTTCTTGGCGCGTTTTTTCGTTCAAAAAATTCAAATATTTGTTTTAAAATATAATGCATTGGACGCGTATGTTTAACAAGCCACAAGCGTGGCTCAGTTGGTCCATGTTTTGGTTAGCAAGCGTGGGTGCGTGGGTTCAAGCCCTAGTGGAGACAAAACCTTTTTTTTAAACACTATTTTTCTTCAATTTTTTACACAACTTCACCAATTTATTTAACCAATCAAATCAACTTATTTTTTCTTCATTTTTTACACACCTCTTATTTAATATACATATTTTGACAATACCAAAAAAAATCACAAAAAAAGATTTATTTAATATGTTTTTAATTAGGTTTAAAATGATACATTTTTAAGTGTTTTTAAATACTTTAAATTTTGTTTTTCATTTAATTTTCAAACCTAATCATTTGTAAATATTTTTTGTGATCAAACCCTAATCATTTAGGTCTTAATTAAGCATTAAAACTTGTTTTAACTTAATTAAGTTGACTTTTGTCAAATTCAAGTCGTTTTAAGACAAGCGATCGCGATTCTTTTTCAAAACGATAAACCATTTCTTTTTGATTTTCAAAAGAAACTATTAATCAAATCTTTTGATTAATCAATTGATTTTCAAAACGAAGTGGGGCCTCTCGAATATTAGAGAGTGTAAGTCCCATTTCTTTCCTCTTTCTTTGTACAGTTTTTCTTTGTACAGAAAACTTTTTTCCAAATTACTTCCAAACAGTTTTTTTTAACAAATCTCACATCTTTTTCAAACCATCCACCCTGTTTTATGAAAATAAAACAGGGGCCTCTCGAATATTAGAGAGTATAAGACCCACTCTTTTCTCCTTTTACAATTTTTCTTTATACAGAAAACTTTTTCAAAACAAACTTTCAAACAGTTTTTTCTTTCAAACAACGCGTCTGTAAATAAACAATCAACCATGTTTCATAAAATATACCATGGGCCTCCATGTAGGTATAAGTCCCAAGCCCTTTTGTACATACCCACTCCAGTACATGAAATTAGGTATTTCATTGTACGCCTTTTTGTACATATCTCGATCAGTTTGATTTTTAACTTTGAATAACAAACCAAAAATGAAGGTTTCTTTAAATCTTCCCAAAAATATACCATGGGCCTCCATGTAGGTATAAGTCCCGAGCCCTTGTAAATACCTGTTTACATAGCTTTGAATAAACTCAAGTGGACCTCTCCCCGAGTGTGAGTCCCGAGCCCTGTGTATACAAATGGATCATGCTTACAGGTATATTTCCTTCATAAACTCCATTATATACACACACTTTGTCATATATGTATAACTGTTCATATCTGTTCATGTACTTGTTCATATTTGTTCATACTTGTGATTGTGTTATATGCTCATTCAACTTAGTACAACACTAGGTTCCCCATAGCCTCCTATTGGGCTTCATGCAAAGAATCTCCACTAGTTTAGGTTAGGACATAGAGTATGGTTTCCCGGTGAAATCGCTCTAAGAGCTCAAACCAACTATACCATGCCTCCCCTTGGGCTTTGTACAAACGAGTGACCCTCCCATAGCCTCCTCTTGGGCTTATAATGCAAGGACCCTGGATTGTCCCTCCCATAGCCTCCTCTTGGGCTTACAATGCAAGGACCCTCGGATAGCCTCCTCTTGGGCTTCGTACAAGGACCCACGGGCTTCTTATAAGCATCCCCAATATCCAAATCAAATACCCTAGGAGATTAGACATTTTTCATCTCTATGCTAGGAGTATCTCTTATATATCATCACAAACAATCAATCAATCAAACTTTTTGCCACAAGGCTGGCTAATCAATCAAACTGTTTTACCACCGTACTGGATGATTAATCAAAGTTTTTGTCACAAGGCTGACTTCATTGAAACTTTTGCCACAAGGCTGGCTGATTAATCAAAACTTTTTGTCACAAGGCTGACTTCATTAAAAGTTTTTGCCACAAGGCTGGTTAAACAACAAAAAACATCTTTATCATTCTAAGCACCCTAAGTGGCATGGCCCCGGGCTTATAATGAAAAGATTTTCAAACAAAAACAAACAGATGTATGTGATGATATAGATTAGATACATCTAGCATTTAGACGACATTTGTCTATTTTCCTTTGCTTCCACTAGCATAAGTGGGAACTACGATTGCTCTGACTTTCTCAACATCCCTTTGAGAATACGTAGGCACAAGGTCGATCCTTGGCGAGCAAAACAAAACAAAGAAAAACATTCAAACCTTAGCACCCGTAGACCCCGAGCTACAGATGCTCTGATTCCCTCTAGGGGATATGTATGCAGAGGATCGCGATGATCTTTGCGAGCATAGTCAAACAAACACCTTAGGTCCCACCTATTTCACAACAGAACCTCCACCATAACAAGAATGGAAAAACAAAGCAAAGAAACCTATAGAATACTATAGATACGTTGGGTGCTAATACCTTCCCTTCGTATAACCAACCCTCTTACCCAAGATCTCTCCCCCCACTTTTAGGTTATTGCAGCTTTTTTCCTTTTCCTCCTTTGGAAATAATAAAAAGTTTGGTCGGTACAAAAGAAAAATCATTTTTTTGAGCACTCGAGCCCAAAGAAGGCATCAGGTGTCTCATCCCACAAAAAAGAGGAACAAAAACGATTTTTCGCCCGCGACAACATGCATCATGACACGGCATAAAAAACTAACTTTACTTTTTTCAGGTTACCGCTGCAGTCAAATAAACATTTTCAAAACCTTTGGATCTAAGTCGATACCTTGGACGGTTCCTTAATGATCTACCTGTGGATCTAAGTCGATACCTTGGACGGTTCCTTAATGATCTACCTTTGGAGTTAAGTCGATACCTTGGACGGTTCCTTAACAATCTACCTTCAGATCTAAGTCGATACCTTGGACGGTTCCTTAATGATCTACCTTTAGGAGTTAAGTCGATACCTTGGACGGTTCCTTAACAACCTACCTTCAAGATTTAAGTCGATACCTTGAACGGTTCCTTAATGATCTACCTTTGGATTTAAGTCGATACCTTGGACGGTTCCTTAATGATCCACCTTCAAAGTTAAGTCGATACCTTGGACGGTTCCTTAACAATCTATCTTCAGATTTAAGTCGATATCTCAGACGATTCCTTAAACAATCAACTTTTCAAAATCTAAAAGCGGTAACCTCGTGCGGTTCCGCAACGATCAACACTCAAACAACTACTTCTCAAACACTCCAAACATAATCTAATGCATGATTTACTAGATGACATCTTCAAGCCCATCTCCGACAAAGGTCCCTACTTCAGCTAGGGCAAATTTCTTGGTATTCTAGTGTTCAATTCTCTTCTACCTTCAGACTCCGACAGACACACATGCCAGTCTATATCTTCAGATATAAGAAAATTGAACAGGGGCAGCTGTCATACCCCAAAATTTGCCCGTCATATTCCAAGATATTTTTTCTCACCTGACTTGTAATTACTCAAGACAGAACAAGTTCATTCCTCTCCAAAGCACAAAATCATCCCCATACGAAAAATCGAGCAAGTTAAGAGTGGTACAAGTTGTTTGATTTTAAGGGGATTCATGAAGACTAAATTAAGCAATCTCAGAAATTTGGGCTATTGGGCCTAAGTTTTAATGTCTAAACATGAAGATAACCTTATATGGGCCCTTTTAAGTTTATTCATGTTCCATCATGATTTTATTTCTTATTTATTAGTTTATTTTTGATTTTTATTCTTAAAAGTTCAAAAATAAATTAGATAAAAGATGAAATAAATTAGTTAATTAGATGGACCTAGAATTAAGCTATATGAGAGGCCCAAAATAAGTTGCAAACGGTGAAGCACATTCTCTAACAAATCATGTTCAAAAAATTAGCTAGTTTCATATCAAATCTTTCCATGATAAATCTCAAAGATTCACCTCACAAATACTAACCTAATTCACTCCTTATACATATACTGAAGATGCCCAATCGCAAGGAGGATTTTTTGATAAGGATTGCAGACAAAGAAGCTCTGGCTAAACTCAAAGAAAAGTCCACGCAAAAGCAAATCGGATTCCAATTTGCAGCGTGATTCAAGAAGTTTCGGAGATCGAATAGTGTTCCTGAGGCCTCTCCGAAGCGATCCCGATCACTATCGAGCCTGAAAGCACCAAGAACACGGCCAAAGAACGTCACAGTTTGCACAGTTCTTCTCAAACACTTCTCTGCCGATTCACGCGACTTAAATAACGTTTGAGCATACACATACATTCATATGATTGTGTAGAGCGTTTTTGGATTATCAATTGCAAGGTTTGGTACGTGAATGATGATACGCCTTGGTTAGGGTTTGAGGTCGTGATTTTGGGGATTTAGGATTCTAGATGATTCCATATCAAATTGATGATCCCATTGGGTTCGTGATGGTGCATAACGTTAAATCGAACTGTTATTTGGTATTTTTTGGTGAAGATTTGCAGGTTGGGGAAAGGCAGGTCTATGGCCACGGAGGACAATTGTTGCTAAAAGTGTGTTATTTTGCAGAATAAACGAGGAAGAAGAAGGCCAAAACGCGCGCTTCATTTTAAATTTTTCTTCGTTATGGTTTGTATATCATGCGTGTTGTTTGTCTTGTGTACAGCGTAGTGCATGTGGTCCAGTGGAGCGACATCTTGACCAGCTATTGAGTGCAGAGCCATGGGATCGATTCCCACTCCCGCCATAATTTTTCTCACAAATTTCAATTACTGATCCAGTGCATTCACCCCCACGTGCATACCATGCATCTCCTCGCATCATCCTTTGGATCTTCGCCCAAGTCGATCGAACGTCCCTGAATATGCAGCTACACCATGGACCTCTCTAAGCCTGCCACACTAGATCCCAAGTTAAGTCTTTTTTTTCTAAATTTTTTTATTATTAATTATATAAACCGGTTTTTATTTATAAATACATATATATTGTTTTTTTCTTTCTTTCTCTTTTTCTCTATAATTTCCTTTTAATAAATTTGTTTTTCTATATATATAATAAAACTTATATTTTTATTTATAATGGAACTTTTATTTTGTTTATTTAATTATGTTTTATTTGATTAGTTTAATAAATTCATATAATTTTACAAAATCATAAGTAATTTATTCTAATTAAGAATACATATTTAATCAAAATTTGTTTTCCACCAATTTAATTAATTAGGTTGAAAAACCAATAATTAATTAAATGTCATTCTATTTAGTTCACGCCCGAATCAGGGTTTGCGGGAATTAGTCATACACTGAAGAAATATTTCTTTGTGTGTTCTTTTCAGGGTTAGCGACAGGTTTTCCTCCGACTATGCGTCGCGCCTATTACGAAGCTAATCCCGACCCTATTATTTTATTTAAATATTTATTTGCCTTATTTTTTATTTAATTAGGGTTTAGTGCCCTCGTCAATAGAATTCCTCCTACACTTATACTATTTCCTGTTATTTTTTTGTCAATTCTCCGAGGGTCAGAGTTAATGCTTTAGGCTTCCTCCGACCGCCAACCATATCAGATCAAATGCAAAGCTAAGTATCTTTCGTTTCTTTATTCATTCTTAAATTCTTTATCTTCTTACTTTAGGGTTAATTTCGTTTGCCTCCGAACCGATAATGCACTCACCCTTCTGTTTATTCTTTCTTTTCCAATCTTTAGGGTTTGTCAGTTGCCAAGGCGTCGAATAGTCGGTAACCCTAAACCCTAAACTCTAATATCTTCTGTTTTTAATTGTTATTTATTTTATCCCGTTGGTTTCAATTCCCCTCTCCTCCGCTGGTTACAATTTCCCTTCCCCCATTATTATTGTTAATATTAATTGTTATGGTTAGTAATCCTAGGGAGTGCAAGATTGTAATTAACTTAGAATCACAAGATAATATAATTGAATATAATCACATGATTGTTGCACCCACGCACACTTTTGGGGTAACCTCTCTGTTGCCTATTGCCTGTTGCCTTGTTGCCTTGTGTTTTTTGCAGAATAGCCATGTCCCTCGAATACGAGGATACCTCAGCCATGTTGCCTCGATACAAATAAAGGTCATAAGTCCCTAATGATGCTGCCTTCGATACACTAATATGACCTCGACCCTCGGAAGTTGCCTACGAAAAAGGCTGAGGTATCTTCTGGCTGCCTACGAAAAGGCTATTCTGATCCTTCCCTTTAGACTACCTACCTCCCTATGGCATGGGACAGTTTTAAGGCGAACGATAACTCGACGACCCTTCAACCTCCAAATGAAAGGCTTCCTGCCCTCTTATGGCAAGGATAGACCCTTTCACCCTGAAAGGCTAAAAGAACGTTTTTTTAAACTATAAGGTAATTGCCCCTAATTGCTTTGCCTTGCTCTAAAAAATCTTTTCATATTCTTTCTCATAAATCTTCAATAAGGCAATGCTCATTTACGAGCTAAAGTCCTTATTTTCTTCTTCTATATTTCTAAACTTTTTTTGTTTCGAAAACGAGCAAAGCAATTAAGAGCCCATGGAAAACCATGGATGCAAAGGGTGCCTTACACCTTCCCTTTGCATAATTACCCCCGAACTCAAAATCTTTTTAAAAGGTATTTTCCTGTTCTTTTAGCCTTTCCGATATTTGGATAAAATAAAAGTCGGTGGCGACTCATGCTTAACCGTACATTTCAAATAAAGTCAGTTCACTGTATTACAGAACTGGCGACTCTGCTGGGTATTTTTCCGAATAAAAGAGGGGTTACCTTAAAAGTATAGGATTCACTTAAATGTATTCTATTGTTTGCTTTGCTTGCTTTATTTTTTCAGGGTTGTTTTGGGAATTAACTGAAGGACGAATCCTACACCCGGATTCAAGTACACTTAAGATTAGGAGCGGCATAGTCATGGAGACCCCCCTTGTGCATGCTTGGGGTTGGTCAAAATGAAGTCCGCACTTGAGTTAGGCCTCCACTGGTTATTGTGTACCTCTTTTGCATGAGAGAGGTTTATGCATGTATCTTTGGGTGCGTCGGAGCTCAGGGACCTTTAGTCACCTTTAACCCATCTTAACTTTTAGGAACGTAGTGGGAGGGCTATTCTTGGTGCATGCCAAGTTATGGTCGCTACCCGATACTACAGCTCAGATAGGTTTCTTCCTAAAGTATCATTGCGTGGTATGCATGTACCATGTTCGAGGGTGCTTTAGAGGGGGCTGACAATTCTGAGTCACTTGGTAGAACCTGTTGCTGAAATCTCCTTATCTATAGAAATACCCTTGGGAAGGACACCTGATCAGACCCCATGCAAGCCTTAAGCCAAAAATTGTGTGACTTGTGTGATTTGCATGAATTGTGTGACCTGTTTGTGTTTGCTACTAACCTTCGTTCGTTGCAGGTTTTGTTGAAAGGACTTGTTTGTCCTTACCATCTCGCACTCAGTCTAACGAATTGCATTCGCATAACATCATGACATCATGACATCATAAACATAACATGATTAACTAACCATTTCAAGGATCTTAGGAATTTAGGGTGCACAATTTCAGGTGCTCTTATCAAGGACTGAATTCCTATCTAGGGGCAAGAGGATTTATTTTCCTCTAGTCACATGCCTTCCGATTCAAAGACACAGTACCTATCAAGGGGCAAGAGGATTTACTTTCCTCTGGCCACATACCTTCCAGTTCAGGGACATCATACCTATCAAGGGGCAAGAGGATTTATTTTCCTCTAACCATGTACCTTCAAATTCAGAAGTATCCCGAATCAGAGGCGATGACCCACTCGATATGGTGAGCTAGATTCTCAAAGAAAGACGTTCCAAGACAAAGTTCAGATTTCTTCAGACAAAGGCGCGACCAAATCATTTTTTAATGTTGCTAACTAAATTCCTAATGATCCTTGAAAATATTGCATTTGCATCCATAACATCGCATAACAGGTTTCTCACAACAAGTATCTCATCCTCTCTTGTTGTTTACTTCAGCATAAGTGGATTTCGAGCAATCAGTCAAACATCTCCAGGTTCGGAATACCCGATCCCAGACTTTGATTCTGAACTCACCCAAGGGGCAAGAAGAATTGATGGCACTCTTATTCTTAGGATACAATTACAATGCGAGATGCGCTTATTATTCAAACAATCTTGGTTATGGTATAAAGGATGGTAGACTGTTGAAGCGTGCGATTAAAGATTTAATCATGACACTCAAATCATAAAAGACCACGACAATGAAGTCACGACAACTGAGTCACGATAATGGAATCACGACAATGAAGTCACGACAACTGAGTCACGATAATGGAATCGCGACAACTGAGTCACGATAATGGAATCACGACAACTGAGTCACAATAATGGAATCGCGACAACTGAGTCACGATAATGGAATCACGACAACGAAGTCACGACAACTGAGTCACGATAATGGAATCATGACAACTGAGTCACGATAATGGAATCACAACGACAAAGTCTCGACAACTGAGTCACGATAATGGAATCACGACAACTGAGTCACAACACTCAATTCACTCATATGATCTAGACGCTCAGGGCAAGCGAGCCAACGAATTCTAACACCTACACTCCTGACTATAAACCCAATGCGAGATGCGCGTACCATTCCAACAGTCTTGGACATTACACAAACAATTGCTGGACATTAAAGAATAAGATTCAAGATCTGATCAATGACAGAGAAATCAAATCCAACCCTTCTGAAACCCCTGTGGTGATCACTGCTCCTATGCCTAGTCATAACAAAATTGATTGACGTCTCGACGGACGAACTTTTGGATCATTAGATCTACTTTCATTTGCAAGTTTCTTTTCTGTTTGTTTAAACATTTGACTCATGATAGACATTATCTATTTTAATAATCATCATCAGTGCATTGCATACGCTTGTCTTGAATTAATTATTTCGCTATCACTCATTTTAAATTATGTCTTTACTTTGCATGTGTTTTGTGATATTCAACTCCTGCTAAGCTGTAAGCCTTTTTAGGGAGGATGACGAAAATGATACCGCAACCTCATACAATATGCTTTTTGAACGGACTATGTTGACGATGTACAAGCATTATTTCAATTCCTAAACAGTGGAGATATAAGGATGTTAATCCCTCGTCAACCCCTTTTGAGCCTAAGAAGTAGAAGTTTCTTTCTTGTACTAATTCAAAACCCTCGATCATAACCTGAGGCAGGGTAGTTCTCAGTTAATCTGGCTGTGCATTCTATTCTAAGAAAATCATTCAGTACACAAAGGTTTCAATCACAAACGTTCATCCGCACACATCAAAGGAGTGTTGGAGATGTCAATCAAAAGAATGATGGTTCATCAATCATTAAGCAAGGAAGTCAATATCTTTCAAAAAATGACATATACAAGGAAAAGCCTGCTAAGTCAAAAATCAAAAAGAAGACTTAGGAAAAAATCAAGGCATCCTGCTGACTGTAAACTCAAAATAGACAGTTTAGGCAAAAGTTAGGGACATCAAAAAGATGAAAAAAGAGAAGTCAATAAATTCTTGAACAACACAATGTTGTGACTACCAAAAGGAAGAAGTGACTGCCATCTCAAAAGTTCTCTTTGCTTGTGAATCATCAACATTATCAAAGGTGCAGATCCAAAAGTCTCTTGGAACTTGAACGCATAAGTTGAATTAACTGAGCTTAGGACTGAAGATCATCACGAAGAAGGGGTGGGTACAAATAAGCTTTGAGCCTTTATCCTTTGTTTCTTAAAACCGTGAACCAAGCCACGTTACAACCCTTGAAAGTCCTAATTGAAGCATGGTTAGTTCAAAAGCATATTGTCACCAAAAGGGTATCCTGACTCCTTAAGGTTTACCACAAATGCCGAGTTGATATCACGTTTTTACAAACACCACGTTGTTACAAATATCATGTTCTTACAAATATCACGTTTTTTTACATCTTCTGTTTAAATGCTTTCAAAAATCAAGACAGACGTATGCATTGCATCTCATGAATTCATTATTAAACATATTATGCTACATAATTTCAAATGTTAGCATCAGAAAGAACTTGCACAGGGTACAACTAATGACTGAAAGTTATCCCAATAGACAAGATTACTCCGAGAAGCAATGTCTCCTACGTATACAAGGGGCATGGCACGCTTCGCCCGATCAATCTGGGGCAATCAAGTCAAGATTCTGAGAATCTCTCAAGGGCGCCAAAACAATCAGGGGCATGCACCCGAATAGATCTGAAGCCCTATGATTACTAGGGGCATGTCACCCATAGTGCACGTCTCATAAAGTCCTCGCGAGGCGAATCTTTTCAAAGTCTCTACTAGCGGGGGCAAATCTATGCAAGTCCAGCTTGACATCGTGATCAATACTCAGCAATGTGTCCTAAACAAATCTAGGAATGGTAGTTACTATAATATTGGGGGCAATGTTCAAGGCATCCATGCCCTCCCACAGCTCCGATTCCACAAGATCGTATCCCCACAGAGCAATTCTCAAGAAGATATCTTCAAACATACTCGTCCCAACAAAGACATGACTCCCCAACAGAGTTTACATCTTCAACACTACCGGTTCTCCAACACTTTGCTCTTCTCCTGCATGGTGTATTAATATCTCTAATCCCCAAGCAGGGTACATCAAGTTACTGATCGTCCCCAAGCAAAAATCATAAATCCCCAGCTGAGCATCTTCAAGATAGGATCAAACATCAAAGTTACAATGACACAGAGATTCACCTTCTCAATCAAGATGTGTCAAATAGCGCAAATCATAGTCATACGTCATAAATCATAAACATATTCATACAATTGCATACATGTTCATACATAATACATAATGCATCGCGACGAGTGCGTACATAACATGCAAGGTTCTCATTTATTTTGAGAATCCCGTCACATAAACGCATTACATGCATCATGACATGGCATAAAAAACTAAATTTACTTTTTTCAGGTTACCGCTGCAGTCAAATAAACATTTTCAAAACCTTTGGATCTAAGTCGATACCTTGGACGGTTCCTTAATGATCTACCTTTGGATCTAAGTCGATACCTTGGACGGTTCCTTAATGATCTACCTTTGGAGTTAAGTCGATACCTTGGATGGTTCCTTAACAATCTACCTTCAGATCTAAGTCGATACCTTGGACGGTTCCTTAATGACCTACCTTCAAGATTTAAGTCGATACCTTGAACGGTTCCTTAATGATCTACCTTTGGATTTAAGTCGATACCTTGGACGGTTCCTTAATGATCCACCTTCAAAGTTAAGTCGATACCTTGGTTGGTTCCTTAACAATATATCTTCAGATTTAAGTCGATATCTCAGACGATACCTTAAACAATCAACTTTTCAAAATCTAAAAGCGGTAACCTCGGGCGGTTCCGTAACGATCAACACTCAAACAACTACTTCTCAAACACTCCAAACATAATCTAATGCATGATTTACTAGATGACATCTTCAAGCCCATCTCCGACAAAGGTCCCTACTTCAGCTAGGGCAAATTTCTTGGTATTCTAGTGTTCAATTCTCTTCTACCTTCAGACTCCGACAGACACACATGCCAATCTATATCTTCAGATATAAGAAAATTGAACAGGGGCAGCTGTCATACCCCAAAATTTGCCCGTCATATTCCAAGATATTTTTTCTCACCTGACTTGTAATTACTCAAGACAGAACAAGTTCATTCCTCTCCAAAGCACAAAATCATCTCCATACGAAAAATCGAGCAAGTTAAGAGTGGTACAAGTTGTTTGATTTTAAGGGGATTCATGAAGACTAAATTAAGCAATCTCAGAAATTTGAGCTATTGGGCCTAAGTTTTAATGTCTAAACATGAAGATAACCTTATATGGGCCCTTTTAAGTTTATTCATGTTCCATCGTGATTTTATTTCTTATTTATTAGTTTATTTTTGATTTTTATACTTAAGAGTTCAAAAATAAATTAGATAAAAGATGAAATAAATTAGTTAAATAGATGGACCTAGACTTAAGCTATATGAGAGGCCCAAAATAAGTTGCAAACGGTGAAGCACATTCTCTAACAAATCATGTTCAAAAAATTAGCAAGTTTCATATCAAATCTTTCCATGATAAATCTCAAAGATTCACCTCACAAATACTAACCTAATTCACTCCTTATACATATACTGAAGATGCCCAATCGCAAGGAGGATTTTTTGATAAGGATTGCAGACAAAGAAGCTCTGGCTAAACTCAAAGAAAAGTCCACGCAAAAGCAAATCGGATTCCAATTTGCAGCGTGATTCAAGAAGTTTCGGAGATCGAATAATGTTCCTGAGGCCTCTCCGAAGCGATCCCGATCACTATCGAGCCTGAAAGCACCAAGAACACGGCCAAAGAACGTCACGGTTTGCACAGTTCTTCTCAAACACTTCTCTGCCGATTCACGCGACTTAAATAACGTTTGAGCATACACATACATTCATATGATTGTGTAGAGCGTTTTTGGATTATCAATTGCAAGGTTTGGTACGTGAATGATGATACGCCTTGGTTAGGGTTCGAGGTCGTGATTTTGGGGATTTAGGATTCTAGATGATTCCATATCAAATTGATGATCCCATTGGGTTCGTGATGGTGCATAACGTTAAATCGAACTGTTATTTGGTATTTTTTGGTGAAGATTTGCAGGTTGGGGAAAGGCAGGTCTATGGCCACGGAGGACAATCGTTGCTAAAAGTGTGTTATTTTGCAGAATAAACAAGGAAGAAGAAGGCCAAAACGCACGCTTCATTTTAAATTTTTCTGCGTTATGGTTTGTATATCATGCGTGTTGTTTGTCTTGTGTACAGCGTAGCGCATGTGGTCCAGTGGAGCGATGTCTTGACCAGCTATTGAGTGCAGAGACGTGGGATCGATTCCCACTCTCGCCATAATTTTTCTCACAAATTTCAATTACTGATCCAGTGCATTCACCCCCACGTGCATACCATGCATCTCCTCGCATCATCCTTTGGATCTTCGCCCAGGTCGATCGAACGTCCCTGAATATGCAGCTACACCATGGACCTCTCTAAGCCTGCCACACTAGATCCCAAGTTAAGTCTTTTTTTTCTAAATTTTTTTATTATTAATTAATATAAACCGGTTTTTATTTATATATACATATATATTGTTTTTTTCTTTCTTTCTCTTTTTCTCTATAATTTCCTTTTAATAAATTTGTTTTTCTATATATATATAATAAAACTTATATTTTTATTTATAATGGAACTTTTATTTTGTTTATTTAATTATGTTTTATTTGATTAGTTTAATAAATTCATATAATTTCACAAAATCATAAGTAATTTATTCTAATTAAGAATACATATTTAATCAAAATTTGTTTTCCACCAATTTAATTAATTAGGTTGAAAAACCAATAATTAATTAAATGTCATTCTATTTAGTTCACGCCCGAATCAGGGTTTGCGGGAATTAGTCATACACTGAAGAAATATTTATGTGTGTTCTTTTCAGGGTTAGCGACAGGTTTTCCTCCGACTATGCGTCGCGCCTATTACGAAGCTAAGTCCCGACCCTATTATTTTATTTAAATATTTATTTGCCTTATTTTTTATTTAATTAGGGTTTAGTGCCCTCGTCAATAGAATTCCTCCTACACTTGTACTATTTCCTGTTATTTTTCTGTCAATTCTCCGAGGGTCAGAGTCAATGCTTCAGGCTTCCTCCGACCGCCAACCATATCAGATCAAATGCAAAGCTAAGTATCTTTCGTTTCTTTATTCATTCTTAAATTCTTTATCTTCTTACTTTAAGGTTAATTTCGTTTGCCTCCGAACCGATAATGCACTCACCCTTCTGTTTATTCTTTCTTTTCCAATCTTCAGGGTTTGTCAGTTGCCAAGGCGTTGAATAGTCGGCAACCCTAAACCCTAAACTCTAATATCTTCTATTTTTAATTGTTATTTATTTTATCCCGCTGGTTTCAATTCCCCTCTCCTCCGCTGGTTACAATTTCCCTTCCCTCATTATTATTGTTAATATTAATTGTTATGGTTAGTAATCCTAGGGAGTGAAAGATTGTAATTAACTTAGTGTTATACCCCAAAATTTGCCCGCATCTTTTTTCAAGAAAACTCCAATCTAAAAATTAAGAGTCTCATATAATCATGGGTTTTTATTTCAATAAATATCCTGACATGTGAAATACTTAGTTTTTAGAATTTTTCTTATACAGTATTTTGGCTTACAGTTGAATTTATTCTTACGCAAACGCCAAATACTGTTTATTACTTCACACATGCTATTTATTTATTTACAGATAAATAGTACTGACACAATTGGTACAGAGTTAAATCTTTTGCAGGCGCAGGATCAGGAAACTCAGGTTGTACTGGTAACAAGTAGATTATTATTATCTTTTGTTTCCCATTAATTTTTGTACTATATTCCATTATTTTCAAAATCTTTTCAAATCTCTTTTTCAAAAAATCAAATCCTAACTTTATTCTATACATCTCTCTTTTTCCCAACACTATCATACACTTTCTTTCAAATCTTACTTCCACTCAAATTTTCCTTTTGTACGGAATCACTTCATTCCCCAACGTCTCTACCCTTCTTTCCATTCTATAAATACCTCTCATTTTTCCATAAAAATCTCACATCAAATTCTAACTCATCTCTCAAATTTCTACTTCATATCCATCCTTTCTTCTTCCCCGACAAAATGGCGAAGTGGTGGGAAACGTGTTTTCTTATGGTCATCACCATTGCTACGGTGATCATGTCTTTTTTCTGTCTACATAGCCCGGAACACTGTGGACCTGGGATGCTTGCACTCCCAATCATCTACATGTTATTATTTGTAGCATGGGTTATTAATCGTCATTCTTAAAATTTGCCGTATTTCTTATTTCTTAAATGTACCGTTTATTCGTCGTACTGTTCAATATAGTATGTAATATTTGTACTGTCAGTATTAAATGTTGTACTATTTGTCATAATGTTGCTTAATTATTCAGATAATATTTTGTGTGTTTTCTGCCAGTCAAATATTCATTTTTCTGTGCATTAAATGATTTTCAGGGTTATTATCGGTAATTTTGCTCGCGTACAGTAAATATTAGTTATTTATTATGTCTGTGTTTTTAACAAGTCATGTAAATAAACTTTCATCTTTCACATAAAACAAAAACAACAAAAAGAAAATTAACTTTGACTGTTGATTTTTCACTCTAACTGCTACATTAATACCCGAACAGTCAGTTGACAGTCAAACTGCTGGCAGTACAATTCTCAATGTTTTGTACCATCAATCAAATCAATCTTTTACAATTCAAAATTCCAAGATTTTTGTCCTAGAAGTCTTCTGAATATCACATGATTAGCAGAGACTCAACACTGCACAAAAATCAGGTACGCTTAACTGTCTCCTACACAAACAGTCCCTGACTAAGGTTTCTTGTTTTTTCAGGACAAACAAGTTTTTGAGACCTCAAATGGATTTCATGGACATCCATATATCTCAAATTACCATCATACAAATTTTCAGACTTCAATTCACTCAGACGCACCGTCAGCAGCTCAAACAGTCAACAGACGACCCGTTTGACCAAAAAAGTCAACAGACAGTCAAAAATGAAATTTTTTGTCAACATCCATATTTTGTCAAAGTATTCATCATTTGATCATTGGATGATCATAATTCATCAAGGAAAGATCAAAAATCAACAAAACCCTAAGATTCAAAATTAGGGTTTTCTCCTAAAAAGTCAACTGAACTTTGACTGGTCATAACTCTCTCATACTTCATCCAAAAAATTCAAACCAAAGCTCATTTTGAATGAAATTCAATTATCTTTCAAATGCAATTGATCCCATGGTCATTACATTCACCATTTGAAAAATATGAACAAAGACATTACAGGTCATTTTCAAAGTCAACAAAAAGACACTTTTTTCAAAAGGACACACAAGGAGCATCAAAAATCATTTTGACATGAGACCAAAGACATTGGTTAGAGGACTCTTTGAGGTTTCCAAAAAGTGCAAGATCTCCTTCATATGACAAAAATTGAGGGATTTACACCTTGTTGAAGTTGGCTAAATTTTGGGAAAATACATAAAACCAACATTGCTCAAAAATGTATTTTTTCCAAATGGGGCCAAGTTTTCATGGTTCAAACATGTTTGCCATGATATTATGGGCCTCCCACGACCAAGACAAAGCCCACACCATTTTTATCCATTTTGGCTTAATTTTATCTTATTTTAAGATTAAATGAAAAAAGAAAATGGAAGGATAATGGATAGCTTAGTTTCTAAGCATGAGTCATCCAAGAATCTTCAATTTTCTGCAGAAGATTGAGGTACAAGGCAAGAGCATTGAAGAGAAGCAAGACTTGGTCAACAATTCAAAGGTTTTAATATAAAAAAATCAAGAATTCAACAAAGGCAACTAAAGGCTTCTTGGCTTCAATTCTAAGCACAACATAGCCTATATAAAGGCTATAACACTTCACAAACAAGAGAGCACGAAATCAGAGCCAAACTTCTGCTTGTAACACACTTGTAATCACTTAAAGTTTTCAAAGAAATTTCAAATTCGAATTTTGAATTCAAGTCAGTTTTCATACAAACTAAACATTCAAACACCTTCCTCAAGCATCACTGAACATATTCCAATCATTTCCAAGTCTTGAAACTCACTGAATCAAGTACTACAGGTCACGATTGGTTCGAACTAAAATCAACCTGTATCTCATAATCCATGCATGTTTGACAAGATGTAGACATATATTTGAGTTTAGTTTGATGTCCTGATCGTTTCTGGACATTTAATTAAGGTTTGGTTGAGTAATCACGAAGTTACCATTTTAGGGTTCATAATCTCAAAATTAGGGCTTTCTGAAATAGGCAAAATTACAGGTTCTAAGTGGTACCATTGAGTTCGTATGGACTAGACGAATCGAACGGACATGTCGCGCCAAATTTATATGCATGTTTGACCCTATTCGCTATTTTGCAGGTTTAGGAGGTATCTATTACAGCGCTTTTATTACAAAAACGTTATTAAAGGTGCTGGCTGGAGGTTGAAGACGATGAGGTGTCTCCACCTCATTGGATAAAACGTGCGCGTGTTTTTTTTAAATAACCTATGATTCTGTGCTTTGCAGTCTATGCTTTTGCCATACGCCTCACTTCAATCACCTTCTGATCCACTTGCCAGCTCATCCTACGTCCCTGACACGCCAGTCCATACCATGGACTCTCCAATCAACTACATCTGATTACTATCCTTTTATTTTTCTATTTTATTTTAATTTCTTTGTTAAATTAATTAAAAATAGTTTTAAAAATCCAAAAAATACACAAAAAATATTTTTAAGTTTCTAAAATAATATTTTATTTTCTAACATAAAAATATTTTATTTTTCTTCATAATTTCAATATTTTGCATAATTAATTAGCTTATATTTATATATTTGCTTTTTAATTATTTTAACCAATAAAAAATCATAAAAATTTGTTCTTCATATTAAATATTGTTTATATATTATAAGCTAATTTTGTACATATTTTGAATAATTTTCTCTTTAAGTTTTAATTATTTGTGTAATTATTTGCATAATTATGTGTTAATTAACTTAATAAATTTCAAATCAATTTCAAAAATTCAAAAAAAATTAGTTTTGTTTTAAAATTAATTAGCAAACATTTTGAACATATTTTGAACTTAATTTTTTAGGTTTAAATTTTATTTCCACCTTTTCCTCATTTTAATTAAATTAATCATGCATTAATCATAATTAAAATAAATCATAAAAAATCCAAAAAACATTTCTTTATTTTCTTGCTATTTAAATTCCTAGATAAATGTATAGGTTGTCAAATTCATGTAAATAGCGTAGTTTACATTTCCCGCACAATCGATGTAATAGCGTAGATTTACTTTCCGCATTTTACATTTCCGCATTTTAAATTCTAGCATATATAAACTGCGTGTATGCCAAAGATAAAATTGAACCGTTAGATCACTAACTTCAAAGATAAAATACCTGAATCCAAACACAATCACATTTGCACCTCTTAAAGTAATCCCTTCTCATTCTTTTCAAAATCAAAGTCAAATTCTACTGTTTCGAGTACAAAATCGAACCTTTTGTTTATATCCAGTGAAAGGATAGATTTTTAAAGGAAATAGGATAAAGACCTTATAACTCAGGGTAGACCTCCTAATTTGCTTGCTCAAATCAAAAACAAGTCTCTCATATATCATTGTTTTTCCAAATCAAACTTTTCAAAAAGACAATACTTTGTATATATCCAAACAAGGATCATTACGAAGTTAACGCTCTTTTTTTCAAAGCATCTTTTGAAAGATAAAAACACTTTGTATACATCCGCACAAGGATCATTACAAATTCAATTTACAAAGGTATTTGAAACCACATATGAGCATTTTAAAGCAATTGAAAAGTGATCGAAAACAAGTGAGCTAAGCAAACTAAAGAGCCCATGGATAACCATGGATACAAAGGGTGCTAACACCTTCCCTTTGTATAACCTACCCCCTTACCCAGAATTTCTTAAAGGTCTTTTTTCTGTTTCTTTTATAAACCTTTCCTTAATTGGATAAAATAAAAGGTCGGTGGCGACTCTCTGAATTTTTAAAATGCGAAAGCAGAAACAATAAAAAGAGTCAGTTCATGTATCTCTCCGCGAGAGGTATGGCCGAAAATGGAGGTCCACAGAACTGGCGACTCTGCTGGGGAATTACTTTCAAAAAACAAAATGTTTTCAAAAGGGGTTACCTTAAGAGAATAGATCACTTCGATGTTTTCAATTGTTTGACTTGATTGCTCTATTTTTCAAAGGTTTGTTTGGGTATTTTGCTTGTGTGGAAGATTCTAACCCGAATCTCGAGATACCTTAAGTATATGACAATAGACCAAGGAAACTGTACGGCATGTACCGATACGGTTGATCTGGTAGTCATCGTTAGTGCGATACTTTGGTTTATACTGATGTCCCTTGAAAATGATCAAGGAGTATATTAGGCTTCCGAAATGTCATTAAACACTAATTTGTCTTAGAACCTTTTTAGTTGAACTTGACTTATGACCTATTAAGTGGCTAGCTTTGAAATTGATCGAAGTTAGTTATCCTCAAGGAATATTTTGATCGGCCGCTCGAGCGCCGTATTGAGATGTTACCTCCAAGGATCATAGAACCCGAATACTATTCTAGGACAGGTTTTAACCAACTCTACTTCAGTGGGGAGGGTATCACCTATCAGCTCCATGCAGGCCTTTAAGCCTAAGGCTATTGTTTGATTTGTTTTTGTGTGCCACATGTTTGACATCATAAGCATCATAAGCATATCATTTTCTCACTAAGCACTTCAAGGATCAAAGAGTTTACCTTTGTTTATTTACAGGTAATGGCTCCCGCCACCAGAGATTACATCCGAATCAACATCTCAACGGTACCATATGAACTAAAAGACTTAGTATCAGAATTCCCCAGGAATGTTCAATTCACCGAAAGGCATGGTCACCTACTCCATTTGGTTACCTCAAAATTTGAAGAAGACATGATACGAGTCCTGTTCCAGTTCTTTGACCCTGAACATCATTGCTTTACCTTTCCTGATTACCAGTTAGTACCCACTTTGGAAGAATTCTCTGAACTAATTGGATTACCTGTTCGAAATCAATTACCTTTCACTGGTTTGGAAAGGATTCCAAAACCTGAAGTCATTGCTGCTGCTTTACATTTGCGAAAATCAGAAATCGAGTCCAATTGGGAAACAAAGAGTGGAATTAAGGGTTTGCTTGCTAAGTTCTTAATGGAAAAGGCTCGATTACTACTAGAAAACAAAAGTTATCCAGCTTTTGAGGAGGTTGTGGCCCTTTTGATCTATGGGTTGGTTTTATTCCCTAATCCCGACCAGTTCATAAGTGTACACATCATCAACCTTTTCCTAACCCGTAACCCGGTACCAACATTGCTGGAAGACATTCTACATTCTCTACACACTCGTACCATGAAGAAACGAGGAACTCTTATGTGTTGTATACCACTACTGGCTAGGTGGTTTACATTTCATCTTCCCCGATCAGTGTTGAGAAATGAACAAAGAATGCAATGGTCTCGCAGGATTATGTCTTTGTCTCATTCAGATATCCGGTGGAACAACTTCTTTCAAAGAGACATTACTATCATTGATCATAGTGGGGAGTACCCTAATGTGCCACTCCTTGGCATCAAATGGGGCATCACTTACAATCCCTCTTTGGCTCTACGCCAATTCGGATATGCAAGGAGCAACGGTCCTCATGACATGATTATCCGTGGCATTGTGTTTGATTACGAGAATGATTCTCATAGACACCGACGAAGGTTCATACATGCATGGGGCAGTGTCTATAGAATAGAAAGCAAAACTTTGGGGCAATGGAATTTTATCCCTATGGAACCTTACCTCAGATGGGTCCGTACTCATGCTCAGAAACTCATCATGCCATATCCCGCCATTCTACCTGCGACTATTGAGCCAGAGGTCGAAGGAGACGAACCCCACGTTATTCTACACCCGGATATGCCAACTGACCTAGAAGAGTTGCAAAAATCTTGGGTTCAACTAAAAGAGGAAAGAGATACCTTCAAAGCACACTGTCAAGACTATGAGAGAAGGGTATTGGAGCTCACCGGACAGCTTCAAGAAGAACAGCAGATCAACACATTCCTGGGGGCAAAGAGAAAGCGTCCATGGGAGACCTTAGGGATCATTCATTTCCTTTATTTCTGTTTTGTAAGCCCAAATGAGGCAAAGAAAAAAAAAAGCAAAAAAAAGAAATAAATTGTTTGGTTAATACATATTCACCCCCTGCCATTAGAGCGAGATTCGGTTTTCCTCCCCTGAAGTTTTTTTTTTTTTGTAATCTGCCCCCTATAAAACAAAGATTATGTTTTCCTGCGCCCCTATCTCTTGTTTGGCTAACTGTGCATGAGGAATCTGGCTAACTGGGCGTTTGATTTCTTTGTTTGGCTGACTGGACTTGCTATTTAATAAGGAAAAAAACCCAAATAAATTCTTTACAAAACCAGGATTCAAACCTGGTACCATGAGGTAATCAAGCAAACCTCTCACCAACTGAACTGTTTCGTTTCGTTTAGTTAATTTTTATTGTTTCAAATTCAATATATTATAAAACTATTATACATATTATATACATACTTATACATATTATATACATACTTATACATATTATTTTTGTTAATTTAAAATATATTAATTTGCAAAACATTAAAAAATGTTAAAAAATTTGTAAAATATTAAAACGTTAAAAAATAAATTTTTATAACATGTTAGAATTGTTAAAACGTTAATTGTAATTTAACGTTATTATATTATTTTACCTTATAAAATTATTTAATTTATTAAAGTTTTAATATATATATATATATATATATATATATATATATATATATATATATATATATATATATATATATATATATATATATATATATATATATATATATATATATATATATATATTATTAACGTTAACACATATTATAAACTAATATATATATAAAACCTTAATTTTTTTACTGTTAATATATATTAATATATATTTTTAAAACCTTAATGTTTAATATATATTATTAAAACCTTAACGTCAATATATATTATTAAAACCTTAACGTTAACATATATATAACATTTTTTACTGTTCATATATATTTTTAAAACCTTAATGTTTTAACACACACACACACACACACACATATATATATATATATATATATATATATATATATATATATATATATATATATATATATATATATATATATATATATATATATATATATATATATATATATATATATATATATATATATATAACATTTAATTTTTTTTTGCTGTTAATATATAACATTTTGTATATATAATATATATATAACATTTTATTTTTTTTTACTTTTAATATATAACATTTTATATATATAACATATATATAAAATTTTAGTTTTTAATATACTGTTAATATATATAGCTAGTATATTATACTGTTAAAATTTATTGTACAAAATTATATTTATTTTTTTATATATACGTTTATTATTTTATATTAATTATTGTTCAAAATTACATTTATTTTTTTATATATACGTTTATATATACATTTTATTTTTTTAATATACTGTTAATATGTATAGTTAGTATATTATACTGTTAAAATTTATAAACAAAATATGCTCTTAAAATATATAGTTAATATACTATACTAATATATATAAAACTTTGATATAACGTTAATATACTATATATATAAAATTGTTTCAGTTTCAAAAAGTAACATAATATACAAGCTGGCCTAGTGGAAGTTCTCATTACATGCATCCTAAAACACACCACACAGTGCAATTTAATTTTACCACACCACACAGTGCCTACGTGGCATTTAAAACCATAATTAAATAACTAAAAAATATTTTAAAAGCCACGTGGATGCCACATAAACAGATTCAATATACCCAGTCAGCCAAACAAGGGATAGGGGGTAGCGAAAATGGAATCTACCTTTTATAAGGGGGAGATCAAAAAAAAAAATTAATAGGGGGGAAAACCGAATCTCGCTCTAATGGCAGGGGGTTGAATATGTATTAACCCTAAATTGTTTAACTAATGTTTGTTTCTTCTTTGTTTTAACAAATCTAAACTCTAAGATCCTCGAAAACATTGCACATACATTGCATTCATATACATTGCATTCACATACATTGCATTCATATATATTGCATTCATATACATTGCATTCACATACATTGCATTCATATATATTGCATTCATATGCATTGCATATACATTGCATCCATACACATTGCATAACAGGTTCACATGACGGATTTCTCATCTTCTCGCTGTTTATTTCAGTCAGAAGAGATGGAATCTGAAATGAGCATCAAGAATCTCGCTCTAATGGCAGGGGGTTGAATATGTATTAACCCTAAATTGTTTAACTAATGTTTGTTTCTTCTTTGTTTTAACAAATCTAAACTCTAAGATCCTTGAAAACATTGCACATACATTGCATTCATATACATTGCATTCACATACATTGCATTCATATACATTGCATTCATATATATTGCATTCATATACATTGCATTCACATACATTGCATTCATATATATTGCATTCATATACATTGCATATACATTGCATCCATACACATTGCATAACAGGTTCACATGACAGATTTCTCATCTTCTCGCTGTTTATTTCAGTCAGAAGAGATGGAATCTGAAATGAGCATCAAGAATCTCGAAGCACAGAATGCCCAAGTTCAAGTGGCAATTCTAGAACTGGCAAAGGGGCAACAAGAACTGAAAGCCCTGATGATCAAGAAGAAAAAGAAGCCCAAAGGATCTGTAGGCTTGAGTCACCTGAAAAGGAAGATCAAAATCCCAGTCAAAAAGTTCAAAAAGCCACCGATCCCTGAAACAGTCGGTGATGATGAACAAGGAGACAATCACAGCAACCAGGGTTCTGCTAAACCCTCTCTCTCTTCCAATGAAGAAGATGATCATTCTGGTGACGAACCAGATGATGACAAGTACCAACAGCTGGAAGAACGTATGAAAGCTATGGAGATACAAAAAATACCTGGCTTAGATTTCAATGATCTGGGACTCATCTCGGATGTTGTTATCCCTCCAAAATTCAAAGTTCCCGTCTTTGCAAAATATGATGGAGTTTCTTGTCCAAAACTACATCTGAGATCCTATGTGAGGAAGATACAACCTCATACAACAGATAACAAATTGTGGATTCACTTCTTCCAAGAAAGTCTGTCGGGTACACAACTCAAGTGGTACTACCAGCTGGAAAATACCAAGGTTCATACTTGGGAAGGATTAGCTGCTGCTTTTTACAAACAGTACCAATACAATGCTGATCTTGCACCAACCCGTACTCAACTAAGGGGCATGTCTATGGCACCAAAAGAAAGTTTCAAAGGATATGCACAAAAGTGGAGAGATATGGCTGGAAGGGTTCAACCACCCTTATCTGATCGCGAGCTAGTCGACATGTTCATGGGCACTTTAACTGGCCCTTTCTATAGTCATTTGCTGGGAAGCTCATCATCAGGTTTCACTGACCTGATATTGACCGGAGAACGTGTCGAAAGTGGCATTCAAAATGGAAAAATTCAAATAGGCTCCTCCTCTGGTACTACAAAAAGGCCCATCAGCGGGAGAAATGAGGTCAATACAATGCAAATTCAGAAAGGTCGCAAAAATGAGCAGCATCAATCTGTAGGGGCAGTTCTGATCTCCGCATCTGCGCCTCAAAAAGATCAACAACCAAGATATACGCGTCAACCAGATGCACCAAGAAGAAATTTCACCAGAATCAACATGCCAATCTCTCAGGCATTGCAGCATTTGCTAAAAGCAGATCTGATCACATTAAAAGGTCCTCCAAAGAATGTCAACACTTCCTCTCCGAGTTATCGCCCTGATGCAACATGTGCCTATCACTCAAACTGTCCAGGACATGACGCAGATCACTGCTGGACCCTGAAAAATAAAATACAAGATATGATAAATGCTGGGGAAATTGAGTTCGATCCTCCAGAAACTCCAAATGTCATCACTGCACCTATGCCAAAGCATGACAAAACTGTTAACGCTATCCTGGACACTGTTTACATCTATGATGTGAACGGATTATCAACTCCACTCTACGAAGTCAAAGGAAAGCTAATTCAAGTTGGTTACTTTCCAGGATGTGACCCCGATTGCTTTTATTGCTCATACCTGCCCAATGGTTGTGAAAATCTGAGAATGGGAATTCAAAAGTGGATGGATCGCCGTATCATTATGTTTGAGAGGCTCCCTTCTATGGACGTGTTATGCGAAGTCTTTGCAAACGGGATAAGAATAGAGGATGTCTCAGTGATCTCCAGTTTACCATTCAAAATCTCTGCCAAGGCTCCGTTCAAAATTTCTGCTACACTCAAAGTGGCATCAGTAGTCATTGCTAGCCCAACTCCATTTCCATACTTCTCAGACAAAGCTGTCCCATGGGGTTACGACACTAATGTTTATGTTCATGGAGTTAAGCAGGGTACCTCGACTGAAGAGGCCGCAAAGTTAACTACTCCAACTGTGGATAATATTGTGGGTACCAGCAAGATCACGAGAAGTGGAAGAATCTTTTCACCAGAAATTTCTCCAAATGTTGCTGCTGGTCCAGTCCAAGTCCCAGTTCCTAATCAAGATGACAGCGCTCGAGGCAAAGAGCAACAAGTTGAACAAGTTCAAATCCCGGTGGAGATCACTGCTGAGGATCCATCAAAGCAAGAAATGGAGGAAATATTAAAAATCATCTGCAAGAGTGATTACAATATTGTTGAGCAACTAGGGCACACCGCTTCAAAAATCTCAATGCTATCTCTGCTAAAATATTCAGAAGCTCATGCCAAAGCTCTGATGAAGTTCCTGAAAGCTGCGCATGTGCCTCAAGAGATCTCAGTCGACCAATTTGAGAATTGTGTTGCCAATTTAACCGTGAACAATGGCCTCGGTTTCTCTGATGTGGATCTAACCCCTGCTGGAAAAAAATCACAACAAAGCCCTACATATCTCCATTGAATGTAATGGCACCACTCTATCTCATGTGCTAGTAGATAACGGTTCTTCTTTGAACGTGTTACCGAAAACAGTACTAGAAAAGCTTGACTTTGAAGGAATTGTGTTACAACCAAGTGATGTTGGGGTAAGAGCCTTTGACGGGTCAACAAGAACGGTATACGGAAAAGTGAATCTCCCAATCAGAGTGGGTTCTCAGATCTTTGATTCTATCTTTTACGTAATGGAAATTCACCCAGCCTATTCCTGTTTACTTGGACGCCCTTGGATACATGGGGCAAACGTTGTAACTTCTACCCTGCATCAGAAGTTAAAATATCCAGTAAAAGGAAAGATTGTCACAGTCTATGGCGAAGAGGAATATGTGGTTAGTCACCTAAGCAATTCCAAATATGTTGAGTTGGAGGACGAATTCATCGAAACTCCCTGCCAATCTTTTGAGGTGGTCTCTCCAGATGTCTCTACCACCAAGCATATTCCTGCTACTCCAACTACAACTATGGCTTCTCTCAAAGATGCCAAAGCTGTGATTGAACAAGGTGATTGCACAGTATGGGGACAGCTTCCCGATATACCCTAAAAGTCCGACAAGCTAGGCCTGGGCTATGATAGTGGAAATCAAAAGAATGATCAAAGTCCTCGTTCTGGAGGATTAATGTCACACTTCGTCAGCCAAGAAGTAAACGCCATTGAAGATGAAGGAGTGTCCTTGAACCATATCATTCAGCCATATCCAGATGAAATTCCACCCATTTCCATGGGAATGTGGGATGCTGTGGGAGAACCAAGTGGCGGGTATAATTATCAGTATACCGCACCTCAGAATTCTTATATTGCTATGGAAGACATTACCCCGACTGGATGGGGCGATCAATTTGGAAATGACAAAAGTTTCACAAGTCCCGTCGCTGAGCAATATCAAAATCTACCCAAAGAAGTATGGGATACGCTAGGAGAACCCAGTGGCAAATATGACTATATGGTGAAATATTCCGCTCCTCCGAGCTCACAAATTGCTATGAAGGACATTGTCCCAACTGGATGGGATGAACATTACGATGACAATTTCACTCTTGAAGAAGCCAGGGAAATACCAAATAACGAGGGTTGCTTTCTGTCAGAATACACTCCTCACCAGGATGCACAAGTCTCTATTCAAAACATCATCCCGACTGCATGGGACGGCCTTATCGAGCATCTTGCTCAGCCAACAGAGATATCTCAGCCTGGGCTCTCGTATCCAGCAGAGTATATCGCTTATCCCGAAAGATCACCGGCTCATTTTCCCACTAATGAAATCAATGTTGTGGAAGATGAAGAAGACAACTGCAAATGGAACAGCTGGATACTCCCTGCTCACAACAATGGATTGAACAATTGGAAAGTTGAGGATGTGATCTCCTTTAACCAGGAGTAAATGCCATTTCCTGTTTTCTTTGTGTATATTGTGCAAAGATAAAAATGGTTCCTGAACTATCGAACCATGAGCTTGAAAGCCGTGTGCCTTGCCCGAAGCGCACTGGTCCTTTTA
This sequence comes from Vicia villosa, assembly GCF_029867415.1. NCBI lineage: Eukaryota > Viridiplantae > Streptophyta > Magnoliopsida > Fabales > Fabaceae > Vicia > Vicia villosa. The sequence goes on along the minus strand of NC_081182.1, from coordinate 118,185,413 downwards.
TAAGGGCTTATTGTCATACCCCAAAATTTGCCCATCTCATTTCACCTTTCAAATGCTCAAAGATCTCCAAATTGCTCAAAGTCACCTATCTCCTAAACAAGTGCCTCTGAATTAGGGTTTTGCTTTTCTCAAAGGAAAGTCAGGTTCTGATATCTCCAATGGACCTCATAACCTCTCATATGCTTCAAAGGATCCTCTTGCCTACTTTCAAGCTCTGAATCAAAAGATAGCTCATCCAAATGGCCCAAATGATCAATAATCGACTGGTTGACCTAAAAGTCAAACTATGGTCAAATCACAGTCAAAGTTCCTGATTTTTGGTCAACATCCTAAATTTTAAGTATCATTCATCATTTGATCAATATTTGATCATGATTCATCAAGAGAAACTCCAAAATCATCAAAAACCTAAGTTGCTAAATTAGGGTTTTTAAGTGAAAGTCAATGGAACTTTGACCAGCCATATCTTTCTCATACTTTCTCAGAAATTTTCCATCCAAAGCTCATTTTGAAGGAAATTGAATTCTCTACAACTTTGTCTCTCACATGCCAAGTCTAAAAATGCACCATTTGAGAGACATGAGCCAATACATTACAGGTCCTTCTAAAAGATCGCAAAAAGTCATTTTTTCTCAAAGCTCATAACTTGGACATGGTATACTCAATTGAGATGAAACCAAAAGGAGCCTGTAGGGTACTCTTTGAGCTTTCTAAAAAGTCCTAGAACATGTTCATACCACGAAAATTGAAGGAGATATGAGGCTCAGAAGTTGGTCAAATTTCAAGAAGTGCATGAAACCATAATTGAATGATTTTGTGTTTTTGAACTAATGGGCTCAGGTTTTGGACTTCAAACGTACATATGACCCAAATGAGGACCTATAAAACCATTCTCATATTTTTGGAATTTTTATTTATATTTATTTGAAATTTATTCATTTAAATAGCAAATAAATTAAGAAAAATACCAAAAATGACTAATTAAATCATGGGGATTTATTTTGGATCATATAAAAGCCCAAGAAACACTTTGGGACCAAGTGATTTCGTTCATACAAGACTTGGATGTTTATTTTATTTATTTCTTGATTCTATTCAATTTAAATTAAGAAAAAATAAAGTAAATATCAAATTGGCACATGATTTAATTCTTTCAATCAAATATCCTCCTTGGGGCTCAAGTCAATCATAAAAATTTGATTTGAAAAAGATGGAACAAAAATAGCTAGTTTTTATAAGATTTTTCAATCAAATTTTCTCATATTGACAAATCAACAAGCACATGATTTATTTCCTAAAGAGTTGACCTAATTCTAAGCCCTATATATACACAATAAACTCAGCAAGACAAGGGGACGAAATTGGAGAAAGAGAGAGCAAGATCTAGGGTTTCTAATTGACAAAAAATTCAAAGAAAGCTAGGGCAAAGGAGAATCTTCGTGGCAGTCGTTATCAACCATTCCCAAGCATTCAGTTCTCATCCTTGAACCTCCAGGAGTCGATTCATCTCCTTACCCGAGCCTGCAAGTAACCTGAACGGTTCCATTCATCATCATAGTTTGTTTACACTTTCTGTTTTTCGAATCTCCTAATTCATGCATTATGGCCTGATTTCATTTGTTTATAACTCTTAATATAGGCTATTAGAACATGTTTAACGCATAATTCATGAGCTTTAACGCAAGAATTGGTATTTGCCATTATTGAAGCCCTAAGCTTCAATTTGTTCGTAACACCACTATCAGGCAGTTTCAATCGAAACGGACATCACCATTGGGTTTGTAGAGGCCAAAATAGGTAATCTGGGCACTCTTATTTTTGTTTAACGCGTGTTTTAAGTTTCAGCCATTGTAGGTCCTTTTGCTATGAAAAATCCGTGGCTATTTGGAGACAAAATCGTAGCTAAATAAATGAAGGAGTTGGTGAATAGTGCAGGAGACTATGGGTCGCGCGTGCCTTGCTGTGAATGGCAGGTCAAATTGTCAAACAAATCTGCTGGTCCTGATTGGCCAGTCGCGCCACTCTGGGTCCCACACGGATCTGGTTATATTAAATTTGATTTTTCATTCTTATTAATTTTGTTTTGTTTCACTGGCAACTGAATTGAGTTGTATGGATGGCTGGTGCAGGGATTCGTAACATACATAGCGCAGGTTCGATCCTTGGCGCTGCCATTTATTTTCCTACCTTTCTTTGACAATTTGTGCTTACAGATCCAACGCTTCGCCTCTCCTCACGCATACGGTGCTCCTTCAATCGTCACCATCCAATTTCGCTAGTTTCCAGATCCAACGCCCATTAAGGCCTAGCGCACTAGATCCGAAGCTAAGTCTCTTTTTCTAAAATTTTTATTTTTATTTATTTATTTTTTCTATTCATAATCTTTTCTTAGCTATTTCTTTATTCCTTTTTAGTTAATTTATTTATTTATTACAAATTCCTTTTAAATAATAATAAAGTTCTTTTATAACTACAAAAATTATTTTGAGATTATTTAATCGAAATTTCGATTTTTTTTATAACATTAAAAAATAGTTTTTTTTTTAGTTTTTTTTTTTTAAAATAAACTAAAATGTTTATGTTAGAGTTATAGTTTAGGGTAACAATTTATTTTATGCCTTAAATCCTTTTAGCGTGACAACTAATCAGTGTTGTTGGTTAGTGTTATCTACTAACTATATTTTAGCGTTACAAACCCTTAGGTCACAATAAATAGTTTTTTCTTTGTGCGAATTTTTAAGGGTTACCCCGTATCCTCCGATCATGCGTCATCAATCAAAAAGCTAAGTTTCTAACCCTCTTTGTTAATTATCATTTTAATTTTTATTTTGCCTCATGAAATTAAGTAGGGTTTGTTTCAATATCAATGAATTCCACCTACACTCACCTCCCCTATTATTTTCATTTTCAGGGTCAATCGGAGGTTCGAGGAAGATCAAGATATTCAATGTTTAAAAACTAATTATTGATCCTTCTTATTTTTTCCGTCTTTTAATTCCCCCATCCCCGCAGGTGTTTATTGTAATAGCGTAGAACTTTAATTTCTTCCTTTTAATTCTTTATTTTTCTGCTGTGGTTAGTAATCTTAGGGAGTGCAAGCCTTTAACAGAAGTAGATAACTAATTACAAGATAAATATCTGAATTAACCACCTGATTGTGTCACACACCCACCTTTAGGGTAATTCCTCTGGTTGCCTGTTGCCTTATTAATTGGTTGCCTTAATTTTGTTGCCTAAAAATAGTCAAGTCCCTCGATTCCGAGGATACCTAAAGCAATGTTGCTTATCGCCTTCAAAGTTATTAAAACACCCTCGATGTTGCCTTATAAAATAATTGTCCCAAATTGCTAAGGTATCCTCGCATGATGCCTAAACAGATAAAATGACTATTATATCCTTCTCGTAGACTACCTGCCTTCTTTATGGCATGGGACAGTCTTATGGAGAACGATTACTCTCGATGACCCGCACATCCAATTGAAAGGCTTCCTGCCCTCTTATGGCATGGATAGATCCTTTCGCCTGAAAAGCTAAAAGAACGAATTTTTAAACTTAGGGTAGTTGCTACTAATTGCTTGCTCTAATTCAAATTACTTTTTACACCTCTTTTCCAAATCAAATTCAAAAAGACTACGCTTATTTAAAAGCTAAAGTTCTTCTTCGAAAATCTTTTCAAACAATTCAAACATTTTGAAAATAAAGTGAGCTAAGCAATTAAGAGCCCATGGATAACCATGGATGCAAAGGGTGCCTTACACCTTCCCTTTGTATAACTTACCCCCCGAACTCAAAATCTTTTTAAAAGGTCTTTTCCTGTTCTTTTAGCCTTTCCTAAATTGGATAAAATAAAAGTCGGTGGCGACTCTTGCTTACCGCGACATTTCGATTATAAAAGTCAGTTCACCGTATTACACTTATCATATCATGATTATGTGCATTCAATAAAATCATGGGACGCTTGCATATTTAAATTTTGTGATCCTTTTTCTTTCTTTCTTTGCTTTCAAATAACTATGCTTTTTTTCACACACACTCACATAAATAAAATGCAGATTCACATACACTTTGGATCCAGTCAATAACGATTCTGCTATTGCCCGTCATGACTTTGAAAATCCGATCTACCAAACTGAGGACGAAAGTGAGGAAGATTGTGAAGTACCAAGAGAACTTGCAAGGCTGCTAGAACAAGAAGACAAGGCCATACAGCCTCACGAGGAGCCAATTGAGGTCATCAACTTGGGCAGCAACGAGGAAAAGAAAGAAGTCAAAATAGGGGCTGATTTAGAACACAGCATCAAGCAAAGACTGATTCAAATGCTGCGAGACTACGTCGACATTGTAGTTCATCGCCTGCCAATCAAAGAAGGTAGCACTCCAGTCAAACAGAAACTACGAAGGAGTAGGCCTGATATGTCAAAAAAGATCAAAGACGAGGTTGAAAAACAGTTCAATGCCGGATTCCTAAAAGTTGTAAGTTATCCTCCTTGGATAGCTAACATCGTGCCTGTACCTAAAAAAGATGGGAAAGTCAGAATGTGCGTGGACTACAGAGATCTGAACCGGGCAAGCCCCAAAGATGATTTCCCTTTACCACACATCGATGTACTGGTTGACAATACCGCACAATGCAAGGTATTCTCCTTTATGGACGGATTCTCAGGGTACAATCAAATCAAGATGGCACCCGAAGACATGGAAAAAACAACCTTCACAACACCCCGGGGAACCTTTTGTTACAAAGTAATGCCCTTTGGTTTAAAGAACGCAGGAGCAACCTATCAACGTGCAATGGTAGCTCTGTTCCATGACATGATTCATCAGGAGATAGAGGTGTATGTCGATGATATGATTGCAAAATCCAACACCGAGGAAGAACATCTGGGTCATTTACACAAGTTGTTTGACAGACTCAAGAAATACAAGTTGCGACTGAACCCAAATAAGTCTACCTTTGGAGTAAGATCCGGCAAACTCTTAGGTTTCATCGTCAGCAGCAAAGTTATTGAGGTTGATCCCGCCAAGGTCAAAGCCATTCAAGAAATGCCTATACCTCGTACCGAGAAACAAGTCAGAGGATTCTTGGGACGTCTGAATTACATCGCCCGATTTATTGCCCACATGACTACTACTTGTGTGCCGATCTTCAAACTGTTGAAGAAAGATCAAGTGGAAAGGTGGAATGACAAATGCCAGTTAGCCTTTGACAAAATCAAAGAATATCTCCAAAAACCCCCAATCTTGTTGCCACCTGTGGAAGGAAGACCTCTGATAATGTACCTAACTGTGTTAGAAGACTCAATGGGGTGTGTACTAGGACAACATGACGAATCCGGCCGAAAGGAGCACGCAATCTACTATCTTAGCAAAAAGTTTACCGATTGTGAAACAAGATACTCACTACTCGAAAAAACTTGATGTGCCTTAGCTTGGGCGGCTCGCCGACTAAGACAGTACATGCTAAATCACACCACTTTCCTAATCTCCAAGATGGATCCTATCAAATACGTGTTCGAAAAACCTGCTCTCTCTGGAAGAATAGCAAGATGGCAAATGATCTTAACAGAATATGACATTCAATACACTTTACAAAAAGCAATCAAAGGAAGTGTGGTAGCTGATCATCTGGCTCATCAAGCAGTGGATGATTATCAAGCATTGAACTTTGACTTCCCAGACGAGGACATTATGCTAGTCAATGACTACAAACAACCAGGACCAGAAGAAGGACCCGAGCCAGGATCCTGGTGGACTATGGTTTTTGACGGAGCTTCTAATGCACTTGGCAATGGCATCGGAGCTGTGATCATTTCCCCCGCAGGAGGTCATACACCATTCACTGCCAGATTATGCTTCAACTGCACTAACAATATAGCCGAATACGAAGCATGTATTCTGGGTCTTAAAGCTGCAATTGATCTAAGAATCAAGTTCCTGGAAGTCTACGGAGACTCGGCCTTGGTAATCTACCAAGTCAAAGGGGAATGGGACACGAAGCACTCGAATCTAATTCCTTACAAAGAATATGTGATGATTTTGATTCCTTACTTCGAAGAAATCACTTTTGAACATATCCCACGCGAGGAAAATCAACTAGCTGATGCCTTAGCTACCATGTCGTCCATGTTCAAAGTCAGGTGGGACAACGAGGCGCCGATGATCACCATTTACAGACAAGATGAACCATCCTATTGCAATGAGATCGATACCGAAGGAACAGAAGAAAAACCATGGTTCCATGAAGTAAAAAGATATCTCGAAGCTCAGGAGTACCCTGAAGGGGCATCCATTAACGACAGAAAATTTCTAAGGAGATTTGCAGCCAAATTCTTTCTAAGTAATGGAACCCTATACAAACGCAACCATGACTCGACTTTACTTCGTTGTGTAAACAAGAAGGAAGCAGAACAGATCATGGGAGACATACACGATGGTGCCTTCGGTACTCATTCAAGTGGACATACAATGGCTAAAAAGATCCTAAGAGCAGGTTATTACTGGTCTACCATGGAAACAGACTGCCATCATCACTCCCGAACCTGTCACAAATGCCAGATATATGCTGACAAAGTACATGTACCTCCAGTTCCATTAAGCGTCCTGACGGCTCCTTGGCCTTTTGCAATGTGGGGTATTGATATGATTGGAGAAATCAAACCTACTGTCTCCAACGGACATCGCTTTATCCTAGTCGCTATTGACTACTTCACAAAGTGGGTAGAAGCAGCTTCATTTGCTTCTGTCACCAAGAATGTGGTGGCCCGGTTCATCAAATACAATCTCATTTGTCGGTATGGCATCCCTGAACGGATTATCACGGACAATGGCACAAATTTAAACAACAGAATGATTACTGAACTTTGCACACAGTTCAAGATCAAGCATCATAATTCCTCTCCATATCGACCAAAGATGAACGGCGCGGTGGAAGCTGCCAACAAGAACATCAAGAAAATCATACAAAAAATGACAGTAACCTACAAAGACTGGCATGAGATGTTACCTTTTGCTCTTCATGGTTATCGCACATCTGCGCGTACTTCAACAGGGGCAACTCCATTCTCCTTAGTCTATGGTATGGAGGCAGTTCTTCCAATTGAAATTCAGATTCCTTCCCTAAGGATTATGAAAGAAGCCGATCTAGACGAAGACGATTGGATTCAAACACGGTTGGACCAGATAAACTTGATTGATGAGAAGAGGCTCGCAGCTATTTGTCATGGTCAGCTATACCAAAAGCGTATGATCAAATCCTTCAACAAAAAAGTCAAAAGTCAAGCATACCAAACTGGTGGCTTGGTTGTCAAACGCATCATCTTACCACAAGGTGATCCCAGAGGCAAATGGAATCCCACCTACGAGGGACCATTCATAATCAAGAAAATATTCTCCGGCGGCGCCATGTTGCTTACCACCATGGATGGCAAGGATTTCCCACACCCTGTGAATGCTGACATAGTCAAAAAATACTTCGCTTAAAAAAAAAATAGCTCGCTAAGTTGAAAACCTGAAAGGGCAACTTAGGCAAAAAATGAGCATCTCGGTGGATTGAAAACCCGAAAGGGCGATCCAGGCAAAAATTAGAGACTAAACAAATACTATCCCGGTAGGCTGAAAACCTGAAAAGGCAGCCTAGGCAAAAGTTAGGGAATAAAGCATACAACTGTGTTCCGTTCAGCTGCCTACTCACCATCAAGATTCAACACATCAAAGACACCGATCAGTCCAATCACTCTCTTCCAACAAGTGAGGGATGAGATGCTCGAAGACAGATTGGCAATAGCAGAATTGAAACTTGACTGGATTGTTTTCACATAGCTATTTATCTTTATAAATATTTTCCAAAGCTTTATGACAATTTCCTACTTCTAGGATTGTTGTCTCCCTGTGCTAATCAGCCTATCATGGCTCTTTTTCAAAAAATCAATGCAGTTTAGGCTCAAAATCACTATTTTTACTTTTTCTGTTTTGAATACGTAAACGTCCCAATGATAATTCTGAATGAACATGTGCATTTGAATATGATTGATGTTTACCAGGAAAAACAGGAATAGCATTCAGGTAATGTCCCAATTATCTGGACATCATCCCATCAGAAGAAAAATCCCCAAGAGAAACACATTTCTCAGCAAATTCCTCAATAAGATTTTCTCTCCAAAAGAAGTCTTATCCCCCAGCAGGGTTGTTCCAGATTACTATCCTCAGAAGGTGTGATCTCCACACCCGGACTTGGTCAGATAGTGCATCGGAGGATTATGCATCTTCCTCATTCCCACTTAAAAGGGCATCAAAATCAGAACTTCCAACTACCTTTCATTCCCAAGCAGTAGTCAAAGATCCTTCAACAGAGTACCATGGTTCTCAAAGAAGTTCCCCAGCCGAGGGTACTCAAACAAGACAAAAGATCATCAACAATCACAATATAGTCATATCCAGATGACTGGCGGAAATTTATTTTCCCAAATAGAAGCTTGACATCATACATCATACATCATACATCATATATCATACATCATACATCATGCATCATGCGCATATTCATACACATATTCATACACAACATAACATGCATATTTCTCCTTTAGCTCACATTACATGCATCATAAACATTGCATATCACTAACTTGATTTTTTCAGGCAGACGGATATCTTCAACAAAGATGTTCTCAATCACATGCAGTGTTCACCTGAATTCCATGAACGGTTCTCTCAGATATAATCAAGCCGAAGATTCATTCTGATCACTTATCAACTCAAAAAAAAACAAACATCACAGATCTAAAGTCGATACCTCAGACGGTTCCAGAACGATCTAACATCGAAGATCTAAAGCTGATACCTCAGACGGTTCCAAAACGATCTAACATCGAAGATCTAAAGCTGATACCTCAGACGGTTCCAGAACGATCTAACATCGAAGATCTAAAGCTGATACCTCAGACGGTTCCAAAACGATCTAACATCGAAGATCTAAAGTCGATACCTCAGACGGTTCCAGAACGATCTAACATCGAAGATCTAAAGCTGATACCTCAGACGGTTCCAGAACGATCTAACATCGAAGATCTAAAGTCGATACCTCAGACGGTTCCAGAACGATCTAACATCGAAGATCTAAAGCTGATACCTCAGAAGGTTCCAGAACGATCTAACATCGAAGATCTAAAGCTGATACCTCAGACGGTTCCAGAACGATCTAACATCGAAGATCTAAAGCTGATACCTCAGACGGTTCCAGAACGATCTACCATCGAAGATCTAGAGCTGATACCTCAGACGGTTCCACAATGATCAACTTTTTAAATCTAAAGCGGAAAAACTTTGGACAAGTTCCATAACGATCATCCTCCTAGACTTAAAGCGGTAACCTTGGACGGTTCCGAAACAGTCAACACAAAGACTTTCAAATCCTTCATCAAGATATAATCAATGGATTCATTCTGATGAACGAACCATCAAATACAATTGCCGGGTGGCATCTGAAAGCCCATCTCAGGTAATGTTTCAATCTGCCAACAACATTTCGCAGACGACATTCAAATGCAACTTCCAACATCTCTTCTGATCAAGGTAAGTGCAAATTTTCAGGGCATCTAAATATTCAATCATCTTCTACCTTCAGATTTCAGACAATCTCTTCAGGTTTAAGAAGATTGAATAGGGGCAACTGTTATACCCCAAAATTTGCCCGCATCTTTTTTCAAGAAAACTCCAATCTAAAAATTAAGAGTCTCATATAATCATGGATTTTTATTTCAATAAATATCTTGACATGTGAAATACTTAGTTTTTAGAATTTTTCTTATACAGTATTTTGGCTTACAATTGAATTTATTCTTACGCAAACGCCAAATACTGTTTATTACTTCACACATGCTATTTATTTATTTACAGATAAATAGTACTGACACAATTGGTACAAAGTTAAATCTTTTGCAGGCGCAGGATCAGGAAACTCAGGTTGTACTGGTAACAAGTAGATTATTATTATCTTTTGTTTCCCATTAATTTTTGTAATATATTCCATTATTTTCAAAATCTTTTCAAATCTCTTTTTCAAAAAATCAAATCCTAACTTTATTCTATACATCTCTCTTTTTCCCAACACTATCATACACTTTCTTTCAAATCTTACTTCCACTCAAATTTTCCTTTTGTACGGAATCACTTCATTCCCCAACGTCTCTATCCTTCTTTCCATTCTATAAATACCTCTCATTTTTCCATAAAAATCTCACATCAAATTCTAACTCATCTCTCAAATTTCTACTTCATATCCATCCTTTCTTCTTCCCCGACAAAATGGCGAAGTGGTGGGAAACATGTTTTCTTATGGTCATCACCATTGCTACGGTGATCATGTCTTTTTTCTGTCTACATAGCCCGGAACACTGTGGACCTGGGATGCTTGCACTCCCAATCATCTACATGTTATTATTTGTAGCATGGGTTATTAATCGTCATTCTTAAAATTTGCCGTATTTCTTATTTCTTAAATGTACCGTTTATTCGTCGTACTGTTCAATATAGTATGTAATATTTGTACTGTCAGTATTAAATGTTGTACTATTTGTCATAATGTTGCTTAATTATTCAGATAATATTTTGTGTGTTTTCTGCCAGTCAAATATTCATTTTTCTGTGCATTAAATGATTTTCAGGGTTATTATCGGTAATTTTGCTCGCGTACAGTAAATATTAGTTATTTATTATGTCTGTGTTTTTAACAAGTCATGTAAATAAACTTTCATCTTTCACATAAAACAAAAACAACAAAAAGAAAATTAACTTTGACTGTTGATTTTTCACTCTAACTGCTACATTAATACCCGAACAGTCAGTTGACAGTCAAACTGCTGGCAGTACAATTCTCAATGTTTGGTACCATCAATCAAATCAATCTTTTACAAATAAAAATTCCAAGATTTTTGTCCTAGAAGTCTTCTGAATATCACATGATTAGCAGAGACTCAACACTGCACAAAAATCAGGTACGCTTAACTGTCTCCTACACAAACAGTCCCTGACTAAGGTTTCTTGTTTTTTCAGGACAAACAAGTTTTTGAGACCTCAAATGGATTTCATGGACATCCATATATCTCAAAGTACCATCATACAAATTTTCAGACTTCAATTCACTCAGACGCACCGTCAGCAGCTCAAACAGTCAACAGACGACCCGTTTGACCAAAAAAGTCAACAGACAGTCAAAAATGAAATTTTTTGTCAACATCCATATTTTGTCAAAGGATTCATCATTTGATCATTGGATGATCATAATTCATCAAGGAAAGATCAAAAATCAACAAAACCCTAAGATTCAAAATTAGGGTTTTCTCCTAAAAAGTCAACTGAACTTTGACTGGTCATAACTCTCTCATCCTTCATCCAAAAAATTCAAACCAAAGCTCATTTTGAATGAAATTCAATTATCTTTCAAATGCAATTGATCCCATGGTCATTACATTCTCTATTTGAAAAATATGAACAAAGACATTACAGGTCATTTTCAAAGTCAACAAAAAGACACTTTTTTCAAAAGGACACACAAGGAGCATCAAAAATCATTTTGACATGAGACCAAAGACATTGGTTAGAGGACTCTTTGAGGTTTCCAAAAAGTGCAAGATCTCCTTCATATGACAAAAATTGAGGGATTTACACCTTGTTGAAGTTGGCTAAATTTTGGGAAAATACATAAAACCAACATTGCTCAAAAATGTATTTTTTCCAAATGGGGCCAAGTTTTCATGGTTCAAACATGTTTGCCATGATATTATGGGCCTCCCACAACCAAGACAAAGCCCACACCATTTTTATCCATTTTGGCTTAATTTTATCTTATTTTAAGATTAAATGAAAAAAGAAAATGGAAGGATAATGGATAGCTTAGTTTCTAAGCATGAGTCATCCAAGAATCTTCAATTTTCTGCAGAAGATTCAGGTACAAGGCAAGAGCATTGAAGAGAAGCAAGACTTGGTCAACAATTCAAAGGTTTTAATATAAAAAAATCAAGAATTCAACAAAGGCAACTAAAGGCTTCTTGGCTTCAATTCTAAGCACAACATAGCCTATATAAAGGCTATAACACTTCACAAACAAGAGAGCACGAAATCAGAGCCAAACTTCTGCTTGTAACACACTTGTAATCACTTAAAGTTTTCAAAGAAATTTCAAATTCGAATTTTGAATTCAAGTCAGTTTTCATACAAACTAAACATTCAAACACCATCCTCAAGCATCACTGAACATATTCCAATCACTTCCAAGTCTTGAAACTCACTGAATCAAGTACTACGGTCACGATTGGTTCGAACTAAAATCAACTTGTATCTCATAATCCATGCATGTTTGACAAGATGTAGACATATATTTGAGTTTAGTTTGATGTCCTGATCGTTTCTGGACATTTAATTAAGGTTTGGTTGAGTAATCACGAAGTTACCATTTTAGGGTTCATAATTTCAAAATTAGGGCTTTCTGAAATAGGCAAAATTACAGGTTCTAAGTGGTACCATTGAGTTCGTATGGACTAGACGAATCGAACGGACATGTCGCGCCAAATTTATATGCATGTTTGACCCTATTCGCTATTTTGCAGGTTTAGGAGGTATCTATTACAGTGCTTTTATTACAAAAACGTTATTAAAGGTGCTGGCTGGAGGTTGAAGACGATGAGGTGTCTCCACCTCATTGGATAAAACGCGCGCGTGTTTTTTTTAAATAACCTATGATTCTGTGCTTTGCAGTCTATGCTTTTGCCATACGCCTCACTTCAATCACCTTCTGATCCACTTGCCAGCTCATCCTACGTCCCTGACACGCCAGTCCATACCATGGACTCTCCAATCAACTACATCTGATTACTATCCTTTTATTTTTCTATTTTATTTTAATTTCTTTGTTAAATTAATTAAAAATAGTTTTAAAAATCCAAAAAATACACAAAAAATATTTTTAAGTTTCTAAAATAATATTTTATTTTCTAACATAAAAATATTTTATTTTTCTTCATAATTTCAATATTTTGCATAATTAATTAGTTTATATTTATATATTTGCTTTTTAATTATTTTAACCAATAAAAAATCATAAAAATTTGTTCTTCATATTAAATATTGTTTATATATTATAAGCTAATTTTGTACATATTTTGAATAATTTTCTCTTTAAGTTTTAATTATTTGTGTAATTATTTGCATAATTATGTGTTAATTAACTTAATCAATTTCAAATCAATTTCAAAAATTCAAAAAAAATTAGTTTTGTTTTAAAATTAATTAGCAAACATTTTGAACATATTTTGAACTTAATTTTTTAGGTTTAAATTTTATTTCCACCTTTTCCTCATTTTAATTAAATTAATCATGCATTAATCATAATTAAAATAAATCATAAAAAATCCAAAAAACATTTCTTTATTTTCTTGCTATTTAAATTCCTAGATAAATGTATAGGTTGTCAAATTCATGTAAATAGCGTAGTTTACATTTCCCGCACAATCGATGTAATAGCGTAGATTTACTTTCCGCATTTTACATTTCCGCATTTTAAATTCTAGCATATATAAACTGCGTGTATGCCAAAGATAAAATTGAACCATTAGATCACTAACTTCAAAGATAAAATACCTGAATCCAAACACAATCACATTTGCACCTCTTAAAGTAATCCCTTCTCATTCTTTTCAAAATCAAAGTCAAATTCTACTGTTTCGAGTACAAAATCGAACCTTTTGTTTATATCCAGTGAAAGGATAGATTTTTAAAGGAAATAGGATAAAGACCTTATAACTCAGGGTAGACCTCCTAATTTGCTTGCTCAAATCAAAAACAAGTCTCTCATATATCATTGTTTTTCCAAATCAAACTTTTCAAAAAGACAATACTTTGTATATATCCAAACAAGGATCATTACGAAGTTAACGCTCTTTTTTTCAAAGCATCTTTTTAAAGATAAAAACACTTTGTATACATCCGCACAAGGATCATTACAAATTCAATTTACAAAGGTATTTGAAACCACATATGAGCATTTTAAAGCAATTGAAAAGTGATCGAAAACAAGTGAGCTAAGCAAACTAAAGAGCCCATGGATAACCATGGATACAAAGGGTGCTAACACCTTCCCTTTGTATAACCTACCCCCTTACCCAGAATTTCTTAAAGGTCTTTTTTCTGTTTCTTTTATAAACCTTTCCTGAATTGAATAAAATAAAAGGTCGGTGGCGACTCTCTGAATTTTCAAAATGCGAAAGGAGAAACAATAAAAAGAGTCAGTTCACGTATCTCTCCGCGAGAGGTATGGCCGAAAACGGAGGTCCACACTTAGAATCACTAATTACAAGATAATATAATTGAATATAATCACATGATTGTTGCACCCACGCACACTTTTGGGGTAACCTCTCTGTTGCCTGTTGCCTGTTGCCTTGTTGCCTTGTGTTTTTTGCAGAATAGCCATGTCCCTCGAATACGAGGATACCTCAGCCATGTTGCCTCGATACAAATAAAGGTCATAAGTCCCTAATGATGCTGCCTTCGATACACTAATATGACCTCGACCCTCAGAAGTTGCCTACGAAAAAGGCTGAGGTATCTTCTGGCTGCCTACGAAAAGGCTATTCTGATCCTTCCCTTTAGACTACCTGCCTCCCTATGGCATGGGACAGTTTTAAGGCGAACGATAACTCGACGACCCTTCAACCTCCAAATGAAAGGCTTCCTGCCCTCTTATGGCAAGGATAGACCCTTTCACCTTGAAAGGCTAAAAGAACGTTTTTTTAAACTATAAGGTAATTACCCCTAATTGCTTTGCCTTGCTCTAAAAAATCTTTTCATATTCTTTCTCATAAATATTCAATAAGGAAATGCTCATTTACAAGCTAAAGTCCTTATTTTCTTCTTCTATATTTCTAAACTTTTTTTGTTTCGAAAATGAGCAAAGCAATTAAGAGCCCATGGAAAAGCATGGATGCAAAGGGTGCCTTACACCTTCCCTTTGCATAATTATCCCCGAACTCAAAATCTTTTTAAAAGGTATTTTCCTGTTCTTTTAGCCTTTCCGATATTTGGATAAAATAAAAGTCGGTGGCGACTCATGCTTAACCGTACATTTCAAATAAATCCAGTTCACCGTATTACAGAACTGGCGACTCTGCTGGGTATTTTTCGAATAAAAGAGGGGTTACCTTAAAAGTATAGGATTCACTTAAATGTATTCTATTGTTTGCTTTGCTTGCTTTATTTTTTCAGGGTTGTTTTGGGAATTAACTGAAGGACGAATCCTACACCCGGATTCAAGTACACTTAAGATTAGGAGCGGCATAGTCATGGAGACCCCCCTTGTGCATGCTTGGGGTTGGTCAAAATGAAGTTCGCACTTGAGTTAGGCCTCCATTGGTTATTGTGTACCTCTTTTGCATGAGAGAGGTTTATGCATGTATCTTTGGGTGCGTCGGAGCTCAGGGACCTTTAGTCACCTTTAACCCATCTTAACTTTTAGGAACGTAGTGGGAGGGCTATTCTTGGTGCATGCCAAGTTATGGTCGCTACCCGATACTACAGCTCAGATAGGTTTCTTCCTAAAGTATCATTGCGTGGTATGCATATACCATGTTCGAGGGTGCTTTAGAGGGGGCTGACAATTCTGAGTCACTTGGTAGAACCTATTGCTGAAATCTCCTTATCCATAGAAATACCCTTGGGAAGGACACCTGATCAGACCCCATGCAATACTTAAGCCAAAAATTGTGTGACTTGTGTGACTTGCGTGACTTGTGTGACCTGTTTGTGTTTGCTACTAACCTTCGTTCGTTGCAGGTTTTGTTGAAAGGACTTGTTTGTCCTTACCATCTCGCACTAAGTCTAACGAACTGCATTCGCATAACATCATGACATCATGACATCATAAACATAACATGATTAACTAACCCTTTCAAGGATCTTAGGAATTTAGGGTGCACAATTTCAGGTGCTCTTATCAAGGACTGAATTCCTATCTAGGGGCAAGAGGATTTATTTTCCTCTAGTCACATGCCTTCCGATTCAAAGACACAGTACCTATCAAGGGGCAAGAGGATTTACTTTCCTCTGGCCACATACCTTCCAGTTCAGGGACATCATACCTATCAAGGGGCGAGAGGATTTATTTTCCTCTAACCATGTACCTTCAAATTCAGAAGTATCCCGAATCAGAGGCGATGACCCACTCGATATGGTGAGCTCGATTCTCAAAGAAAGACGTTCCAAGACAAAGTTCAGATTTCTTCAGACAAAGGCGCGACCAAATCATTTTTTAATGTTGCTAACTAAATTCCTAATGATCCTTGAAAATATTGCATTTGCATCCATAACATCGCATAACAGGTTTCTCACAACAAGTATCTCATCCTCTCTTGTTGTTTACTTCAGCATAAGTGGATTTCGAGCAATCAGTCAAACATCTCCAGGTTCGGAATACCCGATCCCAGACTTTGATTCTGAACTCACCCAAGGGGCAAGAAGAATTGATGGCACTCTTATTCTTAGGATACAATTACAATGCGAGATGCGCTTATTATTCAAACAATCTTGGTTATGGTATAAAGGATGGTAGAATGTTGAAGCGTGCGATTAAAGATTTAATCATGACACTCAAATCAGAAAAGACCACGACAATGAAGTCACGACAACTGAGTCACGATAATGGAATCACGACAACGAAGTCACGACAACTGAGTCACGATAATGGAATCGCGACAACTGAGTCACGATAATGGAATCACGACAACAAAGTCACGACAACTGAGACACGATAATGGAATCGCGACAACTGAGTAACGATAATGGAATCACGACAACGAAGTCACGACAACTGAGTCACGATAATGGAATCATGACAACTGAGTCACGATAATGAAATCACAACGACAAAGTCTCGACAACTGAGTCACGATAATGGAATCACGACAACTGAGTCACAATAATCAATTCACTCATATGATCCAGACGCTCAGGGCAAGCGAGCCAACGAATTCTAACACCTACACTCCTGACTATAAACCCAATGCGAGGTGCGCGTACCATTCCAACAGTCTTGGACATTACACAAACAATTGCTGGACATTAAAGAATAAGATTCAAGATCTGATCAATGACAGAGAAATCAAATCCAACCCTCCTGAAACCCCTGTGGTGATCATTGCTCCTATGCCTAGTTGTCGCACGCTCGCGAAAAATGAACAGAGTCGCCACCAATATATTTATCCCATAAGGGAAAGGAATATCAGAAAACCTAACAAAGGAAGGAACAGGGTCTTGCGACCAGAGAATCAAGGTACGGGAGTCGGTTACGCAAAGGGGAAGGTGCTAGCACCCCTCACGCCCATCGTACTCGATGGTATCCACCTATGTTTGTTTCTATCTAAAGGGTGTGTACTATGTCTATGTCTAAATGCAAAATGAATGCAAAATGTAGGGAAAAGAAGGATTATACTCGCACGGGCCCTACCCCGCTGCCTACGTATCCTTTTCAGGAATCAGAGTTACCGTAGCTCGGCTCACGATTTTCTGTTTGTTTTTGTGTTTTTAAGTTGGGCGGAGTTAACGTTCGCGCTCTTGCATAAGGGATCGACCTACGATGCGTACGAGCGGAAATAACAGTGCCCTTAGGTGCCAACGAGGCAAAAGAAAAAGAAATGATTGGTTTGTGTCTTTTAGGGGAATTCCATGATGACGAAGACCTACTACAAGGCTTCGCATCACTTCCTTACTTTGTTTTAAATCTGACCATTTATTAGTGTTTTAAGTGTTTTTGGTTAGGTGTTTTTTAAGGGGGTTTATTTGTGACTTAGATCATACCAAAAAAGAGTTTTGTTTTGCATATTTAGAGAAAGCACATCGAGGCCTACGCCACAATCGTTTCTCTAAATAACGGTTAAGAAATACATCGAGGTTTCACACCTTAATCATTTCTTCTCCGCTAAGTAAAGGAGATACAAAAAAGAGTTCTTTTGTGAATATTTAGAGAATGCACATCGAGGCCTACACCACGATCGCTTCTCTAAACAACGGTTAAGAAATACATCGAGGCTTCACACCTCAATCATTTCTTCTCCGCTAAGTAGGAAGGAACATACATCGGGGCCTACACCCCAATCATTTCTTTCCTACTATGAAATATAGTAACAGTATGATCTTCATCGATATTTATTAAGTATTTTAAAAGTTTAAAAGGAAAAGAATGAAAGAAGGGAACTATTTCTAAATTCTAGTCTAAGTTGTCTATACAAGGGAATTAAAGC
Organism: Vicia villosa; assembly: GCF_029867415.1. Classification (NCBI taxonomy): domain Eukaryota; kingdom Viridiplantae; phylum Streptophyta; class Magnoliopsida; order Fabales; family Fabaceae; genus Vicia; species Vicia villosa. The sequence continues at coordinate 118,167,129 of NC_081182.1, read as the reverse complement.
AATAAAACTATACAATTTATTAATAGGAAAAAACTATACATGGGATAAGCAAAGGAAAATCAATATGCGAAATAAAATTGAGAATTATAGCAAACAAATTGGCATTCACAAACACACATACATCAATTAAATCTATGGAAAATCGAGACTAAAATCCATTCCTAAGTCTATTAGCAACATTTATTTACAAAGAAGTGTTAATCGAAGAAAATTCAAACATATTGTGAAGAAAATAATTATTAAAAGGACTAAAACAATTGAGAAAAATCAACAAGAATTTATGACAATTATTCACACACTCTAAAATCCCCAAAATCATTTTTTACACATTTTTATTTGGTTCAAAAAGATTTAAGAAGCAAAAATAAAAGAAAACAAAAAATTAAAATGAAAACTAGAACTAAACTACCAAAGGGTGTATTAGCAGTTTTTAAATGAATTAAAATTATGTTATAAGCTAAACTGGGCCCAAACAGGGAGTGTGGAGAGTAAAGAACGCCAGGCCCATATTTACTACACGGTGGTGCACTAGCAACAAAGGAGTGTGATCTCAGAAAAGTCTCAGGCCCAGAATCGTGAGGCCCAACAACACATACCATTCCACTTTTATTCCATTTTATTTGTCTGGCTGTTATCTATCATTATCAGCATTTGATTATTCTCTTTTAGCATGTGGTATTAGTCAGAACGTGACATTAAGCATCACCACAAATCAATTGGTCAAGTGGTTTTTTTTAATGAATAAGACAAAGGACACAAGCTTAGGTCAATCACGTGAGCACAACACACCAATTAATCATTATAATAAAAACAAAAGGCCAACAAAGTGGGAAACCGGAGCCAATGGTATGGCGCCACGTATTCAAACGGAGGGGAGTGAAATAACAAACTTCAGACGCCGGAGCTCAGCTCCGGTCGTCTTCCTCGGCCGCGACCACCACCGGCGAGATCGAATTGCGTCCAGAAATAACAACCGTTACCACCGTCTGGCTCGGATTTTCGTGCTGAGCACGAATCCGACATTCATTTTCATCAATTCCTCCCCTAAATTCTTAACTGAATCATGTATGGCAAATCCTACGTTCATGAAAATCACCCTAACACATGTTGCATTCACCAACACGAAGCTCATGATATATAGAACCTAAGCATGCTACTCAATTATTCAAACAATAAGCAATGCGCACGTAGTGAAATCCAGTTCAAGCTTTAAACATAACTCATGCAGATGCAGCACCGAGTGTATGGCTTATTGCATATGATCTAAGATGCTGAGAAGGTTCAAAGATTTACCTGATAAAATCTTGGATTCAAATAAACCACAAAGAACTCCGCGATGCTATCTTTGATTCCTCTTCGTCGGTGGCGAGCGATGTTTGAACTGGATGTGAATCTAAATGGAGCAGTGGAAGATCTTGATGCGTCGATGGTGATGGTGATGATTGCGTGGTGATTATAGTTGCAGGTTGTTGCTGATTGGTGAAGATGATAGGGGTTTTTGAGTGGAGGTCGTGATGGTTTGTATATGATGAAGATGGAGGTGATGGAAGTAGTTGTTCAGTCACGGTGGAGGTTGGTGAAGAATGGTGGCTGAGAGTGGTGGCTATGGTGGTTGAAGAGTGGTGGTTGAAGTTTGTTACAATTTGTAACAAACTTTGAAGGAGGGTGGGAAGAAGGAATCGGGAAAGAAAAGAGAGAGTGAGGAGAGAATTTTTGAGAAATGAAAAAATGAGAGTGTAACTTGAGAGAGGATGAAAATGAAGCGTGTTATGTTTATATAGCATGAAGTGGTGATGCATGGTGATTATGGTGTGGAGTGTGTAGTGTAATATTCCCTTTCCATACTTAGTGACTAAGGCTTTTGCAAATGAGGTAACTCTTTGAGGTGCTTTTCACGTGCCTCCCCCATGCATGGTAAAAAATGGATATTCCATACGTGTTGCAGCTTTATGTCATGGTACCTCACACGCAACTTATCAATGTCCACGAGCTTATCTTCATGTGCACATATCTCAAGCTATGGTCCACGACATGACCCGCTCCTTAGCTCAATGTGAAGAGGGTATAAGGCACAAGAGGTTTGATGTTTGGAAGACCTTGAATTGGCGTCTAGAGATGGAAGAAAAGTAGCCATGAACTTGTTGTGTCATCCTTGTATAGACTCCACACACATGTGACATGGAATTGGCCCAGATTTCTAACAAGGACAAGACTTGGTCAGGACATAACTTTGAGTATTCTTATCTTGCTCCACACACATTCAATAATTTCCTTCTATGGCTTGTTGGAAAGAGGACATAGCAATGAGTATTTTGACACAAAGCTTGACCTCAATGGGAACTTATAGAGGGAGAAAACTGGGCTTGAATTCAGCCCACCATGTGTTTGTAGAAATGCCTTGCGCGTGACCTGGATCTTGGCCTGCCTGATGCTGCATTCTGGCCAGTGTGAGGGCACTACTTTGAAAGCTTGCATCTCACTCAATATTTGTTCAATTATTCCAATTCTTGTCTCAATGGATAGAGGAGATGGCAAAGAAGAGAATGATACCAAGTTTGCATTCATGGCACTTCTGTAGAGCTCTAAAAATGGCTGGAGATTTGGCATGCCATGTGTTTGCTGAAATGCCAGGTCATGACCTGACTTGTGACTTGGATTATGACTTGGTTAAAATGAATTTTCAGCAACTTCACACCACTTTAACTCTTCATACAAGCTTCAAATGAGAAAGTGTCCAACTACAAAGTTGTTCTCCTCCATGAGAGGAACAACTTTGATGTTGGAATTTTCTTCAAAAACTGTCATTTGCCACGTGTAATCTAGTGCTGAAGTGGGCTGCTCGACAAGATTTAAAGCATCAAAAATTTTCTAAGTGTTGGAAACTTCTCTTTTTGCTATTTTGGCAACTTTTTGTCGAACTCCCGATTTTATCCATTCTTTGACTTTTCTTGACTGATTTTCCACCAAAAGTCAATATTTGAATAATTCTTCTGATTTTGACCCCAAAAGTCAACTGTTCTGATTTTTCCGACTATTGGTGAAATTCCCGATTAAATCTCCTCCAATCAAATCCAGTCAAACGAACACATCCACATGGTCAGTACGAGAAGCTTTTCACACATAGAAACCATTCCTGATTAAATGTTGACTAGAAGGTCAACTGGTTGACTTTGGTCAAAGAAACCCTGATTTAAAGAACCGGATGATTTGCAAGCTACTACCCTTCAACCAATACCTTGCCACAAAAGTTCTTTCCTGCTGGTCTTTGATTGATACCAATGATATGCGTGCATGGGTATGGATTATGACCTAGGTGATGTATGTACATGAATGCAAAGCCTAAGCCAGTTAGAAGCTAAAGGGTAGGACAAATTTGGGGTATGACAGCTGCCCCTATTTAATCGTCTTAAACCTGAAGGTGAGATTGGCGCTAGCCTTTCAAACCTTCGAGGTGGAAGAAGATTAAATATCAAAGTACCAGAAATTTTTCCTGAAGAGAAGATGGTATAAATGTTATCCTTATTTTTGTTTTTGATATCTGCTGGGGAAAGAGAATTTTTTTTTTCTTGCTTTTTCTGGCGGAAATATTTACAGTGAGCAATGGTTGGATGGTGATAGCTTGTAACGTAGCCCAAGGTGCCAATACAAGGTTCTCAAAGGAAGTGTTTACTACATGGAAGTGGTCGGACCAGAAGTATGTCTGGTGGAAAGGTAAGATAGACAAGTGTTTTAAAGGAGATACAGACGAGTATCGACAGAATGACACATACGAGCATCCAAAGGGAGATACAGACGAGTATCAAAGGAATGACACATACGAGCATCAAATGGAGATACAGACGAGTATCGAAAGAATGACACATACGAGCATCAAAAGGAGATACAGACGAGTATCGAAAGAATGACACATACGAGCATCAAAAGAAGATACAGACGAGTATCGAAAGAATGACACATACGAGCATCAAAAGGAGATACAGACGAGTACCAAAGGAATGACACACACGAGCATCAAATGGAGATACAGACGAGTACCAAAGGAATGACACATACGAGCATCAAATGGAGATACAGACGAGTATCGAAAGAATGACACATACGAGCATCAAAAGGAGATACAGACGAGTATCGAAAGAATGACACATACGAGCATCAAAAGAAGATACAGACGAGTATCGAAAGAATGACACATACGAGCATCAAAAGGAGATACAGACGAGTACCAAAGGAATGACACACACGAGCATCAAATGGAGATACAGATGAGTACCAAAGGAATGACACATACGAGCATCAAATGGAGATACAAACGAGTATCGAAAGAATGACACATACGAGCATCAAAAGGAGATACAGACGAGTACCAAAGGAATGACACACACGAGCATCAAATGGAGATACAGACGAGTATCGAAAGAATGACACAGACGAGCATCAAAAGGAGATACAGACGAGTATTGGAAGAATGACACATACGAGCATCAAAAGGGAGATACAAACGAGTATCGAAAGAATGACACAGACGAGTGTTTGAGAAGCTTGGTAGATGGACTTACTGGGGATTGGAATTTAGTTTTGAAATGATTTGCCAGGACGGAAGGCAAAGGATACGCAACACGGGGGTTGGATCTTAAAAAAAATTTCCCGTACGAGGGAAGGAATCACGGAGGCTAGGGACGACTAGGCTCGGCAATAAGATGACAGTAACCACGGGGATTACGGGGATATTGATGCTTACGAAGCATAAGAATTACATTAATCCCTCAGGCCAAAGGCGGGGTGTAACTCTTCAAGAGTGGCAATCGTTCGAATTGCCACACACCAAGTATGGTTATTCAAACAGTTGAAAAATGAGATGGGTTGAATGCCCACCCTCATTCACACTCTAATATGCACGCAACACACGGGAAATAACCTCGGAGACAACGATTCTGACGAAGAAAGACATTGTGTCCGATCCGTACGAGAGAGAGAAAACGAGAATTCCTCTGGGGGGTTAAGGATACCAGGTATCGGCGCCGTGGCATAAGGAGATTTGTAATGTAGTAGCAGGTATCAATCGGAGTTTGTAAGGACGACTCCTTTGTGTGGGGATGTATTATTGTCCTAATTGAGGGCTGATTTGTATTATCTGGCTTATGCTTTGTATGCATGTTTGAATTTTTCATGGCGTAATGATCTATTTTGATGGATATGCTACGCTTTTGAGGATGTAACGTTACATGCAATGGATTCTATATGCAGATAGTGCCAAATAAAGGCCCTTGGTGGAACAGAAGAGTAGGATCATTGGGGTCCGTTGCTTGTGATCTTGAGACACCATTGTGGGTGGGCGTTGGAAACCTCATAGTGCCAAAGATGATTGGCAACTGTGTGGAGGATTAGAACATAACTCTGTTGGGGAGGGAGTGATTTTGCTCGACTTTCCTTACATCCTATACTGCTTGGGGAAACGTGAGTTCTGATGGACACTTCTTTGTCTGCCGTATAGGGGAGAGACATGGATTTCTTCCGGTATCTTGTGCTTACCAGTACTGATGAATTATACGCTTGAACTTTCACGCGGGATGATGACGACCTTTGTGGCATGTCGTAAGCCAAGATGACGACTGGAACCTGCAACCTGCACAGAAAACAACGTTTGGGTGCAAATGGTGCCCCTTAGAGCACTTTTATGTTTATGTAACATCATGTTTCGTTTTGATTTTGTGATTATTATTCCCCATGTTTTCAATGCAATGTTTAATAACGAATTAAATCACACCTCGCATGCGAAAAATGAAAAGCAAGAAGGAAAGCTTTTTATCAAAAGATCGTTTTATTGATGGAATGCCTATGAATAGGCTTCTGTACAAGGAAGCAACTCCTAAATGAGGTAGTTGCGAAAAAGAAAATAAAATGCAAAGAGCAAAATGGCAAAGAGAAATGCTCGGATTTCCATTAAAACTGATATTACTACAGTTCCCATATCCTCGATCCTCTCAATGCTCTGCTTCAGAAGGGTAATGGTTGGATTGATCTTGTCCGTTCTGCCAAGGGCGTATAGTGGCCTTTGTGAAGGATATTCAGACTGCAGCCTCTCGCTTTTGATCCCTAACTTTTGCCTGGATCGCCCTTTCGGGTTTTCAATCCAGCGGGATGCCCCTTTTTGCCTAAGTCGCCCTTTCGGGTTTTCAACTTAGCGGGTTATTCTTTTTTTTTGTTTTATCCCTAATTTTTGCCCAAACCCTTTTGGTTTGCCGGGATGCCCTTATTTTTGCCTAGGTACGTCGGCCTAGCGGGTCTTTCATGCGTAGTATTTTTTGACTGAGTCTGAATTGACTGGAAGCGGAACGTCTTCCCCATCCATCTTTGTCAGGATTAAAGCACCACCTGAAAATGATTTCTTCACAATGTATGGTCCCTCATAGTTGGGAGTCCATTTGCCCCTTGGATCGGTGTGAATTGGCAAGATCTTCCTTACGACTAGGTCACCTGTGTGGAATTCTCGAGGCCGAATTTTCTTGTCATACGCTTTCTTGATCCTTTTTTGATACAACTGGCCATGGCAGATAGCAGATAAGCGTTTCTCCTCAATTAGATTGAGATGGTCAAGCCTCGTTTGGACCCATTCTGTTTCATCGAGCTTGGCATCCATCAAGACTCTCAACGACGGAATTTCCACTTCGACAGGTAGTACGGCCTCCATACCGTAGACAAGAGAGAAGAGAGTTGCCCCAGTTGAAGTACGAACCGAAGTTCTATAGCCATGCAAAGCAAATGGCAACATCTCATGCCAATCTTTATACGTTCTAACCATCTTCTGGACGATCTTCTTTATATTCTTGTTAGCAGCTTCGACTGCGCCATTCATCTTTGGCCGATAGGGTGATGAATTGTGATGTTCAATCTTGAACTCTTCACACAACTCTGCCATCATCTTGTTATTAAGATTGGACCCATTATCAGTGATGATCTTGTTTGGAACCCCATATCGGCATATGATCTCTTTCTTGATGAAGCGAGTAACGACTTGCTTGGTTACGTTCTTGTAAGAAGCGGCTTCAACCCATTTGGTGAAGTAGTCGATAGCAACAAGAATAAATCTATGTCCATTTGAAGCTTGCGGCTCTATCCGTCCAATCATGTCTATGCCCCACATAGCAAAGGGCCAAGGCGACGTCAGGACATTCAGAGGAGTTGGAGGAACATGAATTCTGTCAGCATACACCTGACATTTGTGACATTTCTTTACATACACATAACAATCACTTTCAATTGTCATCCAATAATACCCTGCTCGCAAGATCTTTTTGGCCATAGAATGTCCACTAGAATGAGTTCCAAAAGATCCTTCATGAATTTCCCGCATGATCAATTCTGCTTCGTGTCTATCCACGCATCTGAGCAAAACTGAATCATAGTTTCTTTTGTACAGGACGTCTCCTGACAAGAAGAATTTGGACGCTAACCTTCGAAGCGTTCGCTTATCACCAATCGTAGCATCTTCGGGATACTCTTGCTTCTCAACATACCTCTTGATGTCGTAATACCATGGATTTTCATCATACACATCTTCAGTAGTGAGACAGTGAGCAGGGAATACATGTGCAGGTTCTTTGTAACGGAGGATCCTTATGTCTGGCACTTCTTTAGAGGAGCTAATTCTGAACATAGCTGCCAAAGTAGCCAAAGCATCTGCCAATTGATTCTCCTCTCGTGGGATATGATCGAAAGTGATTTCCTCGAAAGTGGGCAACAATTCCAAGATATAGTCCCTATAAGGAACTAAATTGGGGTGTCGTGTTTCCCAATCACCTCTTACTTGATGTATGACCAAGGCAGAATCCCCATAAACCTCAAGGATCTTGATCCTCATATCAATGGCTGCTTCGAGGCCCATTATGCAAGCTTCGTACTCTGCGACATTGTTTGTGCAATCAAAGCATATTCTAGCTGTGAAAGGGATGTGAGTTTGACGAGGAGAAGTCAAAACCGCCCCAATACCATGGCCCATAGCATTTGATGCACCATCGAACGTGAGAGTCCATCGCTCTCCTGGTTCGGGTCCTTCATTATCATCCAGTTTCATGATATCTTCATCAGGAAAGTCAAACTTCATTGACTGATACTCTTCTAATGGCTGATGAGCAAGATGATCTGCAAGGACACTTCCTTTGATGGCCTTCCGTGTGACATACTGGATATCATATTCTGATAAAAGCATTTGCCATCGGGCTAGTCTTCCTGTAAGGGCCGGTTTTTCAAAGATGTACTTTATCGGGTCCATTTTGGAGATCAATAGAGTGGTGTGAGTCAACATGTACTGCCTTAGTCGGCGAGCAGCCCATACCAAAGCACAACAAGTTTTCTCGAGTAGTGAGTAACGGGTTTCACAATCGGTAAACTTTTTGCTCAGGTAATAAATGGCGCACTCTTTTCGACCAGACTCGTCATGTTGGCCCAGCACACACCCCATAGATCCTTCAAGCACAGTTAAGTACATAAGAAGCGGCCTCCCCTGAACCGGAGGCATGAGGATTGGTGGCTCTTGGAGATACTGTTTGATCTTTTCGAAGGCTTCTTGGCAATGGTCATCCCAACGGATATCTTGATTCTTGCGCAACAACTTAAAGATGGGTTCACAAGTGTCAGTGAGATGAGAAATGAACCTGGCTATATAATTCAATCTCCCAAGGAACCCTCGAACTTCTTTTTCATTCTTCGGTGCTGGCATATTCTGTATTGCTCTTACTTTATCAGGGTCGACCTCAATCCCTCGTTGACTCACAATGAATCCAAGTAATTTTCCTGATCGCACTCCAAAAGTGCACTTGTTTGGATTAAGCCTCAACTTGAATTTTCGCAAACGAGCAAACAATTTCTCAAGGTATACCAAATGTTCCTCCTCAGTTTGGGATTTTGCAATCATATCATCGACGTACACCTCAATCTCTTTATGGATCATGTCATGGAAGAGGGTCACCATCGCACGTTGATATGTTGCACCAGCATTCTTAAGACCAAAAGGCATCACCTTATAACAATACGTACCCCACGGAGTGGTAAAAGTAGTCTTGGTCATATCTTCAGGAGCCATCTTTATTTGATTGTAGCCAGAAAAACCATCCATGAATGAGAACACCGAGTACTGAGCAGTGTTGTCGACTAGCACATCAATATGAGGCAGAGGAAAATCATCCTTCGGACTTGCCCTATTCAAATCTCGGTAGTCGACACACATGCGTACCTTTCCGTCCTTCTTAGGAACAGGTACGATGTTTGCAATCCAAGGAGGATATTCGCATACAGACAAGAAACCAGCCTTCAACTGTTTTTCAACTTCTTCCTTAATTTTCAAAGCCATATCAGGTCGAGTTCTTCGTGGTTTTTGCTTTACAGGCGGACATTCTGGTTTGAGCGGTAACCTGTGCATAACTATATCCGTGTCTAAACCAGGCATGTCTTCGTATGACCAGGCGAAGATGTCAACATACTCTCGAAGCAGCTCAATCAACCTTCTCTTTACATCACTTTGCAAAGCAGCCCCTATCTTGACTTCTCTCTTTGCTTCTTCTGTACCGAGGTTGATGATTTCTATGGCTTCTTGATGTGGCTGAATAGATTTCTCCTCTTGTCTCAAAAGTCTTGCCAATTCCTCGGGGACTTCACAATCTTCCCCACTATCCTCATCAGCTTGGTCAATTGGATTCTCAAAGATATCAAGACGTGGAACTGTAACATTATCATTTTTGATGGAGTTCGAGCCGGATCTGCACGATGGATGATTTATGCCTTAGAATGCAACACATAAAAAGAAAAAAAAGAAAAGCTTTGCCATTTTTGAAAAAGTTTTTAAAGTAAGAACAAAAATGAAAGAAATGGAACAGTAATTGCATGCGAAGATATGATTTTCATTCAATATTAAACAAATTGAAACAACATGGGGGCCCTTCTTTATACAAGTGGTCAAAATGCTTAGGGCGAAGCACATGACTTATCGAAACAAGAAAATTACATCTCCATAAAAGTGACTCTAGGGATGTCCAAGATAGTCCAATTGTTGAGTTCCTGTCCAGGCGCAGCATGGCAAATGAATCTGGAGAGATCTTCTTCATCATCATCATCCACGGCGAGAACTTGACTTCCAGAACTGGTGCTTGCACTGACGAACACTTGAGAAATGGGGGGAATCACCTTCTTTCCAGGAATTATGCTGAGCTGAGTAGAAGAAGATGGTTGATACCCAAGGCCATACTTGTCTCGCTTCTCTTGAACGTCAATCAGCTTGCCCCAGGCACTATGGGGAGTACCAGCTTCTAAGAAAGCCTTAGCATCATTTAAAGACGAGAGGGGCGCTCCGAGTTCCTTCTTATTCTCGACCACAAGGAGTTTGTCAACTGACACAATCTCTAAGGCTTGAAAAGGTGTCTCTTGTATCTCTCCCTCCACTTCAACATAACGGTATGATGCCAGATTATTGACTATCAAATCCTCTTCACCAGTGATCACAACAATCTTGTCATTCACAACAAATTTCAAACACTGGTGGAGAGTAGATGTCACAGCTCCAGCAGCATGAATCCAAGGACGACCCAAGAGGCAAGTGTATGAAGGGTTTATATCCATAACGTAGAAGGCAATGTAGAACATGTGAGGACCAATCAAGACAGGCAGATCAATTTCTCCTTCTACGGACCTTCTAGAACCATCAAATGCTCTAACACTCATAGTGCATGGTCTCATCATAATCCCATCCATACTTAGCTTAAACAAAGTGGCCTTGGGCATCACATTAAGAGAAGAACCTGTATCAATCAAAACTCGAGACAACACAGCATCCAGACACTTGACGGAGATATGCAATGCTTTGTTGTGTGCTCTACCCTCAGGTGGGAGTTCATCATCAGAAAAACCCAAACAGTTGCCAGCAGCAATATTGGTCACAACCCCTTCAAATTGAGGCACGGTAATGTCTTGAGTCACATGAGCGGAAGCTAGAACTTTCATTAAAGCCTCACGGTGAGCTTCTGAGTGCACCAAGAGGGACAAGATAGAAATCTTAGCTTGAGTTTGGTCAAGTTGATCAATCACCTTGTAGTCACTTTTCTTAATGATTCTCAGAAGTTGCTCAGCATCTTGTGCATTACGTGTTACAGGAGGGTCGACAACAACTTGCTTTCCCTTTGCTTGTGCATTAGCGTCCTTATTGGTCTCTTTAGGAAACGTAGGAGGGGCAGCAAAGATCCGACCACTACGGGTAATGCCACCAGTGCCAACAATATTTGTGATGCTCGAATTACCCACTGGAGGACAGTCATACTTCTTCCCTCGAATATACACAGCATTATAACTCCAAGGAACAGCTTTAGAATCATTCACATGAGAGGGAGCGAGAGATGAGGTCGAAGGAATTGAAGGAGCATTTGGAACCTGAATAACCAATGGAGTTCTCGGAGCCTGAATGACCAAGGGAGTACTTGGAGCACGAATGACCAAAGGGGTGCTTTGATTCTTTGACACCTCAGCAGGATAGTAAGGTATCTCTAGAGTAGCCACATCTTCGACAGGAACGACCCTTTCCACTCTAAGAACACCTTCATCCATTAGCTTCTGGATTTCTTCTTTCAAACTAGTGCATTCCTCAGGGTTAGAAGAACATTGCAGACAGTAGTCATGTAGTTCACACAAAACCTTTTGTTGCATAAGATATTCTCTGACAACTGCTAGCGGCATCCTAACCTCGTTAACATCATTTACCAGGATCTGATCATCACACAACTCAATAGCATTGGCCGCACCAGCATGAGGAGGCATAGGATTATTCTGCACATTAGGACCAGTGGGAGCGAACGAGATAAGCTTGTCATCAAGGAGATCCTGAACTTTGTACTTCAATGCCCTACACCTTTCGATCGTATGGCCTGGAGCACCTGAATGAAATTCACATCGAGCATTAGCATCATATCCGGGAGGAAGAGGGTCAGGTGGAGGACCCATTTCGCGGAGTTGCACTAATTGACCAGCAAGCAATTGGGGGAGAAGTTGAGCATACGACATTGGAACCGGATCTATACGCCTGTCAGGGTATCTTTGCCTTTGCGGACCCCTCTGACCTTGAGGCCTGGGATTCTGTTGGCGATTCTGAGGAGTAGCAGCTTGTTGTTGTGGTACGAAAGGCTGTTGGGGTGCCATCCATGGTTGTGGAAGAGCAGCAGCATATGCTTGAGGGACATACGGACCAGGAACAGCATAAGGCATCGGATAATAAGGAGGTGGAACAGCAGAATATGCAGGAGCTCGGCCTTGGTCAACAGAAGCGGTGCTAGTTTCACCTTCCTTCTTCTTCACAAACCCAGAATACGGCTTTTTACCATTACCACTTGAGGTGCTAGGATTAGTAACACCTTGAATGGTACCGGCTTTGACACAGTTCTCAACCCTCTCACCAATGATGACCACGTCCGAAAAGGAAGGAGAAGTATTACTAACCATGTGCTGAAGATACGGCCCTTTCAGAGTTCCCATAAACAGATCAATCAACTCTCGGTCTAATAAGGGAGGTTGAACTCGAGCAGCAAGTTCACGCCATCTCTGGGCGTATTCCTTAAAGGACTCTTCAGATTTCTGTGACATATTCTGCAGCTGGGCACGGCTAGGAGCCATAGCAGTATTGTAATGGTATTGTTTCAAGAAGGCATCAACAAGTTCTCCCCAAGTACTGACATTAGACCTCTCGAGTTTCATATACCACTCCAACGGGGCTCCAGTGAGACTATCCTGGAAGAAATGCATAAGCAGAGGTTCGTTCTCAGCGTGAGCGGCCATCTTACGGCAGTAGGAACGAATGTGAGTCTCTGGGCAGGTAACTCCCTTGTACTTATCAAAATCTGGCACCTTGAACTTCGGGGGAATAACAATCCCAGGTACCAAGCACATAGCAGCGGTGTCGAAACTTGAAGTTTTAGCAACCTCAACAGCCTTAAGGCGTTCTTCAAGAGCTTGGTACATCTTAGCAGTCTCGGTCAACTCAGCAGTGAGATCATGTTCAAGATCAATAACCTCATGGTGGTCGTCCACTACCTTAAGTGTCTCATTAATAGGAGTCTCTTTAGTTTTCGTCCCTCCGTCGACTGAAGTGGTAGGAACATCCTTGACCAAACTAGCGACGCTCTTTCTGAGTTCATCCTGTCCTTGAACAACGGCATGGAGAGTCTCCATAAGTTGGGCCATTCTTTCCCCCATAACATCCATATCCCTACGGAGGGCAACTTGATTCTGTTCGAATTGTTCCATGATTCTCTTCTCGTTGTTTCTGGTGCGGTAAGGATGTAAGGAAGTCAGCTTTGTTGTTGAAGCAGAGATCTGTTGCTGAAAGGGACCCCAATTAGTTTCTTGTACAATAACCTGAAAAATGCAATGTGATAATGTGAATGTATGAGTGCATGTGTGCGTATGACGTGATGTGCCATTTTCAGAGTATCCAAGGTTTAATATTGATCCAGAATAGCTAACAATGTGACAAAAGATAAGTGTCAAGAGAAACTAGTTCTTTTTATTCATAACAAGAAATTTAAACTTGGGCAAGCCATACATCAACAAGATAGTTCAACAAGGGAAATAAAAGACCCCATCCAACAAGTCTGGTGGTGGTCAAAACATACAGACTCAAACATCAATCCATCTGAATATAAAACAGAGGTCCTCCTTGTCTGAAGTGCTCGTCGCTCCACTTCTTAGTTTCATCAAACAGTTTCTTGGTTGCTTCTCGATCTCTTCCTTTAAGAAGGCTTTGAATCACCTCATCTTTGCGAAACAAATGCCCATCTAGCTTCTTGCAGCACTCCCTGAGTTCGTCACATCCTTTGCATTCTGGGAGATAATCCTTCTCAGATACGTCCTCCATACCCATCATTCGATCTCTGAGCTTGGCATTTTCTTCTGTTAGTCGAGTATTACGGAGGTGACTTCCTTTCAGTTGAGTCTCAATTGCCATTCTTTTAGTGGTCTCTTCTTCCAGTTTCTTTTTCAGATTCTTCACTTCAACTCTAGCATCCCTTTCTATCTTGAGCTTATAAGCTTTCAAGTCTTCTCGGTACTCTCGCTTGAGTTTCTCTTCTGCCTCTTTCATGGCCCTTTTTAGGATCTTCTGGTGATCCTCGACAATAACAGTAGTATCTCTTTCACCTTTTTCCGTTCTAGCCCTCTTCTGAACTCTGGAAGATCCTCCATTCAGCATTTTGGCTTCGTGTGTCAACTCAACCTTTTTCTGGTCCACAAGACAATGTTTCGATTGCGCATCTGAATTCTTTTCGTGCAATTGGGTGCTTTCCATATCTACCTGGGTACGATTCTCAGCAGGCACAGTGGCAATTGGAATCTTAGGTGGTTGCTCGTACAATGGGTTAACCTTCGGGAAAGGCAACAGGCGATCTTTAACTCTATTTTCAACCCAATCTGTGTAGGCTTGTTTGGCAACGGCATTCTTTTCACCTAGAGAAATCTGATCATTCGTATGGATGCTATCCCAGGCACTCCTCACCTTTTCTAGACCCTTTGGATCGGTTCCCTTTTCAAAGCAAACGGATTCGAATATCTCTTTGTCCAAAGGCTTGTCTTCAAGTGCGAAACCCAACTGACGCAGCGCTAGCTTAGGATTATAATTGATAACACTTTTTGTTCCTATGAGAGGAACGTTGTCAAAAGTACCACAGCTAGTTATAACTTTCTCCACGTCCATTCCAGTGGGACACCAGACAATGTCATTTCCGGTAAGCCCCATGATCCTTTGAGGCCATTTCTGAGTAGAAGTAATGAAAGGACCACTTGTAGGTAGGTGGGACTTAAACCAGGTGTATAGCAACGACAAACAATTTCTTATGGCTCCCCCTTTCCCATATCGAGAGTGAATGGAATAGTACGTATCGGCTAGCAAAGTAGGGATCGGATTCTTATCCACGAAAAGACATATAGCGGCTAGATCAACGAACTTGTGAATGTTAGGGAACATCACGATCCCATAGATCAAAACGGCCAGAAGGGCGTTGAAAGCCTCCCACATCTTTTTGTTGGCCAACTCTTGGGCCTTCTCAACCAAGAAACTCATATAGAAACCATGAGTGTTACCATTCTTCTTCCAATTCCCAAGAACGTCTTCTATGCTCAAATAAAGAGCGTTGGCAATGTTGTCCAAATCAGGTTTCTCTGGGACACACACGAAAGGAACCTTGTGTTGAATCTTGATATTGAGAAAGTGAGAGTACTCCTCGAGAGTGGGAGCCAACTGATAGCCTGAGAAGGTGAAACAACGCAAGTCAGGATCATAGAACTGGAGGAGAGTAGACAAACCCCATTCGTCGACGTGTGAGTCCAAAAGAGTCAAGATGTTTCCATAATTCTGAGTGAACACAGTTTTATTATGACCAGTGATCAATCCACCCAATTGCCCCAACTGAATCAAGCCTTCGCGATGGAAACTGTAAGTGTGAGTACGCCTTGTAGCTTCTCTGGTAGCGGTCACGTTGTTAGCCATCTTGGATGAAAAGTAATAACCTCAGATACCCTGAAAAATGGCATGCATATGAGAAATAATACTATTTTTCTTTTTTTTTTCCTTTTTTTATTACATCTTTTCTTTCTCCTTTTTTTTTTAAAAAAAATAAATATGCCATGATGAAAATGATGCAATGGAGGTTCTCCCAATATGAGAGAGTTGTTGTGTCGTCTCTGAGCAGAATCACATATCATGAGGTCAAAGGTTCGGCATAGGTGCCACACAGCCATAGGAACAATAGTCACCAACAGAACAGAATAGTCACCAACGGTACCTGTCATGTATATCCCTCCCACTCATAGGTGAATCTAGGTCAGGGTAAGGTCATGAAACGCAGTATACGGTCCGCCCGAAGGTAAGCATCATCACAGCGCGGATGCGGGTGACGATAATACCTCCGTTTGAAACCACTACTCTGCTCGTAGTCACATGATCCATCCCGAGACGTACACCTCGAGACAAACCATGCTCCCACTCTATCCTAGGGTACCTAAAGTGCACTCATAGCCTGTGTATTGGGCCTTTTACCTCATAGAATCATCCCCACCCAACCTGCAAAACAGAACAGAAGACCCCAAGGAACACAAAATATAATCCATATGCATGATGTGCAAGCAGAAATGAACATGATATGCAAGCAGAAAATAAACAGGACATGCGAAACATAAAATAAATACATAAAATAAATAAAGGCACGTATAGAGAAAACATAGCACACCCAGTAAATAAACAAACAAACGGATAGGCTAGGATCGACTCACTAAGGATGGACCAGCAACAGGTCTAGCAACATCCCCAGCAGAGTCGCCAGCTGTCGCACGCTCGCGAAAAATGAACAGAGTCGCCACCAACATATTTATCCCATAAGGGAAAGGAATATCAGAAAACCTAACAAAGGAAGGAACAGGGTCTTGCGACCAGAGAATCAAGGTACGGGAGTCGGTTACGCAAAGGGGAAGGTGCTAGCACCCCTCACGCCCATCGTACTCGATGGTATCCACCTATGTTTGTTTCTATCTAAAGGGTGTGTACTATGTCTATGTCTAAATGCAAAATGAATGCAAAATGTAGGGAAAAGAAGGATTATACTCGCACGGGCCCTACCCCGCTGCCTACGTATCCTTTTCAGGAATCAGAGTTACCGTAGCTCGGCTCACGATTTTCTGTTTCTTTTTGTGTTTTTTAGTTGGGCGGAGTTAACGTTCGCGCTCTTGCATAAGGGATCGACCTACGATGCGTACGAGCGGAAATAACGGTGCCCTTAGGTGCCAACGAGGCAAAAGAAAAAGAAATGATTGGTTTGTGTCTTTTAGGGGAATTCCATGATGACGAAGACCTACTACAAGGCTTCGCATCACTTGCTTACTTTGTTTTAAATCTGACCATTTATTAGTGTTTTAAGTGTTTTTGGTTAGGTGTTTTTTAAGGGGGTTTATTTGTGACTTAGATCATACCAAAAAAGAGTTTTGTTTTGCATATTTAGAGAAAGCACATCGAGGCCTACGCCACAATCGTTTCTCTAAATAACGGTTAAGAAATACATCGAGGTTTCACACCTTAATCATTTCTTCTCCGCTAAGTAAAGGAGATACAAAAAAGAGTTCTTTTGTGAATATTTAGAGAATGCACATCGAGGCCTACACCACGATCGCTTCTCTAAACAACGGTTAAGAAATACATCGAGGCTTCACACCTCAATCATTTCTTCTCCGCTAAGTAGGAAGGAACATACATCGGGGCCTACACCCCAATCATTTCTTTCCTACTATGAAATATAGTAACGGTATGATCTTCATCGATATTTATTAAGTATTTTAAAAGTTGAAAAGGAAAAGAATGAAAGAAGGGAACTATTTCTAAATTCTAGTCTAAGTTGTCTATACAAGGGAATTAAAGCAATAAAACTATACAATTTATTAATAGGAAAAAACTATACATGGGATAAGCAAAGGAAAATCAATATGCGAAATAAAATTGAGAATTATAGCAAACAAATTGGCATTCACAAACACACATACATCAATTAAATCTATGGAAAATCGAGACTAAAATCCATTCCTAAGTCTATTAGCAACATTTATTTACAAAGAAGTGTTAATCGAAGAAAATTCAAACATATTGTGAAGAAAAAAATTATTAAAAGGACTAAAACAATTGAGAAAAATCAACAAGAATTTATGACAATTATTCACACACTCTAAAATCCCCAAAATCATTTTTTACACATTTTTATTTGGTTCAAAAAGATTTAAGAAGCAAAAATAAAAGAAAACAAAAAATTAAAATGAAAACTAGAACTAAACTACCAAAGGGTGTATTAGCAGTTTTTAAATGAATTAAAATTATGTTATAAGCTAAACTGGGCCCAAACAGGGAGTGTGGAGAGTAAAGAACGCCAGGCCCATATTTACTACACGGTGGTGCACTAGCAACAAAGGAGTGTGATCTCAGAAAAGTCTCAGGCCCAGAATCGTGAGGCCCAACAACACATACCATTCCACTTTTATTCCATTTTATTTGTCTGGCTGTTATCTATCATTATCAGCATTTGATTATTCTCTTTTAGCATGTGGTATTAGTCAGAACGTGACATTAAGCATCACCACAAATCAATTGGTCAAGTGGTTTTTTTTTAATGAATAAGACAAAGGACACAAGCTTAGGTCAATCACGTGAGCACAACACACCAATTAATCATTATAATAAAAACAAAAGGCCAACAAAGTGGGAAACCGGAGCCAATGGTATGGCGCCACGTATTCAAATGGAGGGGACTGAAATAACAAACTTCAGACGCCGGAGCTCAGCTCCGGTCGTCTTCCTCGGCCGCGACCACCACCGGCGAGATCGAATTGCGTCCAGAAATAACAACCGTTACCACCGTCTGGCTCGGATTTTCGTGCTGAGCACGAATCCGACATTCATTTTCATCAATTCCTCCCCTAAATTCTTAACTGAATCATGTATGGCAAATCCTACGTTCATGAAAATCACCCTAACACATGTTGCATTCACCAACACGAAGCTCATGATATATAGAACCTAAGCATGCTACTCAATTATTCAAACAATAAGCAATGCGCACGTAGTGAAATCCAGTTCAAGCTTTAAACATAACTCATGCAGATGCAGAACCGAGTGTATGGCTTATTGCATATGATCTAAGATGCTGAGAAGGTTCAAAGATTTACCTGATAAAATCTTGGATTCAAATAAACCACAAAGAACTCCGCGATGCTATCTTTGATTCCTCTTCGTCGGTGGCGAGCGATGTTTGAACTGGATGTGAATCTAAATGGAGCAGTGGAAGATCTTGATGCGTCGATGGTGATGGTGATGATTGCGTGGTGATTATAGTTGCAGGTTGTTACTGATTGGTGAAGATGATAGGGGTTTTTGAGTGGAGGTCGTGATGGTTTGTATATGATGAAGATGGAGGTGATGGAAGTAGTTGTTCAGTCACGGTGGAGGTTGGTGAAGAATGGTGGCTGAGAGTGGTGGCTATGGTGGTTGAAGAGTGGTGGTTGAAGTTTGTTACAATTTGTAACAAACTTTGAAGGAGGGTGGGAAGAAGGAATCGGGAAAGAAAAGAGAGAGTGAGGAGAGAATTTTTGAGAAATGAAAAAATGAGAGTGTAACTTGAGAGAGGATGAAAATGAAGCGTGTTATGTTTATATAGCATGAAGTGGTGATGCATGGTGATTATGGTGTGGAGTGTGTAGTGTAATATTCCCTTTCCATACTTAGTGACTAAGGCTTTTGCAAATGAGGTAACTCTTTGAGGTGCTTTTCACGTGCCTCCCCCATGCATGGTAAAAAATGGATATTCCATACGTGTTGCAGCTTTATGTCATGGTACCTCACACGCAACTTATCAATGTCCACGAGCTTATCTTCATGTGCACATATCTCAAGCTATGGTCCACGACATGACCCGCTCCTTAGCTCAACGTGAAAAGGGTATAAGGCACAAGAGGTTTGATGTTTGGAAGACCTTGAATTGGCGTCTAGAGATGGAAGAAAAGTAGCCATGAACTTGTTGTGTCATCCTTGTATAGACTCCACGCGCATGTGACATGGAATTGGCCAAGATTTCTAACAAGGACAAGACTTGGTCAGGACATAACTTTGAGTATTCTTATCTTGCTCCACACACATTCAATAATTTCCTTCTATGGCTTGTTGGAAAGAGGACATAGCAATGAGTATTTTGACACAAAGCTTGACCTCAATGGGAACTTATAGAGGGAGAAAACTGGGCTTGAATTCAGCCCACCATGTGTTTGTAGAAATGCCTTGCGCGTGACCTGGATCTTGGCCTGCCTGATGCTGCATTCTGGCCAGTGTGAGGGCACTACTTTGAAAGCTTGCATCTCACTCAATATTTGTTCAATTATTCCAATTCTTGTCTCAATGGATAGAGGAGATGGCAAAGAAGAGAATGATACCAAGTTTGCATTCATGGCACTTCTGTAGAGCTCGAAAAATGGCTGGAGATTTGGCATGCCATGTGTTTGCTGCAATGCCAGGTCATGACCTGACTTGTGACTTGGATTATGACTTGGTTAAAATGAATTTTCAGCAACTTCACACCACTTTAACTCTTCATACAAGCTTCAAATGAGAAAGTGTCCAACTACAAAGTTGTTCTCCTCCATGAGAGGAACAACTTTGATGTTGGAATTTTCTTCAAAAACTGTCATTTGCCACGTGTAATCTAGTGCTGAAGTGGGCTGCTCGACAAGATTTAAAGCATAAAAAATTTTCTAAGTGTTGGAAACTTCTCTTTTTGCTATTTTGGCAACTTTTTGTCGAACTCCCGATTTTATCCATTCTTTGACTTTTCTTGACTGATTTTCCACCAAAAGTCAATATTTGAATAATTCTTCTGATTTTGACCCCAAAAGTCAACTGTTCTGATTTTTCCGACTATTGGTGAAATTCCCGATTAAATCTCCTCCAATCAAATCCAGTCAAACGAACACATCCACATGGTCAGTACGAGAAGCTTTTCACACATAGAAACCATTCCTGATTAAATGTTGACTAGAAGGTCAACTGGTTGACTTTGGTCAAAGAAACCCTGATTTAAAGAACCGGATGATTTGCAAGCTACTACCCTTCAACCAATACCTTGCCACAAAAGTTCTTTCCTGCTGGTCTTTGATTGATACCAATGATATGCGTGCATGGGTATGGATTATGACCTAGGTGATGTATGTACATGAATGCAAAGCCTAAGCCAGTTAGAAGTTAAAGGGTAGGACAAATTTGGGGTATGACACTAGTCATAACAAAATTGATTGACGTCTCGACGGACGAACTTTTGGATCATTAGATCTACTTTCATTTGCAAGTTTCTTTTCTGTTTGTTTAAACATTTGACACATGATAGACATTATCTGTTTTAATAATCACCATCAGTGCATTGCATATGCTTGTCTTGAATTAATTATTTCGCTATCACTCATTTTAAATTATGTCTTTACTTTGCATGTGTTTTGTGATATTCAACTCCTGCTAAGCTGTAAGCCTTTTTAGGGAGGATGACGAAAATGATACCGCAACCTCATACAATATGCTTTTTGAACGGACTATGTTGACGATGTACAGGCATTGTTTCAATTCCTAAACAGTGGAGACATAAGGATGTTAATCCCTCGTCAACCCCTTTTGAGCCTAAGAAGTAGAAGTTTCTTTCTTGTACTAATTCAAAACCCTCGATCATAACCTGGGGCAGGGTAGTTCTCAGTTAATCTGGCTGTGCATTCTATTCTAAGAAAATCATTCAGTACACAAAGGTTTCAATCACAAGCGTTCATCCGCACACATCAAAGGAGTGTTGGAGATGTCAATCAAAAGAATGATGGTTCATCAATCATTAAGCAAGGCAGTCAATATCTTTCAAAAAATGACATATACAAGGAAAAGCCTGCTAAGTCAAAAATCAAAAAGAAGACTTAGGCAAAAATCAAGGCATCCTGCTGACTGTAAACTCAAAATAGACAGTTCAGGCAAAAGTCAGGGACATCAAAAAGATGAAAAAAGAGAAGTCAATAAATTCTTGAACAACACAATATTGTGACTACCAAAAGGAAGAAGTGACTGCCATCTCAAAAGTTCTCTTTGCTTGTGAATCATCAACATTATCAAAGGTGCAAATCCAAAAGTCTCTTGGAACTTGAACGCATAAGTTGAATTAACTGAGCTTAGGACTGAAGATCATCACGAAGAAGGGGTGGGTACAAATAAGCTTTGAGCCTTTATCCTTTGTTTCTTAAAACCGTGAACCAAGCCACGTTACAACCCTTGAAAGTCCTAATTGAAGCATGGTTAGTTCAAAAGCATATTGTCACCAAAAGGGTATCCTGACTCCTTAAGGTTTACCACAAATGCCGAGTTGATATCACGTTTTTACAAACACCACGTTGTTACAAATATCATGTTCTTACAAATATCACATTTTTTTACATCTTCTGTTTAAATGCTTTCAAAAATCAAGACAGACGTATGCATTGCATCTCATGAATTCATTATTAAACATATTCTGCTACATAATTTCAAATGTTAGCATCAGAAAGAACTTGCACAGGGTACAACTAATGACTGAAAGTTATCCCAACAGACAAGATTACTCCGAGAAGCAATGTCTCCTACGTATACAAGGGGCATGGCACGCTTCGCCCGATCAATCTGGGGCAATCAAGTCAAGATTCTGAGAATCTCTCAAGGGCGCCAAAACAATCAGGGGCATGCATCCGAATAGATCTGAAGCCCTATGATTACTAGGGGCATGTCACCCATAGTGCACGTCTCATAAAGTCCTCGCGAGGCGAATCTTTTCAAAGTCTCTACTAGCGGGGGCAAATCTATGCAAGTCCAGCTTGACATCGTGATCAATACTCAGCAATGTGTCCTAAACAAATCTAGGAATGGTAGTTACTATAATATTGGGGGCAATGTTCAAGGCATCCATGCCCTCCCACAGCTCCAATTCCACAAGATCGTATCCCCACAGAGCAATTCTCAAGAAGATATCTTCAAACATACTCGTCCCAACAAAGACATGACTCCCCAACAGAGTTTACATCTTCAACACTACCGGTTCTCCAACACTTTGCTCTTCTCCAGCATGGTGTATTAATATCTCTAATCCCCAAGCAGGGTACATCAAGTTACTGATCGTCCCCAAGCAGAAATCATAAATCCCCAGCTGAGCATCTTCAAGATAGGATCAAACATCAAAGTTACAATGACACGGAGATTCACCTTCTCAATCAAGATGTGTCAAATAGCGCAAATCATAGTCATATGTCATAAATCATAAACATATTCATACAATTGCATACATGTTCATACATAATACATAATGCATCGCGACGAGTGCGTACATAACATGCAAGGTTCTCATTTATTTTGAGAATCCCGTCACATAAACGCATTACATGCATCATGACATGGCATAAAAAACTAACTTTACTTTTTTCAGGTTACCGCTGCAGTCAAATAAACATTTTAAAAACCTTTGGATCTAAGTCGATACCTTGGACGG
The DNA here is from genome assembly GCF_029867415.1 of Vicia villosa. Lineage (NCBI taxonomy): Eukaryota > Viridiplantae > Streptophyta > Magnoliopsida > Fabales > Fabaceae > Vicia > Vicia villosa. Next base: position 118,144,045 of record NC_081182.1, on the reverse strand, counting down.
TTCCTTAATGATCTACCTTTGGATCTAAGTCGATACCTTGGACGGTTCCTTAATGATCTACCTTTGGAGTTAAGGCGATACCTTGGATGGTTCCTTAACAATCTACCTTCAGATCTAAGTCGATACCTTGGACGGTTCCTTAATGATCTACCTTTAGGAGTTAAGTCGATACCTTGGACGGTTCCTTAACAACCTACCTTCAAGATTTAAGTCGATACCTTGAACGGTTCCTTAATGATCTACCTTTGTATTTAAGTCGATACCTTGGACGGTTCCTTAATGATCCACCTTCAAAGTTAAGTCGATACCTTGGACGGTTCCTTAACAATCTATCTTCAGATTTAAGTCGATATCTCAGACGATTCCTTAAACAATCAACTTTTCAAAATCTAAAAGCGGTAACCTCGGGCGGTTCCGTAACGATTAACACTCAAACAACTACTTCTCAAACACTCCAAACATAATCTAATGCATGATTTACTAGATGACATCTTCAAGCCCATCTCCGACAAAGGTCCCTATTTCAGCTAGGGCAAATTTCTTGGTATTCTAGTGTTCAATTCTCTTCTACCTTCAGACTCCGACAGACACACATGCCAGTCTATATCTTCAGATATAAGAAAATTGAACAGGGGCAGCTGTCATACCCCAAAATTTGCCCGTCATATTCCAAGATATTTTTTCTCACCTGACTTGTAATTACTCAAGACAGAACAAGTTCATTCCTCTCCAAAGCACAAAATCATCTCCATACGAAAAATCGAATAAGTTAAGAGTGGTACAAGTTGTTTGATTTTAAGGGGATTCATGAAGACTAAATTAAGCAATCTCAGAAATTTGGGCTATTGGGCCTAAGTTTTAATGTCTAAACATGAAGATAACCTTATATGGGCCCTTTTAAGTTTATTCATGTTCCATCATGATTTTATTTCTTATTTATTAGTTTATTTTTTATTTTTATTCTTAAAAGTTCAAAAATAAATTAGATAAAAGATGAAATAAATTAGTTAAATAGATGGACCTAGACTTAAGCTATATGAGAGGCCCAAAATAAGTTGCAAACGGTGAAGCACATTCTCTAACAAATCATGTTCAAAAAATTAGCAAGTTTCATATCAAATCTTTCCATGATAAATCTCAAAGATTCACCTCACAAATACTAACCTAATTCACTCCTTATACATATACTGAAGATGCCCAATCGCAAGGAGGATTTTTTGATAAGGATTGCAGACAAAGAAGCTCTGGCTAAACTCAAAGAAAAGTCCACGCAAAAGCAAATCGGATTCCAATTTGCAGCGTGATTCAAGAAGTTTCGGAGATCGAATAGTGTTCCTGAGGCCTCTCCGAAGCGATCCCGATCACTATCGAGCCTGAAAGCACCAAGAACACGGCCAAAGAACGTCACGATTTGCACAGTTCTTCTCAAACACTTCTCTGCCGATTCACGCGACTTAAATAACGTTTGAGCATACACATACATTCATATGATTGTGTAGAGCGTTTTTGGATTATCAATTGCAAGGTTTGGTACGTGAATGATGATACGCCTTGGTTAGGGTTCGAGGTCGTGATTTTGGGGATTTAGGATTCTAGATGATTCCATATCAAATTGATGATCCCATTGGGTTCGTGATGGTGCATAACGTTAAATCGAATTGTTATTTGGTATTTTTTGGTGAAGATTTGCAGGTTGGGGAAAGGCAGGTCTATGGCCACGGAGGACAATCGTTGCTAAAAGTGTGTTATTTTGCAGAATAAACGAGGAAGAAGAAGGCCAAAACGCGCGCTTCATTTTAAATTTCTCTGCGTTATGGTTTGTATATCATGCGTGTTGTTTGTCTTGTGTACAGCGTAGCGCATGTGGTCCAGTGGAGCGACGTCTTGACCAGCTATTGAGTGCAGAGACGTGGGATTGATTCCCACTCTCGCCATAATTTTTCTCACAAATTTCAATTACTGATCCAGTGCATTCACCCCCACGTGCATACCATGCATCTCCTCGCATCATCCTTTGGATCTTCGCCCAGGTCGATCGAACGTCCCTGAATATGCAGCTACACCATGGACCTCTCTAAGCCTGCCACACTAGATCCCAAGTTAAGTCTTTTTTTTCTAAATTTTTTTATTATTAATTATATAAACCGGTTTTTATTTATATATACATATATATTGTTTTTTTCTTTCTTTCTCTTTTTCTCTATAATTTCCTTTTAATAAATTTGTTTTTCTATATATATATAATAAAACTTATATTTTTATTTATAATGGAACTTTTATTTTGTTTATTCAATTATGTTTTATTTGATTAGTTTAATAAATTCATATAATTTCACAAAATCATAAGTAATTTATTCTAATTAAGAATACATATTCAATCAAAATTTGTTTTCCACCAATTTAATTAATTAGGTTGAAAAACCAATAATTAATTAAATGTCATTCTATTTAGTTCACGCCCGAATCAGGGTTTGCGGGAATTAGTCATACACTGAAGAAATATTTCTTTGTGTGTTCTTTTCAGGGTTAGCGACAGGTTTTCCTCCGACTATGCGTCGCGCCTATTACGAAGCTAAGTCCCGACCCTATTATTGTATTTAAATATTTATTTACCTTATTTTTTTATTTAATTAGGGTTTAGTGCCCTCGTCAATAGAATTCCTCCTACACTTATACTATTTCCTGTTATTTTTCTGTCAATTCTCTGAGGGTCAGAGTTAATGCTTCAGGCTTCCTCCGACCGCCAACCATATCAGATCAAATGCAAAGCTAAGTATCTTTCGTTTCTTTATTCATTCTTAAATTCTTTATCTTCTTACTTTAGGGTTAATTTCGTTTGCCTCCGAACCGATAATGCACTCACCCTTCTGTTTATTCTTTCTTTTCCAATCTTCAGGGTTTGTCAGTTGCCAAGGCGTCGAATAGTCGGTAACCCTAAACCCTAAACTCTAATATCTTATGTTTTTAATTGTTATTTATTGTTATTTGTTTTATCCCGCTGGTTTCAATTCCCCTCTCCTCCGCTGGTTACAATTTCCCTTCCCCCATTATTATTGTTAATATTAATTGTTATGGTTAGTAATCCTAGGGAGTGCAAGATTGTAATTAACTTTGAATCACTAATTACAAGATAATATAATTGAATATAATCACATGGTTGTTGCACCCACGCACACTTTTGGGGTAACCTCTCTGTTGCCTGTTGCCTTGTTGCCTTGTGTTTTTTTGCAGAATAGCCATGTCCCTCGAATACGAGGATACCTCAGCCATGTTGCCTCGATACAAATAAAGGTCATAAGTCCCTAATGATGCTGCCTTCGATACACTAATATGACCTCTACCCTCGGAAGTTGCCTACGAAAAAGGCTGAGGTATCTTCTGGCTGCCTACGAAAAGGCTATTCTGATCCTTCCCTTTAGACTACCTGCCTCCCTATGGCATGGGACAGTTTTAAGGCGAACTATAACTCGACGACCCTTCAACCTCCAAATGAAAGGCTTCATGCCCTCTTATGGCAAGGATAGACCCTTTCACCCTGAAAGGCTAAAAGAACGTTTTTTTAAACTATAAGGTAATTGCCCCTAATTGCTTTGCCTTGCTCTAAAAAATCTGTTCATATTCTTTCTCATAAATCTTCAATAAGGGCAATGCTCATTTACGAGCTAAAGTCCTTATTTTCTTCTTCTATATTTCTAAACTTTTTTTGTTTCGAAAACGAGCAAAGCAATTAAGAGCCCATGGAAAACCATGGATGCAAAGGGTGCCTTACACCTTTCCTTTGCATAATTACCCTCGAACTCAAAATCTTTTTAAAAGGTATTTTCCTGTTCTTTTAGCCTTTCCGATATTTGGATAAAATAAAAGTCGGTGGCGACTCATGTTTAACCGTACATTTCAAATAAAGTCAGTTCACCGTATTACAGCTTGCATGGAGTATGATCAGGTGTCCTTCCCAAAGTTACTTCTATGGATAAGGAGATTTCAGCAATAGGTTCTATAAGTTATCTAGAATTGTCAGCCCTTCTAAAGCACCCTCGGACATGATACATTCGCATCATGCAATGATACTTTGAGAAAGAACCTATCTGAATTGTAGCATCGGGTAGCGACTAGTTCTCAACATTTGTCAAGAGTAGTCCCCCCACTACGTTCCTAAAGGCCAGGATGGGTAAAGGGTAACTAAAGGTCGTTGAGCCCCGGCGCACCCACAGACACATACATAGACCTCCCTCATTTGAGAAAGGTGTGCATATGCTATGGAGTCCTAACTCAAGTGTGAACTTCTTATTGATTCATCTCCCACATATGTGAAAGAGGTCACCATGACTATGCCACTCCTAAACTTAAGTGTACTAGAATCCAGGAATATGATTCGTCCTTCATTTAATTCCCAAAATGCCCCTGAAAAATAAAACAAACAAAGCAAACAATAGAAAACAATTAAGTGAATCCTAAACTTTTAAGGTAACCCCTCTTTTATCGAAAATTCCCCAACAGAGTCGCCAGTTCTGTAATACGGTGAACTAACTTTTTATCGAAATGTCGCGGTAAGCAAGAGTCGCCATCGACTTTTATTTTATCCAAATATTAGAAAGGCTAAAATAACAGGAAAAACCTTTTTAAAGAAAACAGGGTTCGAGGGGTAATTTATGCAAAGGGAAGGTGTAAGGCACCCTTTGCATCCATGGTTATCCATGGGCTCTTAATTGCTTTGCTCTTTAGTTTTGAAAAGAAATGTAGAAGAAGTGAATATGGACTTTAGCTCATAAATGAGCGTAGCCATTTTGAAGGTTTATGAGAAAGAATATGAAAAAAAAGTTTATAGCCAGAGCAAGGCAATTAGGGGCAATTACCTTAATAATGTAGAAAATAGTTCTTTTAGCCTTCCAGGGTGAAAGGGTCTATCCATACCATAAGAGGGCAGGAAGTCTTTCATTTGGAGGTTGAAGGATCATCGCAATGTCGTTCGCCATAAGACTGTCCCATACCATAGAGAGGCAGGTAGTCTAAGGGAAGAACCAGAATAGCCTTTCGTAGGCAGCCAGAGGATACCTCAGCCTTTCGTAGGCAACTTCCGAGGGTCGAGATCATGTTTAGTGTATCGAAGGCAGCATCATTAGGGACCCATGATCTTAATCGAGGCAACATGGCTGAGGTATCCTCGTATTCGAGGGACATGGCTATTCTGCAAAAAAAAAAACACAAGGCAACAAAGGCAACAGGCAACAAGAGGGGTTACAAAAAAGTGTGCGTGGGTGCAACAATCACGTGATTAAATTCAGTTATTTATCTTATAATTAGGTGATTCTAATTCAATTAAATGGTTGTCACTCCCTAGGATTACTAACCACAACAATTAATATCAACAACATAATTAAACAATAACGGGGAAAGGGAAAGTGAAACCAGCAGGGGAAAGGGAGAATGAAACCAGCGGGAGAAATAGAGCAATAGGTATGAACAAGTAATAATTTAAATGAGATCAAGGTTTAGGGTTACCGACTATTCGAGCTATGGCGGTTGGCAAACCCTGAAAAGGTGGGAAAAATAAATAAAACGTAGATGAGTGCATCATCAACTCAAAAGTCAGATACGGTTAACCCTAATCAATAAAAAAAATGATAAAAGAAGAAGGGTAAAAACACTTAGCTTCGATTGATGAAGGTTGATGAGCAAAGGTTTGCCTTGAGCATTGACCCTGATCATCTGATAATTGGCAGAAAAATAAAAGGAAAAAGTAAGTGTAGGAGGAGTTCATTGACGGGGGTAATCAAACCCTAATTAAAAGGCAAAAGAAAATTTAAATAAGAAAAGGATACAACTTAGCTTTTGTTTTGACGTGGCGCGTAGTCGGAGTTCATTTGAAAAGTCAACCCTGAAAAAGATACAGAAAAAGAAATATTTTAGTGTAGGGCAAATTCTCATAAACCCTGATTCGGGTGTAAATTGAATATAGCAACACAATCGATTTAATTAATTATTGGTTTTGCAACCTAATTAATTAAATCGAAGAAAAGAAAATAAATATAACCAGACAAAAGCATTTTTATGATTTTATGAATTAAAATAAAATAAGTATGAATTTATTAAAGATATTAAAATAAATAATCTAACTAAAATAAATAAATAAAATAAATATGTAAAAGAAAATAAATAAATAAGTATTATATATAAAAAGATAAATATAATAAATATAAATAATATAAATAAATAAATATTATTATTATTATTAAAAAAAGATTTTAGAAAACTAATTCTATTAGTAAAAGAAAAAAAAAACTAAGTCAAACAAATATATATATATATATATATATATATATATATATATATATATATATATATATATATATATATATATATATTGATAGAAGAAAGGTTCTGCGGCTACTTCCCAAGGAAGGGTTTCACCATAGCACTCACGTAAGAAAATTTAAACTAAGAAAAATAAAATGACTTCAAAATTCCGTTCCCTTCATTTACTCTAAGAAGAGTATAAATACTAGGTTAAAACATAGTTTCAAGGCTGCTGGGCCTGAGTTAAAATAAAGATGGGCCTAAGCCACTTAGAGGAAAACATAAAGAAATTACAGAATTTAATTAATAAGAAATATGGTCTTGCATCCAAATTGGTTTCTTCAATATCCGCTTGGGCCTTCTATCACCACTATCCGGCCCAAAAAAACTCCTTGACCTCAAGGTGCGCATTAGGAATAGGCTTGTGTTCGTTGGATTTGCTGTGGGTAGAAGAATCTGGATTGTCATTTGGAGTAGTGAGTGGGGCCGTGGGAGACAGTGAGGAGTCACATCTGAAAATGGGTGGGAAACAGCTGGATTGCAACGTGTTCGGTGGAGGCTGCTTCGAAAAGATACGTTGAGGATCCAACGGTCCCCTTTTGTTAGCTGAATCTCGAGCCGTGTGTACTTTGGAACTCAGAGTTTTGGAACACGCTTCAGCTGTTCCCAAGATAACTTCACGTGGGGTATCATTTAGAGCATTAGTTGGGAAGAACTCTTCAGTTGACTCTAAAGATGAAGTGCTCTCACTTCTTCTCTCAGAGAAAACTTCTTTCGCTTTTCCTTTGGGTTCTACAAACCCAGCCTCCGAAAGTCCTTCTTGTTCAGTTTGAATCGGTTTCTGCAAAGGTAACTCCCAATCTGTTGTTGTATTTTGTTCGCCGTCCATTTCCTTCCTTAGCTGTGTTTGAGCTTCCGTGTCTGAAGTGTGTGTAGATGTCGTTTCAGGTGGAAGAGAAAGGAAATCAAGGTTTGGATCCACCCCTTTGTACCGACGCAATTGGGAGACATGGAAGACGTTGTGAATCTTTGACGAAGGAGGAAGGTCGAGTTCGTAAGATACCTCACCGATGCTGCGTAAAACTCTGAAAGGACCGAAGAATCTAGGGGAGAGTTTCTGGGAATCGCGCTTGTGCACCGAGATCTGCCGATACTGCTTTAGACGAAGCAAAACTAAGTCGCCTGCGGCAAAGGTACAGGTAATCCTCTTTTTGTTTGCTTGTTCTCTCATTTTTTCTCTGCTCCTAGTCAGATTCTTCTTCAAAGAGTCAAGTATTTCTTGTCTATCGGTTAAGACCTTATCAACTAACACATTTTCAGAATTACCTGTGGTGTAGTCTAAGAGGGTAGGCGGTGGTCTACCGTAGAGAGCTTCGAAGGGTGTCATCCCAATGGCAGAATGGAAAGATGTATTGTACCACAGTTCAGCAAGGTGCAGAAACTTAAACCATTTGCGTGGTTGATCATTCGTGAAACAGCGAAGGTAAGTTTCTAAACTTCTATTCACGACCTCTGTTTGGCCATCGGTTTCCGGGTGATAAGCTGTGCTGTGTTTCAGGGTAGTACCTTGGAGACGGAATAGTTCCTTCCAAAACGCGCTCAGGAAAAGGGGGTCTCTGTCAGATACGATCGAGATAGGAATCCCATGAAGCCGACAAACTTCCGAAGAGAATCTAGTGGCCAAAGATGAACTTGTGAAATGAGTAGGTAAAGCAATAAAGTGGACGAATTTGCTCAGGCGATCGCAAATCACCCAAATCACAGTGTGGCCGAAGGAAGAAGGTAAATGAGTAATAAAATCCATACTGATTTCCTCCCAAACCTGTTTCGGGATTTCCAAGGGTTGAAGTAAACCTTGTTTTCTTTTGGGCATGTATTTGTTGCGTTGGCAAATGGAGCAACTTTCGACAAAGAGTTTGACATCTTTGTAAACGCCAGGCCAGTTGAAGGAGGATGACAGTCTTGCAAGAGTAGGTTGGGTACCCGAGTGACCTGCAGAAGGAGTGGAGTGGAACTCATGGAGAAGGTGTTGGCGCATTTCTGGTATTGCAGGTATGTAAATCTTATCCTTATAGAGCATGATGTTGTTTTTGAATTTGTATAAGACTTGCATATGAGGGTCTGAGTTGTATTTTGCAATCAATTCTTGACCTTGTTTATCTGTGGTGTAGTATTGTCTAAGTTGGTTGAGGATCAACGGGGTTGGGGAAGAAACTGAGAGGAGTATAGCTTCTTCTTCAGCATGCATGCGACTTAGGGCGTCTGCCACTTGATTACACTTTCCAGGTTTGTAAAAAATATCAAAACTAAACCCTTGTAATTTTGCCGCCCATTTTTGTTGTTCCGGCGTTTGAATAGTCTGAACTAGCAAATTTTTCAAACTCTTTTGATCAGTGAAGATATGAAAATGACGACCGATTAAATACTGACGCCATTTTTTTACAGCCTCGGTGATGGCGTACATCTCGCGCACGTAAACGGATGAAACCTGCATGCGGTTGCACATTTTCTTGCTGAAGAAAGCTAGAGGATGGTTATCTTGGGAAAGGACAGCACCGATGGCCACAGCAGAAGCGTCCGTTTCCAGAACAAAAAGCTTGGAGAAATCAGGCAGAGCCAGAACTGGAGTTTCCGTCATTTTTTTTTTCAGTGTTGTAAATGCTGTATCTGCTTCTGGACTCCACTTGAATTTAGTGAAACGTAACAAGTCGGTGAGGGGAGCGGCGTGTGAGGCGTAGTGACGAACAAATCGTCGATAGAAGCCGGTGAGGCCTAAAAAACCCCTGAGTGTCGTGAGTGAGCGTGGCTTCGGCCAGTCCAAAACTGCTTGAATTATTGACGGGTCCGGGGTTACACCATGAGAAGAGATAATGTGACCTAAATAATCAACACTAGGAACAGCAAACACACACTTGGATAATTTAGCAAAAAATTGATTAGTAGAAAGTAAATCTAAAATCAATTGCAAATGAGTAACATGATCAGATAAAGAAGAACTATAAATGAGTATGTCATCAAAAAAAACTAGAACAAACCGGCGCAAATAAGGTCTTAGAAGATCGTTCATTGCCGACTGAAAGGTACTAGGAGCATTAGTTAACCCAAAGGGCATCACCAAAAACTCGTAGTGCCCATCAAAGGTTCTGAACGCTGTCTTGTGAGTGTCGTCTGGATTAACCCTAATTTGGTGATAGCCTGACCGTAGGTCAATCTTAGTAAACCAAGATGCAGAACCTAACTCATCAAAGAGTTCATCAATTGTTGGTATTGGGAAACGGTCGGGAATGGTAATTGCATTTAATGCGCGATAGTCAACACAAAAACGCCACGAGCCATCTTTTTTTCGTACTAACAGGACTGGGGATGAGTAAGGGCTGTTACTAGGTTTGATAATGCCTTCTTGTAACATATCGTTTATAATGGTGGTCATGGCTTCCTTTTGAGAGTGTGGGCAGCGGTAAGGTTTAATGTTGACAGGGTTAGTGTTAGGTGTTAGGGGAATACTGTGGTCATGTGGCCGAGACGGAGGTAGGCCTGATGGTGGTTGAAAAATAGAAGCATGGGATGTTAGGACAGAGTGGATTTCTGGTGGTAAGGATTGGGGAAGGGTGTCCAAAGGGTTTGTTAGAGGTGGGTCAGGATTAAGGGGGCTATCAGGTGTCTGCTGGAAAATTAGGAGGTGGATGGATGCAACCGAATCGGTGTGTAATAGTTGGCACAATTGGTTGTATGAGGAGGGTGTAGGTGATGTTTTGGAGTCTCCCGTTATAGTGATCTCTTTGTTGTTGTAAGTGAAGGAGAGTTTTGGAATGGAGAAATCAGCAAGTATAGGACCCAATGTTCTTAACCATTCCATCCCAAGTACGACATCTGCCCCTTCGATAGGAAGCAAATAAAAAGGAATGAAGAAAAGATGGTTTTGTAGGGTAATAGGCACCTGAGGGCATAAACCGCAGCAATCCAATTGTGAACCATTTCCCACCATCACAGAAAAATTAGGTATTGATTTCGTGGGAATTTTTAGGTGTTTGGCAATGCGAGGTTGAAGAATATTGTGGGTACTACCTGTGTCTATCAAAACTGTGACATGCAGACCATCGATGATTCCTTTGAATTTCAGGGTTTTGGGTGAGAAGTGACCACTAACTGCCTGCGGTGAGAGCTGGAAATAGGTTTCTTCTGGTTCAGTTGTGATGTCAAGTTCTGTTAGTAACTCATCTTCCTGGCCCAAATTGATAGTGTCATCCTCATCAACCATTAAGAGCAGAAATTTACCAGCTGTGCAACGATGACCCGGAATAAATTTTTCATCACAGTTGAAACATAGTCCCTTGGCTCTGCGTTCCTCACGCTGGGCAGCGGTAATACGGCGGATGGGAAATCGATTTGTAGGGGTGGGAGGATTTGGGGCAGGCTGTGTGTTAAGTGTTGTTGTAGTGGTGTGGTTGAAGTTTGGTGGTGTTGCGGTTTGGTTGGGGTTTTTGTGATAAGGTAGTTGGGCTGATTGGGGTGGGTGAAAAGTGGTATTGTGTTTAGGAAATTTCGGTTTTAAGTCCTTAAGCTTGGACTCTATGAGTTTAGCAAGTCCCACTGCTTGGGAAATAGAAAAGGGTTGGTGAATAGCTAATTCATTACGAATTTCCGGAATCAAACCGGATATGAAACAATTAAGGATGGCTTCGGAAGGTAATCCCAAAACCCGATTTCCCAAACGCTCAAAATTAGCTTGATATTCTGCCACCGAGCCATGTTGCCGTAGCTTAAAGAGCTGAGCTTGATGATTTTCGTATGTTGAGGGACCGAAACGTAGTTCAAGTGCTCTAGCAAAATTATGCCAATCTGTTAGTTGATGGCTTTGAAACATCCACTTATACCAACTTAGAGCTTCTCCCTTCATATAAAAAGCAGCCATAGGTAACCTGTTTTCAATCGGAATGTTGTAAAACCCAAAAAATTGTTCGGATTGAAATAGCCACTCTAAAACATCCGTGCCGTCGAAAATTCCCAATTCAATTTTTGGGTTACGTATAGGTTGATGAGTATGAGGGTTTTGATTGGAAGATTGTGGGAAAAATTGATTGGGTTGGGCAAAAGGGGAAGGAGTTGGGGCGGTGTGAAAAGGTTGGGAAAAGGGTATTTGGAAAGAGGTATTTGTGGGTTGAAAAGAAACTGGTGTGTAGGTGGTAAAAACAGTGTTGCTCGAAGGAATCGTGGGCTGAGTTGGGGAAAAAGAGGGTGGTGGTTGTGGTTGGGGGCTGGAAAGTTGGGTGGTTGAGGGGCTGTTACGGTGTAGAGGTTGACTAGAGGGTAGTGGTATGTGCAGCAAGGGAAATGAAGTGCTGATGACTACATTTTCAGAACTGGAAGGCTGTAAGAGTGAGCTAGCGATACCTGGGGTCGCAGATCTGCTGGGAGATGAAGTGGCTGCCATGGCAGCAAACTGTTGGCTGAGCTGCTGTGTAAGCTGTTTGCTGAGTTCCGCAAAACCTGTTTGCAGCCTGTCGGTCACGCTGCTGTCAAGCTCACCAATCTGTCGGGTGAGGTTTAGGTTGTCTTGTTCCATGGCAGCTTCGAAGTTGCGATTAGCCAAAATAAGGTCATCCAGCCGTAAATTTGTGTGTTGAATAGAGGCATCAAGGTCAGTAGGGTTTGTGGTGTCTTTTTTAGGAGGCATTGAGGATGGTGATGAAAGCACCAATGATAGAAGAAAGGTTCTGCGGCTACTTCCCAAGGAAGGGTTTCACCATAGCACTCACGTAAGAAAATTTAAACTAAGAAAAATAAAATGACTTCAAAATTCCGTTCCCTTCATTTACTCTAAGAAGAGTATAAATACTAGGTTAAAACATAGTTTCAAGGCTGCTGGGCCTGAGTTAAAATAAAGATGGGCCTAAGCCACTTAGAGGAAAACATAAAGAAATTACAGAATTTAATTAATAAGAAATATGGTCTTGCATCCAAATTGGTTTCTTCAATATCCGCTTGGGCCTTCTATCATATATATATATATATATATATATATATATATATATATATATATATATATATATATATATATATATATATATATATATATATATATATATATATATATATATATATAAAATAAAAAAAAGATTATGCAATTAAATATAAAAAAAATTGGAAACTTAGCGTTTTGATCCAGTGTGGTGCATTTGAGAGGCCTATGGTGGTGCAGCTCATTTATGCGCGTCAGATCGGCCTAAGTGAGGATCAACGGATGGGGCCGAGGATGTATGGTAAGAGCCTGTGCGTGTGGCGTATTGGATTATACCGAAATTCAGGAGTAAAATAAAGGGCGTCGTCACCAGGGATCAAACCCTGGCCTGCAAGGATGATGAACACTTCTGGTGGCCAAGTGTGCTGGCTACAAGTTATGATAACTATATGTTTCATAAATAATATATACGAATAATAACGACGAAATTTATTATAAAAAAAGAGGAAGAAACGCTTCGTGCCCAGCATCACTGTTTCTCTTCCCCCTTCGTTTATTCTTTTTTTTTTACAGACTTTTAGCCACAGTTATCCTTGCGTGGCTATAGGTTGTTTTCCATTAAACCTGCAAATTATCATCAACAAACGCAAACGACTAACCCAGATTGACTGTATGTAACTCCACGATTCCGAAGGGACCGTTAATTTGGTCTGAAATTAGCTCTAACTAAAAAGCCCTAATCCTAAGAACAAGAACCCTAACAATGGTGAGTTCTTTATCCTGCAATCAAACTTAAATTCAACCATTCAGATAGCTTTAAAACATCGTTCTAAGTACAAATATACTATCAATGCGTGCTTATGATGCATGATTTATCAAAATCGAACGTAAAAGCAATAGCAAACCGTGGAGCTTGACTGGGTCGGTTCAGGGAGCCTGGGCCGCCGGCAACGATTTGGCCGGCTTCAGAGAGAGCCGATAAAGCCTCTGGGATCTTTAAATTGACTTGAATCGATTTAATTCCGAATTTTCCAGTTCTTGGAGTGCTACGATTTTTTGAGTCCTTCTCGGGTGATTCCGTCTGCAGATTTTCGTTCCCCCTAATCCTTATTCCTCTTCTATGTAATTTGCACTCTGTTTTTATAATGGAACCATAGGGTCTGAGCATTGAATTTGATTGATTTTGTTGAATCTTTGGATGATGAGAATTCAGAACTAATAAAACGTGTGATTTGATCTTCTTTTTTGTTGATTGATTTTTTTCTCTAATCATTAATAATTTCTAATAACTAAGTAAATAATAATACAAAACATAATCTAATAATAACCTAATAAGAATGATTTTAATAATAATGACAAAATTGTTATAATTTAGATCTAATCTAATAAAACTTAATCGATAAGTCTATAAAAAATAAAACTATAAACTTACTAAAATAATAAAATATGATGATAACTAATAATAAAAAAACAAATAACTAATATTAATACTAATAAATCTAATATATTTATAAAAATTGAAAAAATGAAAATAAAAGATAAAATAAAAATAAAAAAATAAAAAAGGATAAAAAATTGAAGGAGGTGAGATTCGAATCCGGGACATTGTACCTGCAAGCATTACACTCTTACCAAATGTACCATTTCACTCATTTGAAATAAAGTGATATTGGTAAATATAAGAGGGCAAATTTTGGGGTATGACAGCCGAGCATGAAAATAAACTGAAATGACTCGCCGATAGCGAAGTAAAGTTTGATAAAAAAGAGAAAGGGAAAGAAGAGAAACAAGATCTTTCTTTGAAAGCTTTGACATCTAAAGATAGTAAATCAAAGGAAGAAAGTGACAAATTTTACGATGAAACTTTTAAACAAGAGGAGATGGGTTTATTTGTCAAACGTTATAATAGATACTTAAAAAAACTAGCTCAAGCATTCCAACAAAGGATTGGTAAATTTCAGAAATACTCACCCGCCTAAGAAATATCAGAAGAAAAAGGATGATGATATTACACCTTATGAGTGAGGAAATTTGGGACATTATAGAACTACTTGCCCAAGTCTCACCAAGCATCATAAAAATAGAGATAAGGAACACTACGAGATTAAATGAAAGAATTTCAAAGGTCGTAGAGCCTATATCGCTTGGAAAGAAGGGGATGAGAGTTCCTCCTCAGATTCTTGCTCAAGTTCAGATGATGAGTGTGTCAACCTATGTTTGATGACACATAAGTAAGGTTAAACTTTAAAGGTATATACTTCTAAACCCAATGATGAATATTCATATAATGAATTTTCAAAAGTGTTTAATGATATGTGTGTTAATTCTATAAATGCGACTAAGAAGATTGCTCTCCAAAATAATTAATTTTGGAACTTGAAAAAGAGATAAATCATCTTAGACATTGTACCAACTAGCTTAAAATTTTTAATAAAAAACAGAGTCGCTACCCTTAATTTATTTTAAAAGGTAAAAAGGGAAAAAAAACTTTTAAATTGGTGAAATCTGGGTCACTAGGTAATTTAGGAAAAGGGAAGGTATTAGGCACCCTTTTCCTCCCTTGTACTCAATGGGGCCTATTTGGACTTTAGGTTTTAAAAATAAAAAAATATGTGAAATAAAAAGTCAATTGTTGGGTGTAATTAGGGTTTTTTTAGAAAATTGTTAGTTTAAGAAAAAAGTATTAATAGAAAAAGGTTGGCCTCATATCACATGAGATTTAAGTCATTGGCCAAAAGTGAAAAAAATCCCAAGGGTTTGGAAAACTATATTATAAGCAATTGAGAACGTCACGTGCGCCGCATGCGAGCTCTAGGAAACAGAATGGCCATCATTAACCCTAGCAGCCTACGAGTAGGGTAGCCATCATTTCGCATTAAATGCGACACGTCCCCCAACTGACAACTCTGAAGCGACATGCTTCCTAATTCCCGGCCTGACCCTTCTTCTCCCCAGAAGCTCAGGACCGATCTCCCTCGAAAACTCCATGTCCGCTTCCCCGGAAGATCTCCTCTGACCGACACCCTCTAAGTCGTCACTCCCACGAGTAGAAGCAACGACTTGGGGGGCTCCTGTTCTGGACCGGCCCAATCACTCCTATTGAGCCAATCCAGCCTTCGGCCCAAGGCACTCTGGACACGCGCACGACAGCCTCCCCCGGTCCGCTTCGGGCAAACACCAGACATAACCGAGCACGAGAGAGCCTCGTGCCCGATAGCAGCCAGCTCACGCGTCGTCTAGATTCACGCCTTGCAAAGCATAGCCAATTTCGCTTGAGACAACCCTATAAATAGACCTCTAAGCTCAGAGGGCAAGGTAATCTTTTTCTTACCCCCAAAACCTCTCACTTTGTTGTACCTTGTTGAACACATACTTACTTTGGCATCGGAGTGCCTTGCAGGTACATGTCGCTACCGCGAAAATTAACAGAGTCGCCACTAACATATTTATCCTGAAAAGGAAGGGAATGCCAGCAAACCACAAAACAAAACAACGGTCTCACGACTAGAGAAAAAGGGTAAGGGAGTCGGTTACGCAAGGGGAAGGTATTAACACCCCTCACGTCCATCGTACTCGATGGTATCCACGCTTGTGTCTAAAACTATGGGTGTGTAACAAATCTATGCTAATCTGAACTAAAATGCATGCAAAATGTAGGGAAAATAAAGAGTTATACTCGCACGGGCCCTACCCCGCTGCCTACGTATCCGTTTTACGGAATCAGAGGTACCGTAGCTCAGCTAACTAATTTCTGTTTGTTTTGTGTTTTTTAGGTGAACGAGTTACATTCACGCTCCGCTGCTCGAGCTTTGAAGACTTATGCTGGGAATGGAGCGGAAATAACAAGCTCTTAAGAAAAGAAAATCAAAGAGTGTGGTTTGTGTTTTAAAGAATGCATGAGGAAGACCTAAGATAAGGGGAAAAGCTTGCTACCTAATGTTATCATACAAAGGGTACAAGTCTAAGCTAAGCTAACAACCTACGAGAAAAAGGGAAGCAAACAATAATATCACACAAACGAGCTCCGTTCGTAAAGCAAACAAACCAACGGTACTGACCGAATGGTAGAAAGGCGGTCCCGCCATAGCCAAGAGGAGCAACTCGACCCAAGTCAACCAAGCATTAGACCTCGCGAAAATGATCAGGCCATAGACAAAAGGAGCGGATCCCTATCAGCAACCAAGTCGTCACGGATCTGAAAGGAAAAATGGTGCGTGCATACACCGAGCATCAGCGTCGAGAGACGCGAGCTATATGAAAGGCGGGGGTCCGGCTGCATGAACCCTTTTCCTGACATACTCGATAACAAGATCTTGTGCAGGTTCGGAAGCAAGCGACGCGTAGCGTGCGCATACCGAACGGACTCGATGAGACTAGGCGGGGGTTGATTGCTAACCTTTTCCGCATGCCTTCCATGAGGACTTAACAGAGTGCCATATAGGACTTATTACACCGTGACTCCCTGCCGCAACGCACAAACGTAAACACACCGACAAAAACAGAGCCTCTTTCGAGGACTTGGCCAGATGCATGTCTAAGTCCTACTTCTCATGTTAAAGGATGATGCGAGAAAGCGATAAAGTGCGAGAGAAATAAAATGAAACGGAGTCAATACCAAACGGATGATGATCCGTAAACTAAAGCGAAGAGAGCGAGTAAACTAGGATCCCGCGAGCGAGCTAGCAAAGCAAAAGAAAATAGTCAGCATACCGATTAGCCATGAAATCACACAAAGGTCGACATGCGCGTCGAGCATAATCACAATACACCTGTAAGAGGAACAAGCAAACCAAGCAAGCAGATATAAAATAATAGGGATGTGTCTCCAGGATGAGAACACAAAGGGAATGAATGAAATCGTGTCCCGCAAGTAAAGCGGAACACTCATAGGATAAGCATCGATCAGTGACCGTCCAAAATCCTTGCATACTAGCACACAAGTTAGAAATAACAAACATCGCAATCGGAATTGCGTTATTGCATTATAAGCTAAGAGAAAATGAACGATTAACGCACACACGAAATGGACACCAAATGTCAAGAGGAAAACAAACATGAATAAACTAAAATCAATCAATACCAATCATCTCATAAGATAACACATTTCGCAAGCTTTCCAACGATATAAAGAACGTGCAAATCGGAGTTACGAGCAAAAAGATATGAAAGATTAAAGTTAGGAAGTGAAACAAGCAAAAAAACAGCTATGCGTCGACCTGCAGAAAGCATGCGTCGACCTGAACAGGGCAATGCGTCGACCTATTGGGTCGGCGTGCGCATACCCGAGATAGGCAAGAAGGCTATGCGTCGACCTGCAGAAAGCATGCGTTGACCTACAAGAAACTATGCGTCGACCTGCAAAAAGCATGCGTCGACCTGAACAGGGCTTGCGCCGACCTACTAGGTCAGTGTGCACATACCCGAGGGTCATACGAAGGCAATAGGTAGACCTACTAGGGCCTTAGGTCGACCTACTCAGGCAAAAACAGCAAAAAACACAAAATCTTGCCCGAGTAATCGAAATACAAACTACCACCAACAACCGTCATGCGAGCAAAGATAAAACATGCAATTAAGGGCCAAAATCCTCCACTTTATGCGACAAATGAAATTCAATTCAAACATGAAAATTAACAATGAATGATACACAAACAATTGACGCGTCGGTGTCGCACGAAAAGCGTGAATTAGCAAGTATGAGCTTCAAAAACAAGATCAAGCATTCACGATTAACCAAGACTTCACATATCAATGAGTGCACAATTTAAACACCTTGTTAATAAACATTTCATTCTTTAGCAAAATTAAACCATAGCAACGAGTCGACATGCGACATGCCACAAGACATGAGCGAGTATGGTGCAAGTGACAAAGGAATTTCAACCGATTCCGGATTTGATCATTATCAACAAGTAGCAACAAAATAAGGTTCAAACACTTCACGGCTCCGTGAATTCTCACTCAAAGATCTCAATTAAGCATTTCAACAAACACTTATCATGCAAAAGCTCAAAAATTATGCACAAATGCCTCAAACACTCAAATGATCGAACACTTAGCATGCAACTTCTTGTATCATGAGCAACACGCATGTATCATCAACAACAATTCACCGGTAAATCTCGAATTCAATCAAATAAACAAAGATCAACACAAATCAATCAATCAACAAACAATTATCATCATCAATTATCATAGATCCATCATCCACGATCAAAGAATCATTATAATCAATGTCGAATTAAGCAACAAAACCGATGATTTAGCAAGGTTTGTAATGAATTTACCGGATCTATCGAAGAGAATGAGATCGGATGAACACGAACGCGAACACGACGCGAACACGAACGAGATTCGAGAGATGTGAGGAGTAGAGTGTAGCGCAAGGTACTAGGAGAGGGAGAGAGATGCGTGATACTTCAATCGGAGGAGAAGATCTTGATTCGTGCTTCGATCTTCATTTGTTCTTGAGATTTGATCTTGAATTGATGAAGATTGATGAAGGTTTTGTGGTTTTGATCCAAGAAAATTGAGAGAGAATTGAGAGAAAGTGTTTTTGATCTTTTGGGTGAAATTGAAGTTATGAGAGTTCTCTTCCTCATTTGTGAAGAGCAAAATGTTTATATATTGTCAACACGAAATGTCCAAATTGCCCTCGGTGCGTCTCATTTTGGCTCGTTTTTTAAGGAAACTCAGTTCGACTCTGAATTCCGGAATGAAACCAATGCCACTGCGAAGATGACCAAATTCTTGACTCGTCTCCGCGAGAATCATCTCAATCCGATAAGCGATGAAGAAATTACGCGCGTTTGAATGATGAGAAACGTCGGTTCATCTGGCGCGACTGTGCAGAATTTTGTGAGTACCGCTCAAAGAACTCGATAAAACTCCATCTTCGGCTCAAAATATGAACAGGCATGTGTGACGAAGAATCGAAGCTAACGAAATTTCCAAGAAAATTCCGCCGGAATGGACTTCATACGATAAAAATCGAAGGAGTTATGAATTTTCGAACTCGACGCGACATACTCGAAAACACACTTTTCACCGAAACAACACGGCGATCCTTAAAATGCTGGGAGTTTTCCATGAATAATTGGCCTTCGGTCCGAACATATGAAATCTTGGTAATGATGTTACGGAGCTCCAGTTAAATTTTCAAGTGAATCCGACAAGAGGATTAAGAGATATGAAGTTTCCGAGGTCCGAAACCCTACATTCAGCACTGTTTTTCACTGCGAAACCTCAAGTAATGTGCAAATTTGACGACCTTCCTCAAAGAATTGGCTTCCGAGCCAAACACGAAAGTTGTAGATATCGTCGAAACAGTCGAGGCTACGCGAGAACTTATCTCATATCACCTTCCAAATAGGACTTGTGAATTTTCTCGTATTTATACCGTTTAAACCATTTTTCACACCTTATCTTCATAAACCCATGAAAACTCTTTATTATTTTTCTTCAATTTTTGGATGACGAAATAAACGTCATTATTAACTTATGCCTCAGATAAAGAGGGAAAATTTTGGGGTGCAACAGCTGCCCCTTTTCAAACTTCTTGAACCTGACGAGTGAGAAACGAAAGTTTCGAACCGTTGAGGTGGAAGGAGATTGAATACCACAATGAACTCGAAAATTTGCACTCTTGATCAACAGAAGATTCTATCTTGCAAAAAGAAGGAATGTACCACCCCACAAGCAGGGAGAAAAAACTTCAATTGATCTGGGCATCGAGAATAAGTAAGCCTTCATCTGATCCGACAATTTCAGGGAGAGGGAGACAAACTTCTTCTGATTTAAACATCAGGATGAGCGCCTGTAATGATTAGGCGAGTTGCTCTCTGGGAGACATTTGAATGTGGATAACTTTTCTGCATAAAGAAACAGATATGATATGCTTTATGCATGATGCATGTATGAATGTGTATGGAATAACGTTTCCGAAGAGGAAGACGCTACACGCTTAAAGAATGCAATGCGAATGATGCATGATTCGAACGTTGCTTGGGGAGACAACGAAGGAGCGTTGAATTGCTGAAGAAGCCCTGGAGAGAGTACGAAACTCTGTGGGGAAGACAAGAGGAATGACCAAGGGCCACAACTGCGAGCTGGCAAAGATGGATCGGAAATCTGCTGAAGACGATCAAATCTGGATGCGAGCTCTGTTTGGGGAATAAATCTTGCCTGAGGATAAGAAAATCCCACTTAACTGCTTGGGGAATACCCTGGAAACTTCACAGGAGAAGCAAATTCTCGACACACTAGGGATGAGGAGATAAGAGCAAGTCGTGGAGATAACTCTGATGGCGAGTGACCAACTTGCTGGAGTAGGATGCATTCCGCTGAGGAAATCCTTGAAGGAAACACATTCTGCTGAGGATGCACATGAATCTCTATTGGAGAGAGACTCAGTGGGGAAGATGAATACTTCTGCACAGCGATCTGCTAGGGATATGAGAGATCCGCTGGGGATAAGGACCTTGTTAAGACAACTCCACTGGGGAATAAGATGACTCTCCTGGGGAAACAGGTCAATCTGTTGGGGAGAGAAACATTCTACTGGGGAAAGAGAGGCATTCGGGCCAAGAATCTCATTAAGAGCTTGCTGGGGAATCAAATATCATCCAATCATGACTCAACTGGGGAGAAGGCATTCCGTCGTGTAACACCCTTCTAAAAACCCCGCGGAAAATATAATATTAATCAGAGTAATCATACAAATAGGATGCTACAATAAATAAAAGAAATAGAATACCAAGTCGTTTGTCATGCTTTATTAGAATTAAACCAAATATCAAACATGTGTCTTGCACAGCGGAAACTCATTTTAACAACGTTAAGGAACATATCCAAACAAATCAACAATGCATAATCCATAACCAATAATGGCAACAACGAATATCGAGTAACTCTACGACTATCGACCCCCAGTGTTACAAGATCAGAGCATGACCGACACGACTCCACATAACCGGATAAACTCTACGAGTCATCCTCACCGATCGCTTAAACCGCCACTTAAATCTGAAATCATCAAAGTAAGGGTGAGACTACATCATAATTAAATAGCATTATAAATCATCAGATATAGAATTTCATAAGCAATTATCCACCCTACTTAGCATATTCAGATTTATCAATTCATACCAATCACAAGCACAAGTCAAAAATATGCACCAATAACGCCACACAATCATAACACCGGATTTCATCCTGACATGTCACAATTTATACAAAGACCATGCAGACTCTTATGCATGTGGTACCATACATGGGATACACCCATCCAACTGATCTTTTTCATCACCGAGATACAGTTTAACCAGCACAAATTCCACACAATGGGAATTATGCCCACCATTTTGATCCATTTCATCACCTGGATCCATCACCAAAAATGTATGCGAATGAATGCAACATATAACATGCTTACAACATCACCAATTCGATGTATCACATCGTCTCATTATCATCACCAATTCATCACCGATTAGCATGCATAGTTTTAGCATTCATACAATTATATCACACGCATACATGTAAAACATCACCCAATAAATAGTATAAACACGATACAAAACTCGGACCTTACGTCCATATCACCTATTCATCATATACAATTCACACCACATATAACATCAAATCACAGTTATATCATTACAACATCACCACATTGTCACATTAACCAAATCATGCACACAATGTACAAAACACGCCATAAACGAAATAAATCAAGACTTTCAAAATAAAATCAAGTTATTGTTGTTTTCTTTACTTTATATCATAGAGTATTTAATTTAAGAAACAACGTCCAAAACGACGTCTAAAACGGACCTACGGTTCAAAAATTAGAAGCTTTTAAAGTTGGAACAGTTTTCAAAACGTGCTGCTGGAATTTTGTACTGGAACCCGGGTCGTCCCACATGGGAACCGGTTCCTGGACCCAAAAATGTCATTTTTAACGTTCTAACACAGTGGAACCCGGTTCCTCCCACATGGGAACCGGTTCCCACGAACCCAGTAGCTGAAAAAAGTGATTTTTAAGACATTTATGCATCCCAAACACATACCAACTCATACCATTACGAAATTGATCACCAGTAACATCAAAATACTCCAAATACATGATTCTAATGCACAAACAACATGCCACAACACCATATAACAATACTACATCATCAATTGCAGTCACTTCATCAAATCATACATGTCAGTGTTGGTATTTCACAAAACCTAACATCCCAAATAGAGATTCTAATCCCTTAATTCCATCCTATCATCATCAAAATCATAATACTACATAATTAGAGTAATCACCCCTTACCTTAGCCAAATTCTTTATCTTGGTCCTCTTCCTCTTTGGCTCCTCTTTACGTTCCTCAGCTCTTCTCTTCAACTTCTCATTTTCACGTTCTAACTCTTTTTCCTCTAACCTTCTCTTTTCCCAATTTCCTTATTATTTTATAAAAAAATAACATTAATTTAGTAATGGGCTTTACTAACTTAACACCTCCTTCTTACTAACATCCCACCTGGCCCAGTACCACAAACCATTCTTTTCCAATTTATTTTCCACAAACCACCAATAATTCTAAATAATAATTTAATTTCCGATTAAATTAAAATTAGAAAAATATGGGGTGTTACAACTCTCCCCCACTAAAAGAGTTTTCGTCCTCGAAAACATACTCCAAGTGGAAGTTCCGGATTGGAGTCCTTCATTTGACTCTCCAATTCCCAAGTAACATTCCCCTGGTCGATCCTCAAAATTAATCTGACATAATCAACAGAAAGCATGTCTCATGCATTCAATCTCAACTCTTACGTCACATTCGACCACCTCAAAAGTGTACCACTCGCTACACCTCCAAAAGGTTAACGACAAAAGAACATTAAGGTACATCCCATACAATGCGCTCAATAACTGGATAATATAGGTACAGAACTATGGTATGACCACACCTGATCAACACTTCAGTAATGTATTCCATCTACTGAACGTACCATCCTTAAACATACTTTTTCATTTGAACGATGAAATAATACTTACACCTTTCACCAACTGCTTCTTTCAAGAAAACTCAATAATAACATTCCTATACCATTGAATTTCAACCATCTGACTCCTCTCAAGTCATACCAGCAATTATCCAACACGTTACATTCCGCTCTTGCTGCTCTATTTTGATTACTCATTACAATCATCATTACTAATAAGATTTCTCAATTTTATCCAGTTCCAACTCTCTTTACTCATTCGTTCCAGAATCCTTCTTTATCATACATGGTACTAATCTACCATTTAGCAACACTTACTCGCACTCAAAAACAAAGTCCTGATTCACTTCCTCTATTTAAACATTCTAACCATCAGAACGAGTACACACAAGTAATTATAATCACACTCATCAGCCTTAATATACCATTGCTTACCAAATAGCTCAAACCGAGTCTCGCTCTTCTCTAAGAATTAAATCAACTTCGTTCTTCATTGAGTATAATTCCTCATTATATCTGGAAATCTACAATAATACCTTACAACAGTACGAAATTATTATAGCATCATATAGTATCAACTCATCGTCTTAACTTCGCTGAATACATACTCGTTAACTAAGTACATCCACAATAACACACTCATCATCTCGGCAATTATTTTAAAAGAGTACTAATTCTCCGAAATGACATCCTTTCATCCACTAGATTATACATCCAACATATAGATCAATACACATCCTCTATGTAGGCTCCCGGCATATTAATTCCTCATTGCCCACGGTTAGTACTCGCACACTACTCTGCATCACACTTTCGCTGCGCGACTCTGATTACCCGTCTTAAATCATCTTCCAATATATTGCACTCTTTCGTATTCACTTCTTCATAAGTTCACACAACATGGTGAGTGATTATTCTCACGGCTTAATATTCATCACAACTTAAACCATTAAGGTAACAAACAACCTCATCCCATATATATGATTCCGTCTACTATCAACAAGAGATTAAGGGTGATCAAGTCCTCAATTTTTCAATAGATAGCCGACAACCATATTTAAGCATAAACTGTCATTACTACATAATAGTGTCCTTTGCCGAGTTTGCACTCAAACTCATTAACATTGTCATAGCTCGATAATTCACCTTGAGTCTTTACAACTTGCACACTTCCCTTTCATTGGATCTTGTTGGTGAGACACCAACGTCCAAACGTTTTACACAACGCTTCATAGTCACTTAGCATCACACACCTATTAAGTACTTCCAACTTCATAATCACTAATATACTCGTACCTTTCTATTTATCTCGTTCTGAATCAAAATGCTCATCTAGCAAAAGACCGCGACAACGATCATACTCTTGGTTTCACTCTAAATCCCACGACATCTCTTGCGCCCAAGTATCATTCCACTCGGAATCTCAACAAATTCTTCCTCACTCCAATAGGTGTAAGAAATCCTCTACAATTCTTCTTCTATACATGTCGTTGCTTTGGCATCATAAATACGACTTCAACCGTACTAAAACTTATTTCACCTTTTCTACTAATTCACTCCTCACTAAAATCCATCAGTACTCAAATCATCTTTATTACCAAACATCTCATTAACTTATTCCTCAACAACATATTCTACTCAATTTTGTTTCAAACAATCGCGGTAGTAGGCATTCCTATTCAACAAGTTTTACGCTTCCTTAACCCACTTCAGAATATCTCCTCATATGATCAAAAGTTATGGGTTTTCTTAAAGTAAAAACAATTTTCCAAAAACACACAGTAGAACCCGGTTCCTCCCACACAGGAACCGGTTCCTGGCTGCTTCCCATAACTCGTCTCTGATTTTTACTATGGGGAACCGGGTTGTCTCTATCTTGGAACCGGTTCCCAGCAACCCAGAATCCACACGCCTCTATTTTTATAATGGGAACACATTTCAAACAAGCCTTAAACATCAAATAACAACATATATCATGGTTATTAAGTCAGCTTCGCAATACCCCAAGCGGCACTTAAATCAGACACTCGGATCTCAAGACATGAATTTTCCAATCGTTGTCCGAATTTGCAACACTGACGCCATGCAGCGACACCTTAAATGATATTTCCAAAACTCCTCAAATGGTACACTTAATTCTTAAAATTGCTTCTCAACAAAACTTTTAATTATTCCTTCAATCCATTCAACTCTGACACTGACATCCCGCGCCGTACCAACAAACAAGTCTAGTTCTAAGAGTACGCGTAACCGCAACTTCACCTCTTTCCAACATCATCCTGTCACAATTAAATATGTTACAGCTGATGCAACCATTTTTATAACAAAGTTCATCTCTTTAGATTTCTGACGCTTCAAACAGAACTCAAATTGGATGTCCAGAACTCCAGTTATGAATTTTCGAAGTTCTGCAGCTATTCAGCAATTTTCGGGCGTTTTGCTTACGAAAATCTCACTCAAAAAATCATTCTCTTTAACTCGATCATATTCTAAACATCCCCTTATCATATCTCTTCACTTCCAAACATTATTATAACTTGAGCAACACATCCCATTGCCGGAGTGCGATTTCTGAAACATTACGACAACAATCCTCTTTGCAACTTGCAACTGAGTCTCTTCCGAAACGCAAGGCTACTCAACTGACAACTATGCAGCCCCTCAGCAGAGCTGATACATTGCAACTTCCTAATTTCATCTCCTACAAATATTCATCAATTACCTCTAATCATCTTCCTTCAAGACGTTCCAACTTAACTACCAGTCAAGTCCTAATTTCAAGTCACCTTCGATTCGGAAAACAACAACTCCAACAACGCTTGCACTGTTGCCAACAACCTCCTACTGAATCAATCGTCTTACAACTGAAACATAATCGAGAAGCGAAGCTTCTCCCCCACTTGTTTCAAACCAACTTCCGCAACAAACAACCAAGTACCGACAGTGATCCACTCACATGTCGCATACCAAGGGATAATATGCCGACAGTATTCAACTGTCGTGCAACTCAACTGACTCGACATTTGGCCGGACGGACCGACCTGCTCTGATACCACTATTGTAACACCCTTCTAAAAA
Organism: Vicia villosa; assembly: GCF_029867415.1. NCBI lineage: Eukaryota > Viridiplantae > Streptophyta > Magnoliopsida > Fabales > Fabaceae > Vicia > Vicia villosa. Next base: position 118,117,716 of record NC_081182.1, on the reverse strand, counting down.
CCCCCGCGGAAAATATAATAATAATCAGAGTAATCATACAAAAAGGATGCTACAATAAATAAAATAAATAGAATACCAAGTCGTTTGTCTTGCTTTATTAGAATTAAACCAAATATCAAACATGTGTCTTGCACAGCGGAAACTCATTTTAACAACGTTAAGGAACATATCCAAACAAATCAACAATACATAATCCATAACCAATAATGGCAACAACGAATATCGAGTAACTCTACGACTATCGACCCCCAGTGTTACAAGATCAGAGCATGACCGACACGACTCCACATAACCGGATAAACTCTACGAGTCATCCTCACCGATCGCTTAAACCGCCACTTAAATCTGAAATCATCAAAGTAAGGGTGAGACTACATCATAATTAAATAGCATTATAAATCATCAGATATAGAATTTCATAAGCAATTATCCACCCTACTTAGCATATTCAGATTTATCAATTCATACCAATCACAAGCACAAGTCAAAAATATGCACCAATAACGCCACACAATCATAACACCGGATTTCATCCTGACATGTCACAATTTATACAAAGACCATGCAGACTCTTATGCATGTGGTACCATACATGGGATACACTCATCCAATTGATCTTTTTCATCACCGAGATACAGTTTAACCAGCACAAATTCCACACAATGGGAATTATGCCCACCATTTTGATCCATTTCATCACCTGGATCCATCACCAAAAATGTATGCGAATGAATGCAACATATAACATGCTTACAACATCACCAATTCGATGTATCACATCGTCTCATTATCATCACCAATTCATCACCGATAAGCATGCATAGTTTTAGCATTCATACAATTATATCACACGCATACATGTAAAACATCACCCAATAAATAGTATAAACACGATACAAAACTCGGACCTTACGTCCATATCACCTATTCATCATATACAATTCACACCACATATAACATCAAATCACAGTTATATCATTACAACATCACCACATTGTCACATTAACCAAATCATGCACACAATGTACAAAACACGCCATAAACGAAATAAATCAAGACTTTCAAAATAAAATCAAGTTATTGTTGTTTTCTTTACTTTATATCATAGAGTATTTAATTTAAGAAACAACGTCCAAAACGACGTCTAAAACGGACCTACGGTTCAAAAATTAGAAGCTTTTAAAGTTGGAACAGTTTTCAAAACGTGCTGCTGGAATTTTGTACTGGAACCCGGGTCGTCCCACATGGGAACCGGTTCCTGGACCCAAAAATGTCATTTTTAACGTTCTAACACAGTGGAACCCGGTTCCTCCCACATGGGAACCGGTTCCCACGAACCCAGTAGCTGAAAAAAGTGATTTTTAAGACATTTATGCATCCCAAACACATACCAACTCATACCATTACGAAATTGATCACCAGTAACATCAAAATACTCCAAATACATGATTCTAATGCACAAACAACATGCCACAACACCATATAACAATACTACATCATCAATTGCAGTCACTTCATCAAATCATACATGTCAGTGTTGGTATTTCACAAAACCTAACATCCCAAATAGAGATTCTAATCCCTTAATTCCATCCTATCATCATCAAAATCATAATACTACATAATTAGAGTACTCACCCCTTACCTTAGCCAAATTCTTCATCTTGGTCCTCTTCCTCTTTGGCTCCTCTTTACGTTCCTCAGCTCTTCTCTTCAACTTCTCATTTTCACGTTCTAACTCTTTTTCCTCTAACCTTCTCTTTTCCCAATTTCCTTATTATTTTATAAAAAAATAACATTAATTTAGTAATGGGCTTTACTAACTTAACACCTCCTTCTTACTAACATCCCACCTGGCCCAGTACCACAAACCATTCTTTTCCAATTTATTTTCCACAAACCACCAATAATTCTAAATAATAATTTAATTTCCGATTAAATTAAAATTAGAAAAATATGGTGTGTTACACGTCGGGGAATAAGGCTTCTGGAGCACGGAGAATGCATCGAGATGTGCTTTGTTGAGGATATGAGAATCTTAGAACGAAGAAAATCTCATCTAGATATACTCAACTGGGGAATGAGAGTCTACCATTAGGATGCACTCAACTGGGGAATGAGAATATCTCGTTTGGATGCGCTCAGCTGGGGAGTGAAGATATCTCATTAGGCTAGATCCGCCATCGTGCTGATGTGATGCGCTTAAAATGATGTACCCACAACGGGAAAATGCAAGAGCAAACAGATTGTCAGACAACTAAGCTTTGGAACTTTCCATACAGGCAATGGATTCAATGAGCTGATAGGCAAGCCATGATTAGAACACCAAACAAGTATCGGCCGGAGCATCAAACAGGCATTAGTTCTTAAAGGGAACGCCACCAAGAAGTGGGGTTAATGGGTCAAGAAAGTATTGACTTCAAAGGGACAAAACAGGCATTGGCTTTCATAGTGTTCTGCATATTCGTATTGATTTTAAAGATGTCAATCAAGTAATGGGCTTACAGACACATTGGAGTGTATATGACAACTATCCGCGACTCTTGGAAATCCACGACAAGAGGGTCGGAAACCCGCGACTCAAGGGTCGAAAATGAAATCAAACTCAAGACTCGAGGGTCGGAAAGGAGACAAACTCACGACACGAGGGTCGGAAAGGAAACAAACTCATAACACGAGGGTCGGAAATTAGATAAACTCACGACACGAGGGTCGGAAAGGAGATAAACTCACGACACGAGGGTCGGAAAGGAAACAAACTCACGACACGAGGGTCGGAAAGGAGATAAACTCACGACTCGAGGGTCGGAAAGGAGATAAACTCACGACTCGAGGGTCGGAAAGGAGATAAACTCACGACTCGAGGGTCGGAAAGGAGATAAACTCATGACACGAGGGTCAGAAAGGAGATAAACTCATGACACGAGGGTCGGAAAGGAGGTAAACTTACGACACGAGGGTCAGAAAGGAGATAAACTCACGACTCAAGGGTCGGAAAGGAGATAAACTCACGACAAGAGGGTCGGAAAGGAGGTAAACTCACGACACGAGGGTCGGAAAGGAGGTAAACTCACGACTCGAGGGTCGGAAAGGAAGTAAACTCACGACTCGAGGGTCGGAAAAGAAGTAAAAAACTCACGACACGAGGGTCGGAAAGGAGGTAAACTCACGACTTGAGGGTCGGAAAGGAAGTAAACTCACGACTCAAGGGTCGGAAAGGGAGTAAACTCACGACTCGAGGGTCGGAAAGGAATCAAACTCACGACACGAGGGTTGGAAAGGAGATAAACTCACGACTCGAGGGTCGGAAAACAAAGAACTCACAACACGAGGGTTGGAAACTCACGACTCGAGGGCCGGAAAGCAAAGGAATCACAACACGAGGGTTGGAAACTCACGACTCGAGGGTCGGAAAGCAAAGGACTCACAACACGAGGGTTGGAAACTTACGACTCGAGGGTCGGAAAGCAAAGGAATCACAACATGAGGGTTGGAAACTCACGACTCGAGGGTCGGAAAGCAAAGGAATCACAACACGAGGGTTTGAAACTCACGACTCGAGGGTCGGAAAGCAAAGGAATCACAACACGAGGGTTGGAAACTCACGACTCGAGGGTCGGAAAGCAAATAACTCGATGTCCACATGACAGGACTCTTGTTGAGGGACACCGATAAGAAACGGCTGCAACCTCTGAATTGCACTGAAATGCAAAGAGATGCCGCCAAAGATTGGACTTTCAGCCTCTGACTGCTGAGGATGACGACCCTGACAATTCTCCAGTTCATAAGTTGTTTAGATCACACCTGAACTTTAAAATGAACACCTCTCGATGAGGATAAAATGCCAATGCATGGTGTCTTGCCCCAGCCTGTAGAGACTTTGAAGAGATTAGTCTCGTAAAGACCTTCTCATATCAAACTGACTTGCCCCAATATCAAGTATTTTGGCACCATGCCCCTGACTGACTTGTATTGTAGGTAGGTTTGACTGCACTTGGGTGAATGCCCCTGATTGCTTAGCGTTTTGAGAGATTCTTCGAATCTTGACCTGATTGCCTCAGATTGATTGAAAACTTACTCGATAGAGTAATCAAACGCTTTTGTGCCCCTGAGGGTGATTAGACTTTGAAATATTGCTGCCTCTGCTCAACAGAGTTTTGAAGACAACTTGCCCTTCGGGAGGGATAAATTTTTCATCTGAAGTTCACGATGGAAACTTTCTTGATGTTAAGCACTTGTTCACATGCAAAGAATGTTTATTATGAGAAATATAATTCTAATGCAAAGAGCATGTTCGTCTTGAAGTTTAAAGAAACTTTTTGAAAGGATGTCGTAACATCGATTTTTTTTATGAAAGAAAAATGGTGTGATACCAACCCAAGCATTTAGCGGGTCTCCTAGGAGTCAGCTTACCGTATTCTCATGTATAGTCTGCTTTCGAATTAACCCATGCTTCCGTTAGGACTTTTCAGGGTTGTAACGTGGCCAGGTTCACGATTTTAGAAAAAAGATTTTTAGGCTCAAATTATTTGGTGCCCACCCCCTTCGTGATGTTCTCCAATCCTAAGTTCAGTTAACTTGACACGAGCATTCATCTTTCAAGAGGAGTTTGGAAATGATTGAGGAGTCAATGAGGTCTTCTGGACACGGCAGTCACTTCGCCTTTCATTTTTGGTGTCTGATCACACGACTTTGTTCTTTGTTGAGGATTCTTATTTTGTAATCCTTCTTTTGCTTTCACTTTGCTTTTTTTGTTTCCCTAACTTTTGCCTGGACAAATTCTTTTGAATTTTGATTTGGATGTCCAACGGGATGCCCTAACTTTTGCCTAAGTCACATGTTTTCAAGTTGTTGACTTAGCGGGCTCTTTTTCTTCTTTTTTTTTCATTCTTTTCTTTTGAACAAGTCGCGTGATCCTGAATCTCAGATTTGTTGAATGTGATTGTGATTGCCTGAGTCATTGATTGATGAAGAATTACCATTGTGGTATCGTCATATTTTGACCTCCTGATGTGAGGGATAAACCACAGCAGTTTTGACGTTGGTCTCGACCTCCTGATGTGAGGGATAATTTTGATGTCTCGACCTCCTGAGGTGAGGGATAACCGTTGTGGATTTGACTTTCCTCAACCTTTTGAAAGATAGCCATTGTTGTATCCTTAGATGTGTGCTCCTGATGAATTTTGAATGCTTGATCAGGTTAACTGAACATTACCCTCCCCTGGGTTAAATGTGAGGGTTTTTATTTAGAGAAAAGAAACTCCTACTTCAAAAGCTCAGAGGGGTTAAGAAGGTTTCACTCCCTTATATCTCCAGTATTTGGGAATTTGAAACAATGCCTGTACATCATCAACAGGGTTCTACTCAAAAGCATATCATTTGAGGTTCTTGGTATTATGTTCATCATCCTCCCTTCGGAGTTATCATGCTTTGTGTAGCAAGAGTTAATTATCACAAAAAGCATAGAAAAACATATAAGAGCAAAAGCGAATGGATTTTTCAAGACAAACATATCCAATGCATTATTATTATAGTTCAAAAACAAACAAGTTTTACATACAAACAGTATTGAACAAATCAAGAAAGATTACACATGAAAATGCATGACGATTTAATGATTGTCAATGTTGAGGAGATTCTCTCTGTATGGACTTATTGCTTCAGCAGATCCATTGAGTCAAAGGAGAACTTCAATTCTGGCCTTCAGGTGCGAATGCGATAGCCTTTGCATCAATTAGGTCTTGAACCTTGTCTCTGAATGGCTGACAATATTCAGTCGAATGACCAGGTGCCCCGGCATGGTAGCCACAACTGACATCAGGGTCAAATCCCTCAGGATACGGGAAAGAAACAGGATCCAACTGCTTTGGTTCCACCAAGGAAAGTTTGAGCAATTCAGATAATAGCTCATCATGAGTCATAGGAATGGCATCGTACACTCTTTTTGGCTTTCTATGCCTCTGTCTACCCTGCTGGTGACGATTTTGTTGATGGTTCCGCCATGACGGCGCATACTGAGTTGATTGATCATGCAAAACCGGCTCCCTTTGGACAAACTGAGTAGGTGGATGACTGAGAGCTGTAGCACAGATTAGTGGGTCATCCTGAATAGAAATAATCGCTTCCATTTCATTACGAGAGATCTGATCGAGAGGATGATTAAGAGACTCCTCTTCATACTCAGGAATTACACTGGCTCTTCCATCCACACGCCTGGGGAATTCAAAAAAATCATCAACGTCTTGGATATTACCATTCCTAAGACCGTTCTCAATCCGTTCACCGACGACAACCAATTCTGCAAATTCAGAAGCACCAATCAAGCCTTGGTAGTATGGACCTTCCAACATATCTTTGAACATACCCATGAGCTCTTGTTCTAATAGTGGAGGTTGAACTCTAGCAGCCAGTTCTCTCCATCGTCGGGCATATTCTCTAAAAGACTCATCAGTTCTCTGAGTCAAAGCTTGGAGTTGAATTCTGGTCGGAGCCATGTCACTGTTGTGCTTGTAACGCTTGACGAACGCTTCTGCTAATTCTTTCCAAGTTCGGACATGAGTTCGTTCAAGTTGAGTGTACCACTCGAGGGATGTACCACTGAGGCTGTCCTGAAAGAAATGCATCAATAGCTTGTCATTCTCAGCATAAGGAGCCATTTTGTTACAAAATGCTTTCACATGAGTCAACGGACAAGTGGTTCCCTTGTACTTCTCGAAGTTAGGGACTCTGAACTTAACAGGAATCTTGACACCAGGGACTAGGCACAACCCATCAGCATCTAAATCAACGGAATCACGACCTTCTATAGCTTTCAACCTTTTCTCCAAGAGGTGGAACCTTTTTTCAGTTTCACTAATTGGGAACCTGAAGGCTTCAGGTTCTAAGTTGTTCTCATGATGTGCACTCTCCTGAGCAGGAATAGGAATTTCAACAACATTTCTGACATTCTGATTCACAAGACCCCCTCCCGGGGTGGGAATACCATCCGTAACTGGCCTCTGAAGAACCTGTCTCAACTCTTCTTGTCTAAGAGCAAGGGTTTGAATAGCCTCCATACACTGACCCATGTTAGTCACCATTTCTGTCCTCATCTCATTCAAGTTTTCACGAATTTGTTCCATGGATAACTCTTGATTGTTGATCGGTGTCGAGAAGTCAGAATCGTGCTTCTGTAGAGAAAACCAAATGAAGAGAAGGTTGAGAATAAGAGCTCCACATTTGATTACTTGTCATGAATGCATGTATGCATGAATGGATGCAATGTTATGTTCCCATCATTTCTAAGGAATCCTCATGTTTTGATTGATTTAGCAGGTAAGAGATGGAAAAGCTCGGCACGGGGCTTAAAGATATGATTCCTTGGGAATGAAAGGAACATGTATGCTAGTTATTTTTTGTACATCATTTTTTTGTAGTATTTGTCCTTCAAAGAAGTAGAAAATCGAAGGAAAGATGGTTACTGATGGCCATCCCTTAAGAATAAAAGAATGGCTACTGATGGTCATGCTTCGAGAATGAAGATTTCTAAGTTCGCTATGAAGATAATGAATACTGAAAGCTAGTGAAAAGTATGTGTCTTCGGGGACTTAGACAAAATTTATAAATATATTCAAGTATTACTACTTAGCGTGTTTTTTCGTAGTGTTTGTTTAATACACTGCCACGCGTCAAAGACGGACTCAGGCGGGAAGATTTGAAATTCGAAGACGGTTTCGTAACTGTCCAAGTAACAGATGGCGTCGCTAGAAGTTCTTATGAGAAACGTGGCAGCAGATTAGTGTAGGACCGTTAAGGTCGAAACTAGTATAAATAGGAGTCTTAATGTTAGGATTCGGTGTGTTCATTTTGTACAAATCACTCACATATTTACTCAAGTATCAAGCGTTAAGAGAAAGAGTTCGCTGAGAAAATGTACGTATGACACCACCACTTTAATACATGTGTATTATCTTTTGTTTTTAAATATCTTCCAGAATTACTGCATTTCGTTTACTTCTTGCCATTTACATTTCTGTATCTTTACTTTAATGTCATTTACTTTCGAATTACTTTCATGTTATTTACTTTCAAAGTCTTTAACATTTCTGCAGTTTAAGATTCTTTATGTTTCAATAGTCCTTTTAATTTTCTATGTTATATTACTTATCCTTTCGTTAAAGTCACATTTATATATAACAAAGTGATTATCAAGACTATTTGTTCTTTAATCGAACAACGCTTATTGAAGAAGACAAATCATGAATATGGTTCGAATAAACATTGATAACAATCTTCTTGACTATGTGTCCTAGGATCAATCTAGTCGATCCTGCGAGTAACCAAATCATATTTATTATAGTTTGGAAGACTAGCGGTTGTTTACCGGAAATCACCGTAAACAAATTGGCTTGCCCAGTGGGACAGTGTCAAGCAGATTGTTTTAATCAATTGTTTTATTTTTGTCTAGACAATATCAAGATCTTGTATGAACCTTAGGAACGGTAAATTAAAGAACAGTGCACAACCGATTCCCAAACGAAGGTACAATAAGAAAATGGTCGTTACGACCAGTGCAGGGGGTGATCGAGATCCCCCACTTGGTTCAGGATCAGGAGCGGCAAATTCGACTTCTACTCAAGGAACACGAGATGCAACGGGTCCAAATGGATCGAGACCTGCAGATAATTCCCAGGCTTTGCCTGAAAATAATACAGGGCTTTCAGGGACTATTCCAGTTTCAGTGTCGACAACCGCACCCTCATCCACAAGCGCAGAGGACGTATTGTTTGCCTCGACAAATGCTGCAAATAATTTGTCTGGTCAAGGCACGAATTCTGCCTTCGAATGGAGACCAAATAGTTCATATGGAATGCCATACCCATATGGAGCAGGCGTACGAGGGGCAGGATCTATATATGCCCCAACTAACAATGCGACATTTTCACCGAATGTTAATTCAGTGGGTCGAAGTGCACATAACACTGGTTTTTCTACCCAGGTGCCCCACTTTACCACAAATAACCAAGCAGCATTTCGACAAGAGATGGATGCAAGCAACCATGATATGGTAGGGGTTTTGGCCAGAGAATTGACTTCAGTTTTAAGCCCACTAATGGCAAATGTTACTACTACAAATAGAGAAAACATGGAGACTTTCCAAAAGATATCATCTCAAATGAATCGAATGGCAGAATTCATGGGAATAACACCACCTAAAAGGAAAGACAAACAGCCTTCGAATCAAGAAGAGAGGCCCATTTTGGAACGTGTACAAGATATAGTTCCGTCATCTAGGACAGCCACTAGGGATGTAGGCCCCTCACGAAGAACAGAGATGTTCGAAGGAACTCCAGTAATTAACTTAGAAGCTTCAAATCAAAGAGCCGTCCCCGTTCGACAAGAAACGGAGGAGGAGCGACCCAGATTAAGGATTGTGGGTAGGAACGAACACCCAGATGAGGTTGTTCAAAGAGTCAGAAGAGAAAATCTGGCTACAGAAAATAACTTAACTGCCATGATAGAAAGGGTTATGGCCAATAATGGCCTTAGTACTGGACTTAGACGACCAAACTATACATCCCCTATATCAGATTATATCATGCAGACAGAATTGCCTAGGGGCACTAAGGTACCCAAATTTACAAAATTTTCAGGCGAAACTAATGAGTCAACGGTGGAACATATTGCTAGATATTTGACAGAAGCAGGAGACTTAGCGGGAAACGAGGATTTAAGGATCAAATATTTCCCTAGTTCGCTGACAAAGAATGCCTTCATTTGGTTTACTACTTTGCCACCAAATTCGATAGATGCATGGGCATACTTGGAAAGGCTTTTCCATGAGCAATTCTACATGGGTCAAACTAAGATAAGTTTGAAAGAATTGGCCAGTGTTAAAAGAAAATTCACAGAAACAATTGATGATTATTTAAATAGGTTCCGTTTGTTGAAATCAAGGTGTTTTACAACAGTCCCAGAGCATGAACTTGTCGAAATGGCTGCTGGTGGTCTAGATTATTCAATAAGAAAGAAACTAGATACCCAATACCTTAGGGACATGGCCCAATTAGCAGACAGGGTTCGACAAGTCGAACGCCAGAAGGCAGAAAAAGTTAGGGCGAATAAAAGTTATAAGAAAGAAAGAGTAGCGTACGTCGAAGCCGAGGACGCTGATGATGAGTCTTTCAATGACTCATATAGCCCTGAAGAAGTCGAAATAGACTTGGCTGAATTGAAAGAAGCGCCACCTTACGCCTGCAAATTGCTAAATCCTGCAAATGGAAAAAACCCAGTAGAAAACGATAAGAATGATAGGTTCCCTAAGAAAACTTATACATTCGACATTACCAAGTGTGATGAAATATTTGATTTATTGGTAAAAGATGGCCAAATGATACTACCTCCAAATTCAAAAATTCCTCCGTTGGAACAACGGAAGAAGAGAGGTTTTTGTAAATATCATGGGTTTTTAGGCCATAAAACTTCTCAATGTTTTCTTTTCAAGGATCTAATTCAAAATGCTCTCAATGATGGAAGGTTGAAGTTTGCTGACAAGACCAAGAGTCATATGAGGGTCGATACCAATCCCCTGAACATTGCTGACGCTAGCCTCTGCGAGGTAGAAGATATCAACATGGTGGAGGCATCTGAAGTTGAAGTTGTGGAGACTAAAGCAATGTTCAATGGAAAGCAGGCTACTGAAAGCCTAAAAGGTGAAATAGTCTTCAACGCTGTTGTTGAAGAATCTTCCAAGATAGAAATAACTGAAGCATCGAAGGAAGAAAACAGTGAGGCCACTGAAGACCTCAGGATGAAACTCCAGAAAATCCAGATCTCTGAAGTTCCTCCAGCAGCGGTTAACATGGTCTGCGCCAGACGACCAGTGTCTGAATTTGGCGAACTAGAGACATGGCTGACGAGGCAAAATGGGGGCATCGAAGTTCCTCCAAGAACCGAAAGCCTCAAAGAATATCTCTGGAATTGCCACGAGAGAAATGGTGGTAAGCAATGGATGTGTCCAAGGTGTTCGATCATGCTGAATCAAAGGGTCGAAGCCAACTTCGAAAGGGTTCGACGCGAAAGGTGGGAACACCCAGGAAGAGAGCCAAATTCCCTACTACAACTGTACCCAAAGATGGAGGAAAGCTTGGTAGGATTTTTGGTCAGATGCCACAAAGAAAACACTGAAGTTGCTCTCTGCCCAAGATGTGGGGCAGTCTATGACGAAATGCTAGCACGATCATTCGAACGTGTGTATTGCTACATGAGTCAAGAAACTCAGGGGTTGCGTCCTAACCTGTACGGTTTCGACATATGGACTCCAACAAAGAGGCCTGATAGCCCACACCCCAGAACTCGAAGGGTAACTTTCAGAATCCCTGCAGATGCGCCAAGGGATAGGTGGGTGCAAGCTGATGCAAGAACCAACAAATGGCGAAGTTGGGACCAAGGTGGTAGAACTGCAATGGCATATAGGAAACAATTTCAAAGACCAAATCGAGAGGCGTATCGATTGGAGAATTATAAAGGAAAAAATCCTATGTCTCGGTCCCAGTGGAGAAGGCATCAGAGAATAAAAAAGGCTCAGAAGGAATACAGGCCAAGAGAAGCTGGAGAATCTAGTAGCAACCAAGTCCCATGCCAGGGGGCAAAGTCAAACAAACCTCCGGTGGAACGCAGATTATTCGAAGCTGAAAAACTCTTGGATGAAGAAGAAAAGATGCGTTCAAATTCCTGGAAAGAAGAGGATAGAATGAAAAATGATTTTGATTCTGATGGAGTGTCATCTATAAACTTGAATTGCAATGTTGTTTCCGTACTCCCTCACGAGTTTAATCAGGAAACTGAAGTAGAAGACTGTGAAGAGGCTAATATCGAAGAAATGACAAAACACAAACCTGTGTGTTACTATGTGCTGAATAATGGTGCAGTAGAAGAACAGAATGCTTTCTTCGAAAGGCCTGATGAGGGTATGCGAAATCATTTGAAGCCACTCTATATCAGGGCTAAGATTGAGAACATTGGCATTAATAAAGTCCTAGTTGATGGGGGAGCAGCAGTGAACCTAATGCCTCAATACATGCTAAAAAGAATTGGAATGTTCGATACGGATATAAGGCCACATAACATGGTTTTATCTAACTACGAAGGCAAAATAGGACAAACACTGGGAGTTGTTCAAGTCAATTTGACAGTAGGCTCAGTTACCAGGCCAACCATGTTCATGGTTATACCAGCAAAGGCAAACTACAACCTTTTGCTTGGTAGGGAATGGATTCATGGGGTAGCAGCTGTACCCTCAACAATGCATCAGAGGGTGACAATTTGGAGACAAGATGGTATAGTGGAGAATATCGAAGGTGATCAGAGTTACTACATGGCTGAAGTCAACCAGGTGAACAAAACCAACTTCGATAGGAACCTGGCAAACATAGGCCCTTGTCATGCTGCAGAAGAGATGTATACCCCAAATAAAAATGCATTGTACTATTTAACGTTACACCCAAATGGATTCCAATGGGATAGAGAGATCATGGATGGTCCACCAGATACAGCACCATTGGAGAATTATCCGACAGTACGGCCAACAGGCTGGGACGATGACATTAATCATGTTTGAGTCTTCGTTCTTCGAAAAGATTTCGGCCTATGTGGCCGAGAACAAAAGGAAGGCGGCTCTCGAAGCCGAACTATCAAATACAAAGATAGATGCAGTTCTAACCAAAGAAGGAATAACAGAATTGGAGATACGTACGAGTTTCGAACTCCCTGAACACACGGCTCCAGACGAAGAGATCATAAGAGAAGAACCAAACCAAAGGTTGGATGCAATATACGACGAGGAACCTTTGGGATTCGAAAAAGACCCAATGGCGTCGAACATAAAGATGTTGGCCCAAGATCCACTTGAAGAAGTAAATCTTGGAGACAATGATCAAAAAAGGATAACATATATCAGCACGAAACTAGAACCAGAATTGAAAGCAACGGTCATCAAAATGCTGAAAGAAAACAAAGATTGTTTTGCTTGGGACTATGATGAGATGCCTGGTCTAGGAAGGGATTTAGTCGAACTAAAATTACCAATAAAAGAAGGGAAGAAGCCCATAAAGCAAACTCCCAGAAGATTAAAGCAGAGGTCGAAAGACTCTTACGTTGCAAATTTATCCAAACTACAAGGTATGTTGAGTGGATTGCTAATATAGTACCTGTAATTAAAAAGAATGGCTCATTAAGAGTATGCATAGACTTTCGTGACCTTAATGCAGCTACTCCTAAAGACGAGTATCCCATGCCTGTAGCAGAAATGCTAGTAGACTCAGCCGCAGGTTTTGAGTATTTGAGCATGTTGGATGGATATTCGGGATACAATCAAATTTTTATAGCAGAAGATGATGTATCCAAGACAGCATTTCGTTGCCCAGGGGCAATAGGCACTTACGAATGGGTCGTGATGCCTTTTGGTTTGAAAAACGCTGGGGCAACTTATCAAAGAGCAATGAATTCTATATTTCATGACTTTATAGAAATATTCATGCAAGTATATATAGATGACATTGTGGTAAAATCTACCTCGGGTATGAGTCATCTCGATCATCTGAGCCAATCATTCGAAAGAATGAGGAAATATGGCTTGAAGATGAACCCCCTTAAATGTGCTTTCTTTGTGCAGGCAGGTGATTTCTTGGGGTTCGTAGTCCACAAAAAAGGGATAGAAATTAACCAAAACAAGACGAAAGCCATTAGGGAAACCAAGTCCCCATCCACGAAGAAAGAACTACAATCATTATTGGGTAAGATAAATTTCTTAAGGAGATTTATCTCTAACTTGAGTGGACGCACGCAAGCTTTCTCACCTCTACTTCGGCTTAAGCAAGGAAAATTCGAATGGCGTGCTGAACATCAAGAAGCTTTCGATCAGATAAAGCAATACTTGACTTGTCCACCAATTCTGTCTCCCCCAAATGGGAAGAAGCACATGCGCCTATACATTTCAGCATCAGATAAAACAATAGGCAACATGCTTGCCCAGGAGGATGAGAATGGCATCGAGAGAGCCATTTATTACTTAAGTAGAGTACTCAATGATGCAGAGACTAGATATACTGATATAGAAAAACTCTGCCTTTGTTTGTATTTCTCCTGTATCAAACTTAAGTATTATATAAAGCCAGTTGATGTTTACGTTTCATCTCATTGTGATGTTATTAAACATATGTTATCTAAGCCAATACTACATAGTCGAATTGGCAAGTGGGCTTTGGCCCTTACTGAATATTCATTAATATTTCAGCCTCTCAAGGCAATGAAAGGTCAGATTGTGTCAGACTTCATTGTCGACCATGCGGTGGTTGAGAATCATCAGCATTATGTGGACTTAAAACCTTGGAAGTTATACTTCGATGGTTCAACGCATAGAGAGGGTACTGGGGTTGGAATGTTGATAATTTCTCCTGATGGAATTCCAACAAAGCTCAAGTTTAAAATCGAAGGTCCATTATGCTCCAACAATGAAGCTGAATACGAAGCATTAATTGCTGGACTTGAGGCTTTGTTAGAATTGGGGGCAACCAGAGTCGAAATTAAAGGAGACTCCGAATTGGTCATCAAACAATTCACAAAGGAGTACAAGTGTATCAAAGAGAATTTGATCATGTATTTTTTCATCACAAATAGGCTACTCAAGAAATTCGAATATGTGGAATTAAAACACGTATCAAGGGTGAATAACCAGGAAGCAAACGACTTGGCACAATTAGCTTCAGGATATAAAGTATCAAAAGAAAAGTCTTGCTCTTTGATTGAAGTAAGAGGAAGAGCAATGTTTACTAAACTTTCGCCAAGTGATCTAGAGAACTCACAATTGGGTTATGCCAACAAAGAACAATTCGAAGTACTGAATATAGACTCGTTGGCAGACACAGATTGGAGGAGTCCAATTATTAATTACCTAAAAAACCCTTCGACGGATACAGACAGGAAAATCAAGTATAGAGCATTGTCATATTTTCTGATGGGAAATGAATTGTTCAAGAAAACTCCTGAAGGGGTATTGTTGAAATGCTTGGGTGAAGCAGAAGCATATTTGGCTCTGTCGAACGTACATAGTGGGGCATGTGGTGCACATCAAGCAGGGCACAAAATGAAATGGCTCTTGTTTCGTTATGGGATGTATTGGCCTTCGATGTTAAAGGATTGCATAGAGTTTGCGAAAGGATGCCAAGAGTGCCAAGAACATGCAGCTATCCAACATGCTCCAGCAAACGAATTAAGTACGATAGTAAAACCATGGCCTTTCAGGGGATGGGCATTAGATTTGATTGGAGAAATTCACCCCAAGTCATCTAAAGGTCAAAGGTACATTTTGGTAGGAATAGACTATTTCACAAAATGGGTTGAAGCAATACCACTGGCAAATGTGGATCAAGAGGCTGTGATTGAGTTTATTCAGAAACACATTATATATAGGTTTGGAATCCCAGAAAGTATAACAACTGATCAGGGATCAGTCTTTACTGGACAAAAAATGCAAGACTTTGCCAGAGAAATAGGTTTCAAGTTATTTACTTCTACACCTTACTACGCTCAAGCAAATGGACAGGTTGAAGCAGCAAACAAAATAATAATTGGCCTTATTAAGAAACATGTGGGAAAGAAACCTAAGAACTGGCATAAGACTTTAGATCAAGCACTCTGGGCTTGTCGGACATCTCCAAAAGAAGCTACAAATACAACTCCTTTCCAGTTGACGTTTGGACATGATGCAGTACTCCCAATTGAGATATGTTTGCAATCGGTAAGAATACAAAGACAAGCAGACATTCCTCCCAACGTATACTGGGAGTTAATGATGAATGAGTTAGTAGATTTGGACGAAGACAGACTTCGAGCACTGGAAATGATAAAAAGGCAAAAGGAAAGAGTGTCCAGAGCATATAATAAAAAGGTGAAAGGTAAAACTTTTGTTAATAATGACTTAGTTTGGAAAGTTATTTTACCAATAGATCGAAAGAATCAGGCACTTGGTAAATGGTCCCCACATTGGGAAGGACCTTTTCGAATCTTAAAAGTATTCTCGAACAATGCTTACGAAATTGAAGAATTAGCAGAAGATCGTAGGATCTTAAGAGTAAACGGGAAATATTTGAAGAGATATAAACCAAGTATGTACGAAGTAAGGATTGCAAAAACGTAGATACTCAGGGTACTACGAAAAGCCAAAATGGTCAGGCATGTGTCAAAACATATACGCTACGTTGATCAAAATAGCTTTGCGATCAGAATAAATTTTAAATGGAAGGAAAAGAGTCTAAGGAGACACCAAAAATATTTTTTATTTAAAAGCATAGAAGTACATGCATTACAAAGGATCCAAAGAACAGGATCCAAGATTACAAAGAAGAAAAAAAGAGGCAAGGATGCTGCGAAAGAGGTTCAGGTTCTACACGTTGCATTAAATAAAAAGCACTGTAGAAAATCTAAAGATATATTTTGGCAGAAATGTTTAGATTCGCTAAAAGTAATGCTGGCAAACATTATAAATATAAATGGGAGTCAAGCATACAAATATTATGGGTCTACAGTAGTTTCGATTACAAAACAAAGGTGCAACAAGTAACAGGACTGAAAACATCTAGTTAAAATCCTTAGGGAGATCCGTTTTGATCTTCAAGTATTGAGTCTCCCACGAAGACATACGAAGCTCAATTAGTGCCCGTTGTTTCTTCAATCTTTCGATCTCTGGCACTAATTTCTGTGCAGTCTCGAAATGTTTAATTCCCGACTGCACCACTTCGAGCAAATCTTGTTGGTTAGATTTTTGTATGGCTGCCTGACAACGTTCAGCTTCTTTTATCTTGTCCTCGAGTGCCTTTATCTCTTGTTTCCAGGAGTTGATGTTCTTCTCATAATCATCAAAGGCCTTCTGATTTTCTGAATGTTTAAGCTTGAGGGCCTCACCTTGTTTCGTTGCGTCCACAGCAGAGTTCCATGAAGAGTCATGAGAGGCTATTGTCTCAGATAGCTCTTTTTCGACATTTTGCTTTCGAAGAATGTTGGCCTGGATTTGCTCGAGTAGAGAGCCTAACAGAACAATTACCTCTGAAACTTCTGTGGAAACTTGAAGCAAACCTACCTTCTTTAGAAGTTGATTTAAGTTGTGACTCTTAATAGGTTCCCGGTTGAGAACGTCTACAAGATTGACCCCAAAGAATCTCTCTTTTATTTGTCGGAGGAGGCTAGGAATATCTTCTTTATCACTAGATTCTACAGTTACAGCTGGAGAGACATTAAGTTCCGAAGGTGAAGAAGTATTCACATTCATGATAGCCTTTAAGAAACTAAGAGGATCAGTTTGCTTAAGTTGTTCCAGCTCCGAAGGAGTAGGCTTCGCGGGGGCAAGCGTCGAAGTTGTCTCAGGAATGGTTTTTGTATCAAGAGTCGAAGTCCCTTGAGGATCTTGTTTTTCTGGTTGAGAAATCTCTTCCATAGCATCTTGCTCCGACGCAGTATCTTCACTGTCATGTGTTTGGGGGTTCACATTGTCGCTGCCTGAGAATGGATGATCTTCTTCCAAATTTTTGTCTTGATGAGTAGGTGGGGATTCGTCAGTGGAGTGACTTTATTCGACTGGTTCATTAGGCAATATGGTAGCAATTGGCCTAACGTCTTTGAAGACTGGCGAGAGAACATGAGTTTGATTTTGAGAGGTACCTATGTTAAACAGAGCAAAGTTAGTCATAAAGATAAGCCTTTGAGGGGTTTAGTTGACGAAAGTTAAAGTTTGACAATTACCGTAAAGTTTGTCAACATTAATGGTAAAGCCATGGTCCTTGAAACCTGAAGTGGCAGTGCCAGCGTCTTCCTGCAATAACAAGGTAAATGTCAGTTTAATTATTTGGTTAAGATCACAAGATAATATGTGGGGTGGAACCCAAATACCTTGGTTGGGATATTGTCTGGACTTGAATTATGACTTTCCACAACGAAAGCATTACTAGCAGTTTTCAAAGGAGACTCTTCAGAGGACGCCTTATCACCAGGAGAAGCAGTTTTAGAGGGACTTATCCTTTTCCCTTTTCTTGAAGGGGTAACAGCTTTTTGTCTCTTCTTGTGTCCTTGTCTAGTTTGGGGAGGGGATTTATCTTCGCCATCTGAGGCAGCTGTCGAGGAAACTTTCCGTTTTGAACCTGTTGGGGGTTTCGAGCTCTGGCGAATAGACGATAAGTAAGATGGATACTACTCACAGATTGTACAAAATCAAGAATATGAGATGAGTATGTACCGTGGGCTTCTTGCCAGTGACGATGGAATCACTTTCACTTGGCTTGTTGCTCTTAGATGTCCCAGAATCTTTTTGGGCAGAAGCTTCCTTGATCTTCCTCCTTCGTGCAATAGCTGTAGTTGAAACTGAAATCAGTATATCAGCAAAGAAAAGAAAAGTCAGTCGAAAAGATTGTCTTAATCCAAACCTTCAGGTATTGGGGTCAGGACACGAACATGTTTAAGATCTATATGAAGATGTCCTTTGAAAGTATCCAAGGTATGCTTAGTCGGAACCACTCGTTCAGCGCGTTTTTTGGTACTCTCTCGAAGAATTTTGAGAGCATTCCCACACACGAACCAGTCTGGGAAAGGAGGACTTAGAGCCACACCAAAATCAGCACTTGGTAGTGGAGGGAATTTTGGAGGATTAAGTTTGAAAGCCACTTCATAACGTAGTTCTGGTCGAACATACGAGGGCAATTTCAACTTATCCAGTTTGGCGGAAAACTTTTCGCGCAAAATGACTGCAGCCTCACGAACGGTCCGACTAAGATCATCAGGCCTGTAGATAGTTTCAAAGAATTTTTGAAAAGCTTGGATTTCTTTAATATGAGTTGAAGTACCTTTTTGAAAATTCTCCTGCACATCAGTAAAAGCTGCAGTTAGTTCTTGAGCAAGGCTATCAGCATCAAAGATTTGGGAGCTATAATAATCCGTCCACCATTGATGAAAGTCTGGTGTAGAATAAAAAGCAGGTTCGAAAGAGACAGGAGGAAGATTGGTGGTGCCAACGTATTTGTTGATTTTTGTTTTACATTCTTCTTCAGTCAAGTACAAGGTATGGAAACACATATGGTTTCTTTTCTCATATAAACATTTGGGTTTTATTTGAACCAACCCAAACTGTCTCAAGACCAAATTTGGTTGGTAGCACATGAGAATACATTGACCTTTTGATGGTCGAAGGCGATGGGAAAATAACCTTGGAGTCAGAAAGGCTTCCCAAATTTCCATAGACTCAGTTTGTTGATCTTGAGATGTTAATGGGAATTTTCGAGTAAACCATTCGGGACCTATTGTTCTGTGTACAAATGGGGCCATAGAAGGATCGAACTGGTTACGCCGGGCAAACATCATTGAATACGTTAGGAAGTGTTCACGAAGCTTCCCAATTTCTTCTTTTGGAGTTAGGTAAGCTAACCTGGTCCCTTCTATAGTTCGATTTTTGATTTTGCTATCCTCCTCATTGACGTTTCCTCGAAAGGGAATATGAGTTTCAAATGTAGCATTAAGCCACAGTTGTAATAGCCAGAAAGGGCCAGCATAAAGTAAACTACCGGATTTGAAATTCTTGGTAAGGGTTGCAGCTTCGCTGAGGTTTTCATAAAGAGACCCTAAAAGCAGTTGGCTGAGGTTGAGCTTTTTTCCAGCATGCAACTGATTAGCCATGCAAAGGTACCTCTTTGCAACTTGAATAGATCTTGAGCAGAAGGCACATCGCGAAAGCCATAGTGCTAGGAAAGCAATATGCTCTTCATCGGATACTGCCGTTTCGGTGGTAATATGATGCTTCTGGATGAATGCAGTATAAGTGACTTGTGAGTCATTAAAACCAATAGTATCATTATCCATTTCATTAGGATCGAAGGTTTCGCCAGTTGGTCGAAGTCCTGTGATCGCAGCCACATCGAAAAGAGTAGGGGTAACCATTCCACAGGGGAGATGGAAAGTGTTGTGAGAAGCATCCCAAAAGTGAACCGCTGCTACTAACATGGGTTGGTTGTATTCTAAACATGTCTTTGACAGTTGAATCAAATCATATATTCCTAACGATTTCCAGAAGGATTCTTTCTGTTTCTCTACTTTTTCTAACCAGGCATAATACAAATCAGGATCTTTGGCTAAAGGAATTGACCTAAACACTTTTACAGAGTTGGTCATATAGTTTAACCTAATTTTCGCTAAAGCTAAAGGAGTTACAGTTGGAGTTTCTTCCTTGTTAGCAGATTTTCCTGAGGGAGAACAGCCATCTTCATCTATCCTAATTTTGCTAACTAATGGTCTAGTCTTGTAATAAGCGGGGAAGAATTTATTCAGAGATGGGATATTTTCACCTGGTAATGGACCCATAAAAGCGAGAGATTTTCCAGAAAGTTCAAAGGGAATGATTACCTGGGAAGCGCAAATAGCGCGTATTTCTTCAGTGTTAGGGTTTTGAACGTGCTCTTGTTCCCCAGACCGTGTTGTTGATTGGAGCTTCAGAGCAGGTTGAAGAACATTTGAAGATGAAGCCATAGAGAAATTTCTGATTAAGGGAGCGAAATTTTGAAGAGATTGAAGATGTTTGGTTTTTGTTGAAGAAGATGAAGAAATAGGAATGAAAGGTTGTGTAGAAGTGCAAGACCAAGTATTTAAAGGTTTAACGAAAACCCTTTTTAAATCTTTTGGGTAAAATCCAAAGAACACGTGGCGGCTGGTGATTTAATCCAACGGCGGTCGAATAAAGTTAGCTTCACTCCTAGTATGTAGGAGTAATGATCAAGAAGTAAGGTTAAAACGTGGGAATGTAAGTTATGAGAAGACATTTTTGAGAATGACAAGACGTTTCAGAAATAGGGTCATCAATGATTATGACGTTAGTCAGCAGTCTTGGAACTCTCAAAGATCAATAAAGAACGAAATCTTATAATAACAAGAAACGCCTATTTCTGTTGACTCTCGAAACAGGCATTTATTGGGGGCAATTTGTTAGCTGAAGATTTCGTTTTGTAGTATTTGTCCTTCGAAGAAGTAGAAAATCGAAGGAAAGATGGTTACTGATGGCCATCCCTTAAGAATAAAAGAATGGCTACTGATGGTCATGCTTCGAGAATGAAGATTTCTAAGTTCGCTATGAAGATAATGAATACTGAAAGCTAGTGAAAAGTATGTGTCTTCGGGGACTTAGACAAAATTTATAAATATATTCAAGTATTACTACTTAGCGTGTTTTTTCGTAGTGTTTGTTTAATACACTGCCACGCGTCAAAGACGGACTCAGGCGGGAAGATTTGAAATTCGAAGACGGTTTCGTAACTGTCTAAGTAACAGATGGCGTCGCTAGAAGTTCTTATGAGAAACGTGGCAGCAGATTAGTGTAGGACCGTTAAGGTCGAAACTAGTATAAATAGGAGTCTTAATGTTAGGATTCGGTGTGTTCATTTTGTACAAATCACTCACATATTTACTCAAGTATCAAGCGTTAAGAGAAAGAGTTTGCTGAGAAAATGTACGTATGACACCACCACTTTAATACATGTGTATTATCTTTTGTTTTTAAATATCTTCCAGAATTACTGCATTTCGTTTACTTCTTGCCATTTACATTTCTGTATCTTTACTTTAATGTCATTTACTTTCGAATTACTTTCATGTTATTTACTTTCAAAGTCTTTAACATTTCTGCAGTTTAAGATTCTTTATGTTTCAATAGTCCTTTTAATTTTCTATGTTATATTACTTATCCTTTCGTTAAAGTCACATTTATATATAACAAAGTGATTATCAAGACTATTTGTTCTTTAATCGAACAACGCTTATTGAAGAAGACAAATCATGAATATGGTTCGAATAAACATTGATAACAATCTTCTTGACTATGTGTCCTAGGATCAATCTAGTCGATCCTGCGAGTAACCAAATCATATTTATTATAGTTTGGAAGACTAGCGGTTGTTTACCGGAAATCACCGTAAACACAATAGTACACTCGAACGAGAACAGCGGTAACCCATGAACAAGAACAGCGGTAACCCACGAACAAGAACAGCGGTCACCAACAATGTACCTGTTAAGCAATGATTGATTCCCGCCCTACTCGTGGGTAAATCTAGGCCATGGTAGGTCAAAAAGCCAACAGAGGATCGAATGTAGGCGTTATCATACGATATTGCCTCATTCCACCAAGCTCTGCCCGTGGATACGTGATCAGATCAATCAGGCATACGCCTTTTGTCCGTCACGGCCACTCTATTTCCTAGTTCCTATGGTATCACTCATAGCCTGGGTATTGGGCCTTTTACCTCTTGAAACACCCACCCAACAAACAGAGATCCAGCCAGTCCAGAATATGATGCAGAAAAGTAAAAGCGCACATAGAATGCAATGCAAACAGTTAAATATGCAAAGCAATAAAAACACCCAATGATAAACACACAAGCGCTAGGATCGACTTGCTGAGTCCGGACCAGCAACAGGTCGAGACGTCCCCAGCAGAGTCGCCAGCTGTCGCTACCGCGAAAATTAACAGAGTCGCCACTAACATATTTATCCTGAAAAGGAAGGGAATGCCAGCAAACCACAAAACAAAACAACGGTCTCACGACCAGAGAAAAAGGGTAAGGGAGTCGGTTACGCAAGGGGAAGGTATTAGCACCCCTCACGTCCATCGTACTCGATGGTATCCACGCTTGTGTCTAAAACTATGGGTGTGTAACAAATCTATGCTAATCTGAACTAAAATGCATGCAAAATGTAGGGAAAATAAAGAGTTATACTCGCACGGGCCCTACCCCGCTGCCTACGTATCCGTCTTGCGGAATCAGAGGTACCGTAGCTCGGCTAACTAATTTCTGTTTGTTTTGTGTTTTTTAGGTGAACGAGTTACATTCACGCTCCGCTGCTCGAGCTTTGAAGACTTATGCTGGGAATGGAGCGGAAATAACAAGCTCTTAAGAAAAGAAAATCAAAGAGTGTGGTTTGTGTTTTAAAGAATGCATGAGGAAGACCTAAGCTAAGGGGGAAAGCTTGCTACCTAATGTTATCATACAAAGGGTACAAGTCTAAGCTAAGCTAACAACCTACGAGAAAAAGGGAAGCAAACAATAATATCACACAAACGAGCTCCGTTCGTAAAGCAAACAAACCAACGGTACTGACCGAATGGTAGAAAGGCGGTCCCGCCATAGCCAAGAGGAGCAACTCGACCCAAGTCAACCAAGCATTAAACCTCGCGAAAATGATCAGGCCATAGACAAAAGGAGCGGGTCCCTATCAGCAACCAAGCCGTCACGGATCTGAAAGGAAAAACGGTGCGTGCGTACACCGAACATCAGCGTCGAGCGACGCGAGCTATAGGAAAGGCGGGGTCCGGCTGCATGAACCCTTTTCCTGACATACTCGATAACAAGATCTTGTGCAGGTTCGGAAGCAAGCGACGCGTAGCGTGCGCATATCGAACGGACTCGATGAGACTAGGCGGGGGTTGATTGCTAACCCTTTCCGCATGCCTTCCATGAGGACTTAACGGAGTGCCATATAGGACTTATTACACCGTGACTCCCTGCCGCAACGCACAAACGTAAACACACCGACAAAAACAGAGCCTCTTTCGAGGACTTGGCCAGATGCATGTCTAAGTCCTACTTCTCATGTTAAAGGATGATGCGAGAAAGCGATAAAGTGCGAGAGAAATAAAATGAAACGGAGTCAATACCAAACGGATGATGATTCGTAAACTAAAGCGAAGAGAGCGAGTAAACTAGGATCCCGCGAGCGAGCTAGCAAAGCAAAAGCAAATAGTCAGCACACCGATTATCCATGAAATCACACAAAGGTCGACATGCGCGTCGAGCATAATCACAATACACCTGCAAGAGGAACAAGCAAACCAAGCAAGCAGATATAAAGTAATAGGGATGTGTCTCCAGGATGAGAACACAAAGGGAATGAATGAAATCGTGTCCCGCAAGTAAAGCGGAACACTCATAGGATAAGCATCGATCAGTGACCGTCCAAAAGCTTTGTATACTAGCACACAAGTTAGAAATAACAAACATCGCAATCGGAATTGCGTTATTGCATTATAAGCTAAGAGAAAATGAACGATTAACGCACACACGAAATGGACACCAAATGTCAAGAGGAAAACAAATATGAATAAACTAAAATCAATCAATACCAATCGTCTCATAAGATAGCACATTTCACAAGCTTTCCAACGATATAAAGAACGTGCAAATCGGAGTTACGAGCAAAAAGATATGAAAGATTAAAGTTAGGAAGTGAAACAAGTAAAAAAACAGCTATGTTTCGACCTGCAGAAAGCATGCGCCGACCTGAACAGGGCAATGCGTCGACCTATTGGGTCGGCGTGCGCATACCCGAGATAGGCAAGAAGGCTATGCGTCGACCTGCAGAAAGCATGCGTCGACCTACAAGAAATTATGCGTCGACCTGCAGAAAGCATGCGTCGACCTGAACAGGGCTTGCGTCGACCTACTGGGTCAGCGTGCGCATACCCGAGGGTCATACGAAGGCAATAGGTCGACCTAATAGGGCCTTAGGTCGACCTACTCAAGCAAAAACAGCAAAAAACACAAAATCTTGCCCGAGTAATCGAAATACAAACTACCACCAACAACCGTCATGCGAGCAAAGATAAAACATGCAATTAAGGGCCAAAATCCTCCACTTTATGCGACAAATGAAATTCAATTCAAACATGAAAATTAACATTGAATGATACACAAACAATTGACACGTCGGTGTCGCACCAAGAGCATGAATTAGCAAGTATGAGCATCGAAAACAAGATCAAGCATTCACGATTAACCAAGACTTCACATATCAATGAGTGCACAATTTAAACACCTTGTTAATAAACATTTCATGCTTTAGAAAAATTAAACAATAACAACGAGTCGACATGCGACATGCCACAAGACATGAGCGAGTATGGTGCAAGTGATAAAGGGATTTCAACCGATTCCGGATTTGATCATTATCAACAAGTAGCAACAAAATAAGGTTCAAACACTTCACGGCTCCGTGAATTCTCACTCAAAGATTTTAATTAAGCATTTCAACAAACACTTATCATGCAAAAGCTCAAAAATTATGCACAAATGCCTCAAACACTCAAATGATCGAACACTTAGCATGCAACTTCTTGTATCATGAGCAACACGCATGTATCATCAACAACAATTCACCGGTAAATCTCGAATTCAATCAAATAAACAAAGATCAACACAAATCAATCAATCAACAAACAATTATCATCATCAATTATCATAGATCCATCATCCACAATCAAAGAATCAATATAATCAATGTCGAATTAAGCAACAAAACCGATGATCTAGCAAGGTTTGTAATGAATTTACCGAATCTATCGAAGAGAATGAGATCGGATGAACACGAACGCGAACACGACGCGAACACGAACGAAATTCGAGAGATGTGAGGAGTAGAGTGTGGCGCAAGGTATTAGGAGAGGGAGAGAGATGCATGATACTTCAATCGGAGGAGAAGATCTTGATTCGTGCTTCGATCTTCATTTGTTCTTGAGATTTGATCTTGAATTGATGAAGATTGATGAAGGTTTTGTGGTTTTGATCCAAGAAAATTGAGAGAGAATTGAGAGAAAGTGTTTTTGATCTTTTGGGTGAAATTGAAGTTATGAGAGTTCTCTTCCTCATTTGTGAAGAGCAAAATGTTTATATATTGTCAACACGAAATGTCCAAATTGCCTTGGTGCGTCTCATTTTGGCTCGTTTTTTAAGGAAACTCAGTTCGGCTCTGAATTCCGGAATGAAACCAATGCCACTGCAAAGATGACCAAATTCTTGACTCGTCGCCGCGAGAATCATCTCAATCTGATAAGCGATGAAGAAATTATGCGCGTTTGAATGACGAGAAACGTCGGTTCATCTGGCGCGACTGTGCAGAATTTTGTGAGTACCGCTCAAAGAACTCGATAAAACTCCATCTTCGACTCAAAATATGAACAGGCATGTGTGACGAAGAATCGAAGCTAACGAAATTTCCAAGAAAATTCCGCCGGAATGGACTTCATACGATAAAAATCGAAGGAGTTATGAATTTTCGAACTCGACGCGACATACTCGAAAACACACTTTTCACCGAAACAACGCGGCGATCCTTAAAATGCTGGGAGTTTTCCATGAATAATTGGCCTTCGGTCCGAGCATATGAAATCTTGGTAATGATGTTACGGAGCTCCAGTTAAATTTTCAAGCGAATCCGACAAGCGGATTGGGAGATATGAATTTTCCTAGGTCCGAAACCCTACATTCAACACTGTTTTCACTGCGAAACCTCAAGTAATGTGCAAATTTGACGACCTTCTTCAAAGAGTTGGCTTCCGAGCCGAACACGAAAGTTGTAGATATCGTCGAAACAGTCGAGGCTACGCGAGAACTTATCTCATATCAACTTCCAAATAGGACTTGTGAATTTTCTCGTATTTATACCGTTTAAACCATTTTTCACACCTTATCTTCATAAACCCATGAAAACTCTTTATTATTTTTCTTCAATTTTTGGATGACGAAATAAACGTCATTATTAACTTATGCCTCAGATAAAGAGGGAAAATTTTGGGGTGCAACAGCTGCCCCTTTTCAAACTTCTTGAACCTGACGAGTGAGAAACGAAAGTTTCGAACCGTTGAGGTGGAAGGAGATTGAATACCACAATGAACTCGAAAATTTGCACTCTTGATCAACAGAAGATTCTATCTTGCAAAAAGAAGGAATGTACCACCCCACAAGCAGGGAGAAAAAACTTCAATTGATCTGGGCATCGAGAATAGGTAAGCCTTCATCTGATCCGACAATTTCAGGGAGAGGGAGACAAACTTCTTCTGATTTAAACATCAGGATGAGCGCCTGTAATGATTAGGCGAGTTGCTCTCTGGGAGACATTTGAATGTGGATAACTTTCCTGCATAAAGAAACAAATATGATATGCTTTATGCATGATGCATGTATGAATGTGTATGGAATAACGTTTCCGAAGAGGAAGACGCTACACGCTTAAAGAATGCAATGCGAATGATGCATGATTCAAACGTTGCTTGGGGAGACAACGAAGGAGCGTTGAATTGCTGAAGAAGCCCTGGAGAGAGTACGAAACTCTGTGGGGAAGACAAGAGGAATGACGAAGGGTCACAACTGCGAGCTGGTAAAGATGGATCGAAAATCTGCTGAAGACGATCAAATCTGGATGCGAGCTCTGTTTGGGGAATAAATCTTGCCTGAGGATAAGAAAATCCCACTTAACTGCTTGGGGAATACCCTGGAAACTTCACAGGAGAAGCAAATTCTCGACACACTAGGGATGAGGAGATAAGAGCAAGTCGTGGAGATAATGATGGTGAGTGACCAACTTGCTGGACTAGGATGCATTCCGCTGAGGAAATCCTTGAAGGAAACACATTCTGCTGAGGATGCACATGAATCTCTACTGGAGGGAGACTCAGTGGGGAAGATGAATACTTCTGCACAGCGATCTGCTAGGGATATGAGAGATCCGCTGGGGATAAGGACCTTGTTAAGACAACTCCACTGGGGAATAAGATGACTCTCCTGGGGAAACAGGTCAATCTGTTGGGGAGAGAAACATTCTACTGGGGAAAGAGAGGCATTCGGGCCAAGAATCTCATTAAGAGCTTGCTGGGGAATCAGATATCATCCAATCATGACTCAACTGGGGAGAAGGCATTCCGTCGGGGAATAAGGCTTCTGGAGCACGGAGAATGCATCGAGATGTGCTTTGCTGAGGATATGAGAATCTTGGAACGAAGAAAATCTCATCTAGATATACTCAACTGGGGAATGAGAGTCTCCCATTAGGATGCACTCAGCTGGGGAATGAGAATATCTCGTTTGGATGCGCTCAGCTGGGGAGTGAAGATATATCATTAGGCTAGATCCGCCATCATGCTGATGTGATGCGCTCAAAATGATGTACCCACAACGGGAAAATGCAAGAGCAAACAGATTGTCAGACAACTGAGCTTTGAAACTTTCCATACAGGCAATGGATTCAATGAGCTGATAGGCAAGCCATGATTAGAACACCAAACAAGTATCGGCCGGAGCATCAAACAGGCATTAGTTCTTCAAGGGAACGCCACCAAGAAGTGGGGTTAATGGGTCAAGCAAGTATTGACTTCAAAGGGACCAACTATGATGCGGAGGATGAGGGATAGTTAGTTTTTTAATTACACTTTATTCTACTTTCTCCTAACGGTCTGTCATACCCTAATTTTTGACCCCCCTGAGATGACATATCTTCAGGATTTTCATCAAGTCAAAGCAAGTACCCAGAGCAGCCTGACATTCAATCAAGGGTATTCAAAGACAAGAAAACTCAGGCAAAGGATCAATCAATAGAGGGATTAGTCTCTAATACAATCATAAGACTCAAAAGCCTCATTATTACACCTATGATTGATTAAGACACCCAGTCATCTAAGCACAGGATTACTCAGATCAACAGACTAGGGTTTGGAGCCTATCAAGGACTAAAATCAGGGATCACTTTTGGGAAACCCTAAAAATCCCCAGGGAACCATTCAAAGACATCAATCATCTTCAAAAAACTCATATGACAAGATCCACTGGACATTACATCTCAGTTCAAAGTCTACAGTCATCATTGTCCTCTGGTCGACAATTAGGGTTTTTGACCTAATTCACCAAGATAGTTGACTTTTAATCAGGGCATGAATCCAAAACTTAAGACATGATTCAAGAGTCTCTACTACCTCAATATAATCCATTTACATCATTCATTTGAGGATAAGATCTGGTTTCTACACAAAAGTCCAAAAATTCACTTTGTCAGGCGAAAGTCAACTGTATGGGATCACCTTTGACTTTTAAGGTTTTTGGTCAAAAAATGACTTTCAAAGATCAATATCATCAATATATGGATATTAAAGTCATTTGACCAAAGAAATTCAAAGAAATTCATCAAGGAGCAAAAAGTCGGGAATTAGGGTTTTTGAGGGCATAGTGAGAACTCAAAATTTCACCTACACAACTCAAAAAACTTCCAACATGAAAGTTGTAGATCTTGCAAAATAAAACAACATCTTACAAAGGAACTTTTTTCAAAAGATCAACCATTTATGAAGTTTTGGAATTTTGGAAGTTTAGGTCATAAACACTTAGAAATTTTTCTAAGTGTTTTAACCTAGTTTTCATCCAACTTTGGGCTCATTTTTCACAAATTTCCCAAATGATTCTGAAGAAGACATAAACTAATGATTTAAAGTAGATGTTTAGGGCTTTCCAAATTGTGTTCAACCTTCTCCAAATTCAATTTGAGCTAAGAGTTATGCTTGTTCAAAGTTGGCCTCATGAAGTAAAATTATAGGTCATGGACACTTTTGGACTTTGCAAATTTTGTGCAAATAACCTCTCTTATGGATGCTACACGACCCATAACACATCTGAAACCATGCCATGCATTCATTTTCACCATGCCATAAGGATTGAAGAAGACTCTAAAAACAAGAACATGTGATTATGTAATGATTACATTTGTGAATTTATGGCAAATTGATGAATCACCCAAGGAATCTTCTCACCAACCAATTAGAGCTCATTTCTGGCTCAGAATTATCCCCTAAGATTAAACAAAATCGAGGGCTAGGGGATTGATCAAATGGAATCAAAATTCTCATCATTGCATAAGAGATACTTGCAAACTTCCTTCATGGCTAAGAAAGCAAATCAACTTCACTAAGGAAGCTCACTCCTCTGCAGCTATACTGATCCATTTGCCTATAAATACAGATGCATTCCTCATTCAAAAACACACCAAAGCAACCATATTCCTTGCTTTCTCTTTCTCTTCTCATGTTCATTGTTTTTCAAAGTTCTTTGGCAAGAAGAATCGATTTCTTCAAACCAGAGCTCATCTTTGGGAAGTGAACATTCTAACATCTCAAGGGAGGTCATTTGAGGTGATCCAAGCACCTGGATCACTTCTGTAAGTGGAGGAACACCATTGTTGCTCTCACTTTGGAGCATTTGCAGTTGGAGGTCCATGGAGTAATTCAGGAGGTTCTGAGCCAAGCCAATCATCCAGGCACACTCCTCAGGTCATAGTGAAGCTAACCAGATGGCTGCAGCTCATCTGTAACTCAAGAATCAACACCCTCCATGTTCACTTGAAGCTGAAATCGAGGGAGGTCCATAGAACAATTCAGAAGGATTCAGGCTGTAATAAGCATTCAGTTAGCATCATTGAGTCTCAGGGAAGCTATTGAGATCATTCATTCAAACCCAGGTGCTCTCCATCATCCTCACGACCTCCATTTTCAGAGGTAAGTTTCTGAACTTTACCTCTTTAATTTAAGCACTCACTGAGTTAAAGCTCGATTCTATCTTGTTTAGCATCATCAGAGGATTGAAAACCCTCTATCATCTTGCATTTATTCATCTTGTTTGTCATTTAATTTCAAATTTAGGGTTTATATGTTCTTAGAGTTTTCTGAGAAATTAGGTAGCTATAGTTCATATAAATAAATGTTGGTTACATATCTGGATTCGTGAGGAAATTTAGAACAAGATTGATGTTTACATCATGTCATTTAGTTGAGAAACCAGAGAGTTAGGATTTTGAAAATCTTTGAGCTCGAGGAAGAAGATGACTATGGCCATGGCGCGCAAAATTTGAATCTGGGGCCAAAGTTTATTTTATTTTGAATGGTATGCGTTCCTTAAACGACTGAACAAACTTGCCCTAGTGGCCTCCCATACGCCCTTAGTCTCATCATGCCTCAAGTCTGGGGTTCGAATCCCCCTCGCC
Source organism: Vicia villosa (assembly GCF_029867415.1). Taxonomy (NCBI): domain Eukaryota; kingdom Viridiplantae; phylum Streptophyta; class Magnoliopsida; order Fabales; family Fabaceae; genus Vicia; species Vicia villosa. The sequence goes on along the minus strand of NC_081182.1, from coordinate 118,086,864 downwards.
CCAGACTTTTTGATTCTTTTATTTTTCAATGATTTACTAGTTGTTTTGAAACATAACCAAATGAATGCAAGTTACTAGCACCACACGCGCGTTGGCTCAGTGGTGTTTGTTTTGAGTGTGTGACCTAGAGGGCGTGGGTTCAAACCCTCCAAGGGCCAAAACTATTTTTTTACACACAATTTATTTCATTTTTTTACAAACTTCACATATTTATTTAACCTATCAAATTAATTTATTTTCACTTCATTTTTCACACACTTATCATTTAATATACCTATTTTGTGAATAAATCATAAAAATATTATTTATTTCATATATTTTTATTAGGTTTAAAATAGTATGTTTTAAGTGTTTTCTTAAATACTTTAAATACATATATTCACTTTGTTTTAATCTAATCATTTTGTAAATAAAGTTTATGATAAAACCCTAATTGTTTAGGTCTTAATTAAGTAAAAATCTTTATTTTTACTTTGATTAAGTTGACTTTTGTCAATATTCAAACTGTTTTCAATCTCTAATTAAACGGATGATTAAGGTTTTCAAACAACAAAACCTTGCATCATTCCAAATCATTTTTTTCAAATTGCTTTTACACCAGTACTGTAAAGTACTGGGCCTCTAATAGAGTGTAAGTCCCAAACACCTTCTCTTCTTAGCTTGTTTTCAAAACTGTATTTTCAAAATCTTCTTTCTGTTTTCAAAACATTCTTCTGGTATTTGAAGGGCATTATTCCCGGTGAAACTCTTCAGATACCTATGTGACCTTTGTCCATCTTCACTTCTTCTGTTTTCAAAAACCATTAACTGTTTATCATATATATTCAACTGTTATCAACAAAACAACAAAAATACTGTTGAGGCTCTGTACATACTTCTTCAATGGCCTCCACTCCATCCAGGTTAGGCTTTACAAGCTTTCAATTTACAGTCTTTGTTTAAATTACTGTCAAATATAAACTGTGCATATATTAGTTTAGAACTACGTTTGAGTGTAAACTTTAGGACAGTTAAACTATATATATATATTATAGGAATATGACCTAGGATTGAGAATGTCTTCCCGGTGAAGGCTCTTTCCTAATTAGAGATCTGTAGTTCAAACCCCCAAGATGAATTATTCCCGGTGAAACATCTTGGCAAAAACCTTAGAATCCAAATAATAGGACACATCCACCCAAAGAGGAATTATTCCCGGTGAAACCTCTTACCCATTTGCTTAGAGCCAAAATAAGTTCAAAACTACATAGCTTTCTCTTGTGCTATAACAAGGACCCTCGATTAGCCTCCTCTTGGGCTTTGTACAAGGACCCACAGGCTTCTTAAAAGCATTTCCAGCTTCCTCTTGAGCTTGTATACAAGGACCCATTAGGTTTCTTTTAAACATAGGAACAGGTCTTTAGTCACCTTTTAGCCTACCCTGGTGAGTTTCTTCCAATTTAAACCAGACTTTAAACAAGCTAAGTTTGTCTCAATTTTGCATTGAGCACACCTTTTGGAATGAGAGACATGGACAGTCTCTGTCACCCTTATCTTCATCAATCTTCCTTAGCAGAGTCTAGGATCTATGTTTATTTTCTCCTCAGCATGTGTCAGCCTTCATCTTGGGCTTTAAACAAGAAGTCTCCATTAGATAATCTTTCTGCCAACCTTTTCAACAAAATCCCTAGAAAGGGTTAGCTTCCACACATCTTTTCAATCAACAAAATCCCTGGAAAGGGTTAGCTTCCACACATCTTTTCAATCAACAAAATCCCTGGAAAGGGTTAGCTTCCACACATCTTTTCAATCAACAAAATCCCTGGAAAGGGTTAGCTTCCACACATTCTTCCATTTTTAATAAAATCCCTGGAAAGGGTTAGCCTCCAAACACATTCTTTCATTTAATCCCTGGAAAGGGTTAGCTTCCACACACATCCATTTCAATTAATAAAACCCCTGGAAAGGGTTAGCCTCCAAACACATTCTTTCATTTAATCCCTGGAAAGGGTTAGCTTCCACACACATCCATTTCAATTAATAAAACCCCCGGAAAGGGTTAGCCTCCAAACACATTCTTTCATTTAATCCCTGGAAAGGGTTAGCTTCCACACATTCCTTCATTTCAATAAAAATCCCTGGGAAAGGGTTAGCCTCCAAAGTCAATTAATAAAAATGTCAAAAAATAAAGATTCATTTCTCTTAGGAGATAATTTCCCCAAAAGAGTCAAAACCCCTGGAAAGGGTCAGCCTCCAAAAAACATGATAAAGTCAGTCTTTTAACAGACAAATTCACCAGCTGAATCAAAATCCCTGGAAAGGGTTAGCTTCCAAAGAAAAACAGTCTTTCAATAAATAAAATCTCCTCAGTAGAGTCAAAACCAACAAAAACAGTTAGCCTCAACCTTGGGCTTCATACAAGGCACCAAACAATAAAACTCCCCTGTCAAGAGTCAGCCTCAACCTTGGGCATTGTACAAGGCAGATAATAGAGTCTCCTCAGTGAGTTCTTCATCATCCAGTAGCCACAACCTTGGGCTTTGTACAAGGCAGATAAATCATATTTTCATGTGTCAAAGATTCCTAACACCCAGGATCTTTTCCCCATAGAGTCATCCATACTCAGTTTAAAAAAAAGAGTCCGCCACAACCTTGGGCTTTGTACAAGGCAGAAAATAATGTTTTCCCTAGCCGGAGTCAGCCACAACCTTGGGCTTTGTACAAGGCACATAAAATAGAGTCATTCATTCAATTATCCTCAACAGTTAGCCTCAACCTTGGGCTTTGTACAAGGCACACAAATAGAGTCTCCCTAAGTAGAGTCAGCCTCAATTCTGGGCTTTGTACAGAACACAAAAAAAATATACCCTGTAATTAATCCCCAATGGAGCCATCTCCCAGAGTCAATAATAATTAATTAATCAATCAAAAAGCCTCAAGCTTGGGCCTCATACAAGCCAGCTAAAGTCAAATCTTTTATACAGTAGATAGACATAGCTTATCTCTATAGAGAGATATTTTTACTACTCTACCACATTCAAACAAACAAACATTTCCATTTCAATTTCAATTTTAATCAAGTCTCCCATTTAGGATTTTGAAAGGCATGAGCTGGCAGTAAAACTCAGACATGTGGTAACTTTCCCTAATTTGGATGAGCAACTTTCTTTCATTGAAGAGGCATTTGACTGGTATACTTGCACATACACAAGTAAGGTCCCCCTCTTGAATGAAATGAATCCGGTTATTCTGTCACTCCTTTAAATGTTTGTGGTAGAATAGTACTAATACCTCTCTGTAGAGATGATTTCATGTCTCTTTACTGTAAACAGAGATTTAATTCAAAGCTTCAACCTTGAGCTTCAAGCAAGGCACCAAAAACATTTAATTTCCCTAGTTAGTTCCCCGAACTACATTAAGCTCTGACTTCCACTAGGGATATGTAGGCATGAGGTTCACAAGGAATCTCAGCGAGCTAATAAAATACCAAAAATAGTCAGTCTGTCTGTCTGTCTTTCTTTTATTCAATTCAATTCCTTCTCCTAACACAAAGGAGAAACTTTCCCAATCATTAGCAGCAAACACAATCACAATGACACAGAGAAGGTTCCTGTAGAGTACTACAGATATGTAGGGTGTTTAAACACTTCCCTATGTATAACCGACCCCCCGGACTCCAGAATTTCTAGTCTAGGTGAAATCCCCACACTTAGCAAACTCCTAGGGTTTAGTTGAGATCTTTTTTTCCCCTTTCCTACTCGTAGGACAAATAAGAAAGTTCGTGTGATATCGTAGGAAGAACTGAAATAAAATTCATCCCACCACGGGCGCATTCTCCTTCCAAATTTCGCGTGAAGGGTTTAGCGTGCCGTCCTCCCAAGTGAAACGGGGAGGTAAAGAAAACGACCACCACACGGTCTAACTAAGTTTCTTTTTTGTTTTTGTTGTGACAGGAACGACCGACCATAAAATCCGTGAACCATGCACAGAAGATATTTTCTCTATTTAAACCACAGGCTCAGTGGTTTAGTAACGTGGTAGTTGGGAGCGGGCTTGGCGGGTTATGCATGACCGGCTATGGTACCATCAGCCACGACATGCAGGGAGCTTTTGTCGAGAGGTGGCACAAGGAGACGTCTTCTTTCCACCTTCCTGTTGGGGAGTTGACCATCACCTTACACGACGTGGCCTCTCTGCTCCACCTGCCGATGAGAGGGAGGCTGCTCGACCATTCCCGGATACAGAGGGTTAAGGCCATTTAGTGGATGGTGGACTATCTGGGCATGGACCCAAACATGACGGATTACGAGTGCAGGGCGGCGAGTGGGGCGCGTATCAGGTTCTCAAACTTGATACAACTATATGAGAACCACTTGGTGGCGGCAGATGAGTCGGAGTAGGAGGGTGACGAGCTTTTTACTGAGTATCACCGTGCTTGCGCTCTGCGGTGTTAATTCATGTTCTTGGTAGGCACTTCACTCTTTGTAGACAAAAGTGAAACCTACGTCGACATGACGTATCTCCGGTACTTTATCGATCTGACTATAGTGGACCAGTGGGACTGGGGGAAGCTATTCTGATATACCTATACCAGAAGCTGAATGAAGCCTCCAATTGGAGGACCAGATAGTTGACTGAATCATGCACACTCTTCACGGTACGTTTCAGTTTAATTATTTCACATTTAATTATTATATTATCGTATCATATTATTTTAATATTATTTCACATTTAATATTCAATATTATCGTATTATTATTTCACATTTAATATTTTTTCAATATTATTTCATATATTATATTATCGTATCGTATTTGTGTTTCAGGGCTGGATCATCTCATACTTCCACCGCATCCACGACTTTGCCATTGATCCCGCGTACGATGAGGGCATGCCCAGGGCCGCATGATACGTCCTCCAGAGGGGTTATAACCCAGTGGGCCCATATCACATGTACTTGGACCACACTGTGCACGATGACATCTGTTGGATGCCCTTCACTGATTACCGTCAGGTTGTCTCATTCGACCGCATCGCATTATACTCTAGATGGTTGGCGTGTGGGACCAACACCATGGACAGGTATCTGCCGGAGCGGTGCATGAGGCAGTTTGGACATGTGCAAATGATACCGAGGTCTTCACTTGAGGCTGCTCGCGACACTGTTACCTGAGTGGGCCTCACTGTTATATTTGAGGATTGGGCGCATCATTTGGTGCCTGAGGAGTATCGGTGTATGGTGGCCACCTAGGAGTGGAACTGTGTGGAGGGGTACGTGACATGGTTCTATCATTTGTCACATTCTTTGATGACACCTGATGCTCCCGGAGGTCTTCCTAGGCCAGCACATGAGGAGATCATGGAGAACCAGCAGGCGGAGATGACCATGCCACTGATCTCCTTCCGATATGACAGCGGATACAGATGCTTGGACTGGATGCATTAGACAAAGGTATCATTGAGCAGGACAGTCTAGAGGCAGTTGCCATTGTGGAGAGGATGGTTAGAAACGTGGCTGGTGCAGCGGCGTATAGGTGGCAGAGGAGGTCCCAAGGAGTTAGGGTTAGGCATACTCAGTAGCAGTTGCCTATTTATATTTTATTACTGACTTATTTGTATTCGGGTTGTATTATTATTTTGACAGTGAGCACGATCAAGTACAACTATTTTTTGTATTTATAATATTATTATTTTATTCTAATTTACGTGTTTTATTTTTCTATTTTATTTTGTTGATTAACGTAAAATATTAGATTAACCATTGTTTTGAAAAAAAAGAAAAACTCAGAGCATATTTCGGAGACGCATCTCCGAAATAATGGAAAATATGGAAATTATGGAAATGGGTGTTTTCGGAGATGCATCTTCGAAAACACCTTTTTTTGGGTGTTTTTGGAGATACATCTCCGAATTCTGCAAAAATAGAAGAAAAAAATTACTTCGGAGATGCATCTCCGAAGTCAGGGGTATTATAGGGTTTTAAGCAGGGGTTCTCACCTGAGGGGGTGGATAAAGAACCGAAAAAACCTAAACTCTTCAACGTTGAACCAGTTCGCCTCCTATCCTTCTCGAGGTTTTAACATGCCACCCTTCATATTATACATGGCACCCCCAAATTTAAAATATTCCCATAATACCTCTGAAGCTATTTAATTGTAAATATTTCTTTTTTCCCAAAAAAATTACTTTTCTACAAAACCAAATTTCCGGTAGTTCAATCAAAATTTCCGGTACCTCTTTTTTGTTGTATATCGGAAATTATTTGATAATTCAAAATTTCTCGTAACCATACACCGTAAATTTCAAAATTTATGGTGGCGATAAACCAAAATTTTTAAATTATTGGCGTTTTTAGCGAATTTTTATAGATTAACTGGAAATTTCCAAAATTTCCGGTAGATTCCACCCTTACCGGAAATTTCAAATTGTAAAAAAAAAAAGAAAATTAGAAAAATAGAAAAAAAATTATTTGGTTCAGTATTATCGGGAATTTTGAAATTTCTGGTTTTTTTAACCTACCGTAAATTTCAAATTTCCGATACCGTAAATTTCAAATTTCTAGTAAACGTCATTTTTTACTGTAACTCATGGTAAATTATTCAGTATTTTCGGTATTAGAAAATAAATTTTATAATTTTCAGTATTTTTTAGGGTCATTTTAGTAACTTCACCAATTTTGGGGGTGCCATGTATAAGTTAAAGGGTGACATGTTAAATCGTCATCCTTCTCTTTCTCCTCCATGCTTCAATTATCATGCTTCATTATCAGCTTCCTCAGTTTTATTCAAATTCCAGAAAACCGCAAATCTTCATCTTCTTCTATTCTTAACAAACAACATTCTTCTTCAGCTTCATGAACTTCTTCTATTTCTTACTGCTCAACTCACATAGAAACAAAAACAATTAATATGAATCAAGGAAAAAATGAGAAAAGTTATGGACCAATTGCTTATTGGAGCTACGAATTGGCGTTGTTTTTTTGATGATGTTGTGCAAAGTTGACGCGTTAGTGATGATTGCAAAATCGTTGCTGCGATGCGAAGTCAACGATACAAGTCGTATGCGATAAGATACTGATGTTGAACTCGAGTTGTGTTGTCGTGGCTGAGTTGTTTTTGTTGCAAGTATGGATTTCGGTTCTGATTACGCTTTCAAGATGACGTTGAACGATGTTGGAATTGTTGAGAATTGTGCAGGTGCGGCTTGTGATGATGATTGTGGAGTGTTGAAGGTGAATCGGTTTTCTATAGATGGTTGGAGTTTTGGTTGCTTCGAGTTAGTGAAGGCGTGAGTTGTTTCTTGAGGGTTGTTTGAAGGTGAAGATGAAGGAATGGATTTTGCTGTATTTTTGTGATAAAATCAGCAAGTTCAAATTGATTCAAGTATATATGAAATTGATGAATTCAATTGGTGATTTGATGAAGGTTGTTCGTTGATTTGGTTTTGTGATGTGTGATTGCAACAACTATGATGTTGAAGGTTATGGATCCGGTTTCGAGGTTGAAGCTTGAGCGGATGTGTTTGTTTTGTTGAAGGATTTATGATTCTAAGTTTGCTAGGTTCACCGAGTATTTTATGTTCTGAAGTTGATGTTGATGAAGCTTTCTGCTGGAATTGCAAGTTCCTTGTTGTTGAACGCTTTTGAAGATCATGAAACTTGTTGTTGTTTGTTGAAATTGTTGAGCGATTTGTGGCACCGAGCTGACGATGTACGATGGTGATGATCTGGATTTTTTGTAGCGTTGGTGTGAATGAATCCTAAATTGTGACTTGGTGGAGCTCACGTGTCGATGTCACCATTTGTTGTTACGACGGAGGTTCGCTTCTTTTGCAGTTGTTGTTTTGTTCTGTTGTCATTGTTAACAGGTTGTTGATGTTGAATTGTTGACGTATTGATGCGAATTACTGAAGAGGTTGACGACAGTGCGTTCTTCGCGTGTGGACGTGTGGATTAGAAGTGCCGCGGTTGTTGTAATTTCTTCTTTTCCTGCATATCAACACACTAACACAACACCGTTTCAGATTGTTGATGTTGTTAATTTATAAAAACAACTATGTGATTCTTGTACATGTTTTCACAGTTTTCTATTCTCGATCACAAGCCGTTTTTAGATGATGAATTTGTGATAAGTTACATTTAGATTTTGAATCACTTTAGGAGGATATGATAAAGACATGATAGGATATCGAGTAGGATAAGGATAAGATATGTTGTTTCGGTTTTGAAAATATTTCCATAAATAAAATTATCGGACGAGTTGCCAATAATTATGCAAAGCAGTTTGAGATTCAATGACGTCTCCAGGATAAAACCACTCGTTCAGAGAATACGACTATCACTTGCACTAGATCGTTCGAAGTACACCTTCAGATGGTATAACAACTAGTCGTAGTATCTGGAATTAATTCATTCGAAAACAGAAAAGAAAATATTTAGATGAAGCAGAGTAGGAAGAGAGAAGAGAGAATTCGAATGTGAATTCAGGAGTCAGTTGCAAATGAACGGAAGAACTCTATTTGTTGGCAACGGATCCAACTGAGTGGACTAAAAACGTAGGAGAAAATCGTGGGAGAGTGGAACCGGCACAGTCAAAAATAGCTGTTTGTTACTTGGTCAGTAAGTCACACGTATGACTCTTGGTGGGTAAGTAAACCCGTCAAAAATTAAGTTAAGACTTGGTATGAGGACACGTCACCATTTCATAATTAATTAAAATTAAATTTTAATTAATTTTATACTATTAAGTTATAATATTTAATTTTCACCGAATTAATTAATTAATTAATGATAATTAATTTCCACTAATTCGGGTTCCAAAAAATTAATTCATCTAGATCGGACCGAACTGAACTGAGCCGGTCAGACAGCGGCGGCCCTCGTGTGTTTCTTGATGGCTTATGGGTGTGTCCTCACTCCTTTACAAAATTGTTGGTGTCCTTGGGCCCAACACCAATTGTTCAAGTTGGAATATATATACAATACTAATATTTGTATTCTCTCCAATGTATGACTAAAATGAATCCTTTCAAATTCATTTCCATATTAGTTCTCACTTGTGCTCATTTATTGACCATTTAATATGAGTAAATCATTCCAACTCCCATTCCAAGTTAACATCATTCTAAGAGTTCCAACAATCCCACACTTGAATTTAAAAGATGATTTTTAGAAGTACGTCAAATGTTTTTAAGATTTGGGTAAGTAGGTAAATTAGGAAAATGAAAGGTATTAGGCACCATTTGTCTCCTTTGTATCCAATGAGACCCTTACCTTTAGGTTTTTTAAAAAGAGGTTTTTGTTTTTTTTTATTATTATTATTAGTCAATATCAACCGTTTTGGCGTTGTTCGTCAAGAACAACTACCTTGACAGTTGTGGATTAATAGATAAAAGTTAAAAAAAGGCCTCATATATCATCATTGGCCAAAATAAAATTTTGAAAATTGAAAATAAGAGTGGTCTCATATTAAATCATCGGTCAAAAGGAAACGTAAAATTAAAGGATTTTGAAAAAAAAGGTTTTGATAAAGAAAAAGGGGGAGGGGCCTCATATCAACTCATTGGCCCCAAAAAGGTTTGAAAGCAATACCAATAGAAAAGTGATAAAAATGTTTAAAAAAAGTTTGTGAGGAAGTGTTAAGTTGCAAAATCGAGGATTTTCTGGATGATAAAATATGATGGACAAGAGCCCTATTTATAGATTTGAAAATTATGTCAAAATTCTCAAAGAGAAAATTACCCAATATTAAAAAGCCCAAAGTTTGATATTTTGAAAAAGGAAAGAAAATAAGTAAAAAACCAGAGAAAAAGTGCAAAAATGTGAGAAAGTGGAATTCAAACCCGTGACATTGTGCTTATAAGCTCTGCTCCCTTACCAATTGTGCTATGTTTATTTATTTGAAATAGGAAGCTAGTTGAAAGTATATAAGAACGAGCAAGCATTTTCTATTTTTAAAATATACATAATTTAAATAAACTATCTTATTATTAAATAGACTTGAAAACAAATATTTATAAAATCCAAGATGTTAGTGCAAATAAACCAAAGAAATTTATAAAACCCAAAAATGTTTAAATAAACCAAAGAATTTAATGAAATCCAATTTTAAGATTATTTGACCATTTGAAACGGGATGGGCAAGTTTAGAGTATGAAAAAATCACACTAATACAAGCCTTAACTAATGGAAAGAGCGAGTAGATACATACCTGTTATACCCCAAAATTTGCCCGCATCTTTTTCAGAAAGAAGACAGCAGACTTCTGTCTAAAAAATTGAGAGTTTCATATAATCTTGGATTTTTATTTCATAAACATCCTGATTTTATGAATACTCGGTTTTTAGAATATTTCTTATACGGTATTTTGGTTCGCTGTTGAATTTATTCTTACACAAACGCCAAGTGCCGTTTATCACTTCACACACGCTGTTTATTTGAGATTTATTTTCAGATAAATAGTACTGACGTAATTGGTACAGACTTAAATTTTTGTAGGCGCATAGTCCGGGGATTCAGACTGTACTGGTAACAATTAATTTATTATTGGTTTTGTTTCCCACTAATTTTTGTACTATATTATTATTTTCAAATCTCTTCCTTTATTTTCAAATCTCTTCCTTTCTTTTCAAATCTCTTTCTTTCAAATCAAATCCTAACTTTATTCTATACATCTCTCTTTTCAAACCCTACCATACACTTTCTTTCAAATCCTACTACCACTCAAATTTTCCTTTTTTGTACGGTATCACTTCATTCCCCAACGTCTCTATCCTTCTTTTCACTCTATAAATACCCCTCATTTTTTCCATAAATTCTCACATCAAATTTTACTCATTTCCCAAATTTCTACCTCATAATTATTTTCTCTTCTTCCCCGGCAAAAATGGCAAAGTGGATGGATACGTTTTTTCTTATGGTCATTACTGTTTTGGTGGTGATCATGTCCTTTTTCTGTCTACATAGTCCTGAAAAATGTGGACCTGGGATGCTTACACTTCCGTGCATCTATATGTTGTTATTTATAGCATGGGTTTTTAATCGTCATTTTTAAAGTTTGTCGTATCTTTCGCTTTCAAATAATGTACCGTTCATTTTATTTGTCGTACTGTAGTTTAATTATCAAGATAATATTATGTGTGTTTATTGCTAGTTAAATATTTATTTTTTTGTGCATTAAATATTTTTTAAGATTATTATCGGTAATTTTGTTCGCGTACGGTATATTTTATTTATTTATTAAGTTTGTGTTTTTCTAACAACTCATGTAAATAAATTTTCACCATTAACACAACAAAAAAAAACAAAAAGAAAAAATTAACTTTAATTGTTAAGTTTTCACTTTAACTGTTACGTTAATGCCTGGACAGCCAGTTAACAGTCAAACCCGCTGACAGCACGATTCTCCGTGTTTTGTATCACCATTCAAATCAATCTTTTGCATTTTAAAATTCCAAGATTTTTGTTCTAGAAGTCTTCTGATAATCACATGATCAGCAGAGACTCAACACTGCACAAAAATCAGGTACGCTTAACTGTCTCCTACACAAACAGTCCCTAACTAGGGTTTTTGTTTTTTTCAGGAGAACAAGTTTTTTGAGACCTCAAATGGATTTAATGGACCTCCATATGTCTCAAAGTACCACCAGGAAAATTTTCAAACTTCAATTCGCTCGGACGCACAGTCAGTAGCTCAAACAGTCAACAGACGATCAGTTTGACCGAAAAGTCAACAGACAGTCAAAAATGAAATTTTTTGTCAACATCCATATTTTGTCAAAATATTCATCATTTGATCAATGGTTGATCATAATTCATCAAGAAAAGTTCAGAAATCAACAAAACCCTAAGCTTCAAAATTAGGGTTTTCTCCTAAAAAGTCAACTGAAATTTGACTGGCCATAACTCTCTCCTCGTTCATTCAAAAAATTCCAACCAAAGCTTGTTTTGAAGGGAATTAAATTATCTTTCAAATGAAATTGATCCCATGGTCATTGGATTTACCATTTGAAAAATACGAGCTCAGACATTACAGGTCATTTTCAAAGTCAACAAAAAGTGGTTTTTTGTCAAAGGCCATAACATCAAGATAACTTCTCCAAATGCAAAATATTTTCCAAAGTAGCTTGTAGAGGACATATTAAGGTTTCTAAAAAGTACAAGAACTCCTTCATATGATCAAAATTGAGGGAGATATGCCTTGTTGAAGTTGGCTATTTTTTGGGAAAATGCATGAAACTAGCATTGATCAAAATGGTTTTTTTTCCAAAAGAGGCCAAGTATTCATGATCCAAACATGTTTCTAATGATGTTAAAGGGCGCCCATGACCAACATTTGGCCCATGACATTTTTGTTTCTTTTTTAATTTAATTTTATTACATTTAAAATTTAATTAAAAAAGAAATGGTTCAAGACAATTATCCAAGGCGTTTGTCTTTAGCTTGAGTCACCAAGATGGCTTAACTTTTGCAACATAAGGATGTACAGCAGACCTAGAGCAAGAGGTTGAAGAAAAATGAAGACATGGCCAAAGAATTCAAAGCTTTATATATTAAAAAATTCAAAAGTTCAAAAGCCATCAATAATTGTTAGCTTAAGATTGAAGCACTCTTATTGCTCATAAATAGCTTAGCATACTTCAGTAAGCATAGAGACACAAGTTCAGAACAAACACATGCTTGTATCACTCTTGTATCAAACTTGAAATTTTGAAAGAAATTTGAAATTTGAATTTTAAGTTTTAGCTAATTTCAATCCAAACTAAACACTCAAACATCTTCCTCAAGTATCACTGAACCTATCCAAATCAATTTCAAGCTTTGAAACTCACTGAATCAAGCACTATAGCTCACGGTTTGTTCAAACCAAAACCTACCAAAATATAACCATACATGCATATTTAACATGATGTAAACATATATTTGAGTTTAGTTTGCCTCTCTGATCGTTTCTGGATAGTTAATTAGAGCTTGGTCACGTATACACGAAGATACCATTTTAGAGTTCTTGAGCTCCATTTTGGGGTTTTTCGTTAGAGGCAAAATTAGACCAAACTAAGGCCATGGTTGTGATCAGTGAAACATTTGCAACGAAACCATGATCTCGCGCCAAATTTATTTTAAGTCTAACCCCTATTCGTGTTGCACATGTGTAATAGATGTAAGTTTTTTACAGCACCCTGTAAATGAGCGGTGTAAAAAGCCCATCTGAAGAAGAAGACAAGACGTGTCTCACTCCTATTGGCCAGAGCGCGCACGTTTTTATTTTCTTTTAAATTTTTGATTCAGTGCTTTTCAGGTCCCATTGCTACCACGCGCCTTCACTCCAATCACCATCAGATCAACTTGCCAGCTCATCCAATGCCCCTGACACGCTAGTCCTTACCATGGACTCTCCAGACAACCACACTTGATCATTTATTTTATATTTTCTATTTTATTTGATTTTCTTTGTAAAATTAACTTAAAATAGTTTTAAAAATCAAAAAATCATATAAAAAATATTTTTAGGTTGATAAAATATTGTATTAATTGTTAACACAAAAACATTTTATTTTTCTTAATAATTAAAATATTTTGTTTAATTAATTAGATAATATTGTTATATTTATCTTTTAATTATTTTTAACCTATCAAAAAATCAGAAAAAAATATTTTCATTTTATTAAATTAAGTTTATATATTATAAACTAATTTTGTACATATTTAGAATATTTCTTTCTTTAAGTATAATTTGTGTGTATAATTATTTATATAATTATATGTTAATTAACTTAATAATCTCCAAAACAATTTCAAAAATCCCAAAAAAATTAATTTCATTTTAAGATTAATTAACAAACAACTTGGACATATTTTAGAGTTAATTTTTTAGGTTTAAATTTTATTTCTAATTCTTAGCTTTTTAATTAGATTAATTATGCATTAATTTTAATTAAAATCAACCGTCCAAAAAATCCAAAAATATTCTCCTTTTATCTTATTGCAATTTAAATTCATAGATAAGTGTATAGGTTGTCAGATTCATGTAAATAACGTAGTTTACATTTCTCGCACAATTGATGTAATAGCGTAGATTTATTTTACATTCCCGCACTTTAATTTCTGTACATATAAAACTGCGTGTATGACAAGAATAATAACTGAAGCGCTAGATCACTAATTTCAAAGACAAAAATATCTGAAATATAACACAATCACACTTGCACCTCTTAGGGTAATCCCTCTGTTACTCTTTTCAAAATCAATTCTACTGTTTCAAAGGCGATTCAAATAATTTCTTTCTGTATCCAGTCAAAGAAAATTTTCTAAAAGAAATAAGAAAGGACCTTACGAACTTAGGGTAGATCTCTTAATTGCTTGCTCAAATCAAACAAAACAACAAATGTTTCACATATCACTGTTTTTCCAAAACAAAACTTTCAAAAAGACAAACACTTTGTATACATCCAAACAAGGATCATTACGAAGTTAAAAAAAATATTTTTTTCAAATCATCAAATCATCGTTCAAAAGATAAAACACTTTGTATACATCCGCACAAGGATCATTACAAAGTTAATTCTTTACAAAGGTATTTAAAACCACATACAAGCATTTCAAAGCAAGACAAATGATTCAAACAAGTGAGCTAAGCAATTAAGAGCCCATGGATAACCATGGATACAAAGGGGTGCTAATACCTTCCCTTTGTATAACCTACCCCCGAACCCAAAATCTCTTAAAGGTCTTTTTCTGTTTCTTTTATAAACCTTTCCTTAATTGGATAAAATAAAAGTTGGTGGCAACTCTCTGATTTTCACAACTCAAAAATAAAAAGAAGAGTCAGTTCGTATCCCACGAAAAAAACCGAGGACGAAAGAACTGGCGACTCTGCTGGGGATTTCAAAAACAAAATGTTTTCAAAAGGGGTTACCTTAGAGTTTAGATCACTTCGATGTTTTCAATTGCTTGTCTTGTTTGCTCTATTTTTCAAAGGTTTGTTTGGGTATTTACTTGTGTGAAAGATTCTAACCCGAATCTCGAGATACCTTAAGTATGTGACAATAGACCAAGGAAACTCTACGGCATGTACCGATACAGTTGATCTGGTAGTCACCGTTAGTGCGACACTTTGGTCTGTACTGATATCCCTTGAAAACGATCAAGGAGTATGTTAGGCTTCCGAAATGTCATTAAGCACTAATTTGTCTTAGAACCTTTAGTTGAACTTGACTTGTGGCCTATTAAGTGACTGGCTTTGAAATTGATCAAAGTTGGTTATCCTCGAGGAATGTTTTGATCGGCCGTCCGAGTGCCGTATTGAGATGTTGTCTCCAAGGATCATAGAACCCGAATACTATTTTAAGACAGGTTTTAACCAACTCAACTTCAGTGGGGAGGGTATCACCTATGAACCTCATGCAAGCCTTTAAACCTAAGGTTATTGTTTAATTTGTTTGTGTTTTTCACATGTTTGACATCATGACATCATAAGCATCATAAACATATCATTTTCTCACTAATCATTTCAAGGATCGAAGAGTTTACCTTTGTTCTGTTGTTGCAGGTAATGGCTCCCGCTACCAGAGATTATATCCGGATCAACATCTCAATAGGATTTAATATCAGAATGTGGATCAACCTAAGGATTTAATATCAGAATTTCCCAGAAATGCTCAATTCATCGAAAAGCACGGTCACCTACTCCATTTGGTTACCTCAAAATTTGAAGAAGACATGATACGGGTCTGTTCCAATTCTTTGATCCCGAACATCATTGTTTTACATTTCCTGATTACCAGCTAGTACCCACCTTGGAAGAATTCTCTGAACTAATTGGGTTACCTGTTCGAGATCAATTACCTTTCACTTGTTTAGAAAAGATTCCAAAGCCTGAAATCATTGCTTCTACCTTACATTTACGAAAGTCAGAAATCGAGTCCAATTGGGAAACAAAGAGTGGAGTCAAGGGTTTGCTTTCTAAGTTCTTAATGGGAAAGGCTCGATCAATATTAAAAGACAGAAGTTACCAGGCTTTTGAAGAAGTTGTGGCTCTTTTGATTTATGGGTTGGTTTTATTCCCTAATCCCGACCAATTCATAAGTGTACACGTTATCAACATTTTCTTAACCCGCAATCTGGTACCTACTTTGCTGGGAGACATTCTACATTCTATACACACTCGTACCATGAAGAAACGAGGAACTCTTATGTGTTGTATACCACTACTGGCTAGATGGTTTACGTTACACTTTCCCCGATCAGTGTTGAGAAACGAACAAAGGATGCAATGGTCTCGCAGGATTATGTCTTTGTCTCATTCAGATATCCGGTGGAACAACTTCTTTCAAAGAGACATCACTCTCATTGACCATTGTGGGGAGTACCCTAATGTACCACTCCTTGGCATTAAGGGAGGCATCACTTACAACCCTTCTTTAGCTTTGCGCCAATTTGGATATGCACGAAGAAACGGTCCTCATGACATGATTATCCATGGCATTGTGTTCGACTACGAAGACGATTCCCAAAGGTATCGACAAAGGTTTATACATGCTTGGGGCAATGTCTACAAAGTAGAAAGAAAAACTTTAGGACAATGGAACTCTATTCCCATGGAGCCTTACCTCAAATGGGTGCGTGCTCGTGCTCAGAAGTTCATCATGCCATATCCCGCTATTCTACCTGTGACTGTTGAGCCAGAAGTCGAAGGCGACGAACCTCGAGTTATTATACATCCGGACATGCCAACTGACCTAGAAGAGCTACAGAAATCTTGGGTTCAACTAAAAGGAGAAAGAGACACCTTCAAAGCACACTGTCAAGACTATGAGAGGAAAGTGTTAGAGCTCACCAGACAACTCCATGAAGAACAGCAGATTAACACGTTCTTGGGTGCAAAGAGAAAGCGTCCATGGGAGGCTTGAGGAATCCTTTATTTTCTTTATTTTATCCTGTAAGCCTGAAAGAGGCAAAGAAAAGAAAAAAAAGAGACAAAAGAAAAGAAAAAGAAATAAATTGTTTGACTAATAAATGTTTGTTTCTCTCTTGTTTAAACAAATCTAAATTCTAAGATCCTTGAAAACATTGCATATACATTTCATTCATAAACATTGCATAACAGGTTCACATGACAGGTTTCTCATCTCCTTGCTGTTTATTTCAGTTAGAAGGGATGGATTCCGAAACAAGCGTCAAGAATCTCGAAGCACAGAACGCCCAAGTTCAGATAGCAATTATGGAGCTAGCAAAGGGGCAACAAGAACTGAAAGCCCTGATGATCAAGAAGAAAAAGAAGCCCAAAGGATCTGTAGGCTTAAGTCACCTTGCGAGGAAAGTCAAAATCCCTGTCAGGAGGTCCAAAAAGGCGCTGATCCTTGAAATAGTCGGTGAAGGTGATCAAGGAGACAATCACAGCAACCAGGGTTCTGCCAAACCCTCCCTCTCTTGGAACGAAGAAGATCATCATTCCGAAGACGAACAGGGTGATAGCAAATACCAGCAGTTGGAAGAATGCATGAAAGCTATGGAGATACATAAAATACCTGGTTTAGACTTCAATGATCTTGGACTCGTCTCAGATATTGTTATCCCTCCAAAATTCAAAGTTCCTGTCTTTGCAAAGTATGATGGAGTCTCTTGCCCAAAACTACATCTAAGGTCCTATGTGAGGAAGATACTACCTCATACGGCAGATAACAAATTATGGATTCATTTCTTCCAGGAAAGTCTGTCGGATACACAACTTGAGTGGTACTACCAACTGGAAAGTGCAAAAGTTCACACCTGGGAAGATCTGGCTGCTGCTTTCTACAAATAGTATCAATACAACGCTGACCTTGCACCAACCCGTACTCAACTACGAGGCATGACTATGGCACCAAAAGAAAGTTTCAAAGAGTATGCACAAAAATGGAGAGATCTAGCTGGAAGGGTTCAACCACCCTTATCTGACCGCGAGCTGGTCGACATGTTCATGGGCACTTTAACTGACCCTTTCTACAGTCATTTTCTGGGAAGCTCGTCGTCAGGTTTCACTGACCTGATATTAACGTGAGAGCGTGTTGAAAGCGGAATTCAAAGTCGAAAAATTCAAGTAGGCTCCTCCTCTGGTACTATAAAAAGGCCCATCAGTGGGAGAAATGAAGTCAATACAATGCATAGTCAGAAAGGTCGCAAAAGTGAGCATCACCAATCTGTAGGGGCTGCTCTGATCTCTGCATCTGCACCTCAAAAAGATCAACCGCCGAAGTATACGCGTCGACCAGATGCACCAAGAAGAAACTTCACCAGAATCAATATGCCAATCTCTCAAGCATTACAACACTTGTTAAAAGCAAATATGATTACATTGAAAGACCCTCCAAAGAATGTCAACACTTCCTCTCCTAGTTATCGCCCCGACGCAACATGTGCATACTATTCTAACTGTCCTGGACATGACGCAGATCACTGTTGGGCCCTGAAAAATAAAATCCAAGACATGATAGATGCTGGGGAAATTGAATTCGATCCTCCAGAGACTCCAAATGTCATCACTGCGCCTATGCCAAAGCACGACAAGACCGTTAATGCTATCATAGACACTGTTTATATCTATGATGTGAGAGAATTGTCAACTCCGCTCCTTGAAGTCAAAAGAAAGCTAATACAAGCTGGTTTATTCCCCGGTTGTGACCCTGATTGTTTTTATTGTGCACACCTACCCAATGGGTGTGAGAATTTGAAAGGAGGAATTTAAAAGTGGATGGATTGTCGTATCATTATGTTTGAGAAACTCCCTTCTATAGACAATTTATGCGAAGTTTTTTCAAATGGGATGAGGATAGAGGACGTCTCTGTGGTTTCTAACATGCCATTGAAAATCCCTACCAAAGCTCCTTTCAAAATTTCTGCTGCACCCAAAGTGGCATCTATAATCATCACCAGTCCGGCACCATTTCCATATTCCTCAAACAAAGCTGTCCCGTGGAGTTATGGCACTAATGTTTATATCCATGGAGTTAAACAAGACAACTTGACTGAAGAGGCCGTGAATTTTACTAATCCAGCTGTTGATAATATTGTGGGGACTAGTAAGATTACAAGAAGTGGAAGGATCTTTTCACCACAAATTTCTCCAAATGTTGCTGCTAATCCAGTCCAGGTTCCAGTTCCTAATCAAAATATCAACGCTCGAGGCAAAGAACCACTAGTTGAACCAGTTCAAGTACCTGTGGAAGTCACTGTTGAAGATCCTTCGAGGCAAGAAATGGAGGAAATATTGAAAATCATTTGCAAAAGTGATTACAATATTGTCAAACAACTGGGGCACACTGCTTCAAAAATTTCAATGCTGTCTCTGCTAAAGTATTCAGAAGCTCATGCCAAGGCCTTAATGAAGTTCTTGAAAGCTGCACATGTACCACAGGAGATTTCAGTCAACCAATTTGAAAATTGTGTTGCCAGTCTAACAGTGGATAACGGTCTCGGTTTCTCTGATGTTGATTTAACCCCTATTGGGAAAAATCATAATAAAGCCCTGCACATCTCTATTGAATGTAACGACACCACTTTGTCTCATGTGCTGGTAGATAACGGTTCCTCTTTGAAACGTGTTACCAAAAGATGTACTGGAAAAACTTGACTTCGAAGGAGTTGTGTTACAACCAAGCGATGTTGTGGTAAGAGCCTTCGACGGGTCAAAAAGAACAGTATACGGAGAAGTTAAGCTCCCAATCAGAGTGGGCTCTCAGATCTTTGATTCTACCTTTTACGTAATGGAAATTCATCCAACATACTCCTATTTACAAGGACGCCCTTGGATACATGGGGCAAGTGCTGTAACTTCTACCCTACATCAGAAGTTAAAATATCCGGTAAAAGGCAAGGTCGTCACAGTTTATGGCGAAGAAGAATATGTGGTTAGTCACCTGAGTAACTCCAAGTATGTTGAGATGGATGGCGAATTCATCGAAACCCCCTGTCAATCTTTCGAGGTGGTCCCTCCAGCTATCTCTACTGCAAAACATATTTCCGCTACTCCTGCTATAAAAATAACTCCGACAATGGCTTCTCTCAAAGATGCTAAAGCTGTGATCGAAGAGGGTGGTTGCACAGTATGGGGACAACTCTTTGATGTGCCTTACAAGTTCGATAAGCTAGGTCTGGGCTATGCTAATGGAACTCAGAAGAATGATCAAAGTCCTCGTTCTAGAGGATTAATGTCACATTTCATTTGCGAAGGAGTAAATGATATTGAAGACGACAAAGTTCAACCCGTTTCCAAAGAGGTTTGGGATACTTTGGGAGAACCAAGCGGCAGGTACGATTTTCTAGTGAAGTACACTGCTCCTCAAAGTTATTTTATTGCCATTGAAGACATTGTCCCAACTGGATGGGATGATCAGTTCGAAAATTACAAAAGTTTCACAAGTTCCATTACTGAGCAATACCAAAGTCCACCTAGTCCAAAAGAAGTCTGGAATACGCTGGGAGAACCAAGTGGTAAGTATGACTTTATGGTGAAGTATTCCGCTCCCCTAAGCTCGCAGATCGCTGTTGAAGACATCACCCCAACTGGATGGGACAACCATTTCGAATATAATATGACAATCACAAGCCCTGTCGCTCCTGAAGAAGTTTGGGAAACACCAAATAACGAGAATGATTTTCTGATGCAGTACACTGCTCCCCAAAGTGCACAAGTCTCTATCAAAGACCTCATCCCAACTGGATGGGACGATCTTATCGGGTATCTCTCTCAGTCAACGGAGGTGGTACCTCAGCCCGGGCTCTCGTATCCAGCAGAGTATCTTGCTCATCCTGAAGGATCAACAGCTCATCTCGCCACCAAATAAGTCAATGCTGTGGAAGACGAAGAAGATAACTGCAACTGGAGCAACTGGATATTCCCTACTCACCACAATGGATTGAACAACTAGGAAGCTGAAGATGTTATCTCCTTTGATCATGAGTAAATGCAATTTCCTGTTTTCGTTGTTTATATGTTCAAAGATAAAAATGGTTCCTGTACTATCGAACCATGAACTTAAAAGCCAGGTGCCTTGCCCGAAGCACACTGGTCCTTTTTATAAGGGTTTGTCATACCATGATCATATGTTCATTCAATAAAATCATGGGACGTTTGCATATTAAAATTTGGTGATCCTTTTTGTTTCTTTCTTTGCTTTATTCATTTTCAAAATAGCTATGTATTCTTACACACACCCACGTAATAAATGCAGATTCACATTCACTCTGGATTCTGTTGATAACAATTCTGCTATTGCCAGTCCTGACTTTGAAAATCCGATCTACCAAACTGAGGACGAAAGTGAGGAAGATTGTGAAGTACCTAGGGAACTTGCAAGGCTATTAGAATAAGAAGAAAAAACTATACAGCCGCATGAAGAGCCAATTGAAGTTATCAACCTGGGCAGTGACAAAGAGAAGAAAGAAGTCAAGATAGGGGCTGATTTAGAAGACAGTGTCAAGCAAAGACTGATTCAAATGTTACAAGACTACATTGAGATATTCGCTTGGTCCTATGAAGATATGCCTGGCCTCGACACGGATATTGTGGTCCATCGCCTACCAATCAAAGAAGGTAGCGCTCCAGTTAAGCAGAAACTGCGGAGAAGTAAGCCCGATATGTCCAAGAAGATTAAAGACGAGGTTGAAAAGCAATATAAAAAGTTGTGAGTTATCCTCCATGGATAGCTAACATCGTGCCTGTGCCTAAAAAAGACGGGAAGGCCATAATGTATGTAGACTACAGAGATCTGAATCGGGCAAGCCGCAAAGATGATTTCCCTTTACCTCACATCGATGTACTGGTTGACAATACTGCACAATACAAGGTATTTTCCTTTATGGATGGATTCTCAGGTTATAATCAAATCGTGATGGCGCCCGAAGACATGGAAAAAACAACCTTTACAACACCCTGGGGAACCTTTTGTTACAAAGTAATGCCCTTTGGTTTAAAGAATGCAGGAGCAACATATCAGCGTGCAATGGTAGCTCTGTTCCATGATATGATTCATCAAGAAATAGAGGTCTATGTGGATGATATGATTGCAATGTCCAACACCGAAGAAGAACATCTGGGTCATCTGCACAAGCTGTTTGACAGACTCAAGAAGTATAGGTTGCGACTGTATCCGAACAAGTGTACCTTTGGAGTAAGATCCAGTAAACTCTTAGGTTTCATCGTCAACAGCAAAGGTATTGAAGTTGATCCTGCCAAAGTCAAAGCCATTCAAGAAATGCCCATACCCCGTAC
The DNA here is from genome assembly GCF_029867415.1 of Vicia villosa. NCBI lineage: Eukaryota > Viridiplantae > Streptophyta > Magnoliopsida > Fabales > Fabaceae > Vicia > Vicia villosa. The sequence goes on along the minus strand of NC_081182.1, from coordinate 118,064,641 downwards.
CGAGAAAAAAGTCCGAGGATTATTGGGACGTCTAAATTTCATCGGCAGATTTATTGCCCATATGACTACTACTTGTGTGCCAATCTTCAAATTGTTGAAGAAAGATCAAGTAGAAAGATGGAACGACAAATGTCAATTAGCCTTTGATAAGATCAAAGAATATCTTCAAAAACCACCAATCTTGTTACCACTAGTGGAAGGAAGACCTCTGATAATGTACCTAACTGTGTTAGAAGATTCAATGGGGTGTGTACTAGGGCAACATGACGAGTCTGGCCGAAAAGAGCATACAATCTACTATCTTAGCAAAAAGTTTACCGATTGTGAAACAAGATACTCACTGCTCGAGAAAACTTGTTGTGCCTTGGCATGGGCGGCTCGCCGACTAAGACAGTATATGCTAAACCATACCACTTTCCTGATCTCCAAAATGGATCCTATCAAATATGTGTTCGAAAAACCTGCTCTCTCTGGAAGAATAGCAAGATGGAAAATGATCTTAACAGAGTATGACATCCAGTACACTTCACAAAAAGCTATCAAAGGAAGTGTGGTAGCTGATCATCTGGCTCATCAAGTAGTGGATGATTATCAAGCATTGAACTTTGACTTCCCAGATGAAGATATTATGCTAGTTACTGACTACAAACAACCAGGACCGGAGGAAGGACCTTAGCCAGGATCCCGATGGACTATGGTTTTTGATGGAGCCTCTAATGCGCTTGGCAATGGCATCGGAGCTGTGATCATTTCTCCTACAGGAGGACATACACCATTCACTGCCAGATTATGTTTCAACTGCACAAACAATATAGCCGAGTATGAAGCATGTATTCTGGGTCTTAAAGCTGCAATCGATCTGAGAATCAAGTTCCTGGAAGTCTATGGAGACTCGACCCTTGTAATTTATCAAGTTAAAGGGGAATGGGACACGAAGCACCCAAATCTAATTCCTTACAAAGAATATGTGCTGAGTTTGATTCCTTACTTTGAAGAAATCACTTTTGAACATATCCCGCGAGAAGAAAATCAACTGGCTGATGCTCTAGCTACCATGTCATCTATGTTCAAAGTCAGGTGGGACAATGAGGCGCCAATGATCACCATTTACAGACAAGATGAACCAGCCTATTGTAATGAGATTGATACCGAAGGAGTGGAAGAAAAACCATGTTTCCATGAAGTAAAAAGATATCTCGAAGCCCAAGAATACCCTGAAGGGGCATCCATTAACGATAGAAAGTTTCTAAGAAGATTTGCCGCCAAATTCTTTCTAAGTAATGGAATCTTGTACAAACGAAACCAAGACTCGACTTTGCTTCGTTGTGTGAACAAGAAGGAAGCAGAACAGATTATGGAAGACATACACGATGGTGCCTTTGGTACTCATTCAAGTGGACATACAATGGCTAAAAAGATCTTAAGAGCAGGTTATTACTGGTCTACCATGGAGACAGACTGCCATCATCACTCCAAAACTTGTCACAAATGCCAGATATATGCCGACAAATTACATGTACCTCCAGTCCTATTAAACGTCCTGACGGTTCCTTGGCCTTTTGCAATGTGGGGTATTGATATGATTGGAGAAATCAAGCCTACTGCCTCCAACGGACATCGCTTTATCCTGGTCGCTATTGACTACTTCACAAAGTGGGTAGAAGCAGCCTCGTTTGCTTCAGTCACCAAGAATGTTGTGGCCCAGTTTATCTAGCATAATCTCATTTGTCGGTATGGCATCCCTGAAAGGATCATCACAAACAATGACACAAATTTAAACAACATGATGATTACTGAACTCTGCACGCAGTTCTAGATTAAACATCACAATCCATCCCCATATCGACCAAAGATGAATGGCGCCGTGGTAGCTGCCAATAAGAACATCAAGAAGATCATCCAGAAAATGAAGGTAACTTACAAAGACTGGCATGAGATGTTACCTTTTGCTCTTCATAGTTATCGCACATCAGCGCGTACTTCAACAGGGGTAACTCCATTTTCCTTAGTCTATGGTATGGAGGCAGTTCTTCCAATTGAAATTCAGATTCATTCCCTAAGGATTATGAAAGAAGCTGATCTCGACAAAGACGATTGGATTCAGACTCGGTTGGACCAGATAAATTTGATCGATGAGAAGAGGCTCGCAGCTATTTGTCATGGTCAGTTGTACCAGAAACGTATGATCAAAGCCTTCAACAAGAAAGTCAAAAGTCAGGCATATCAAACCGGTGATTTGGTTATCAAACGCATCATTTTACCACAGGTTGATCCCAGAGGCAAGTGGACTCCCACTTATGAGGGACCATTTGTAATCAAGAAGGTATTCTCCGGCGGAGCCATGTTGCTTACCACTATGGATGGCGAGGATTTCCCACACCCTGTAATTGCAGACATAGTCAAAAAGTACTTCGCTTAAAGAAAAGCTTGCTAAGGTGAAAACCTGAAAGGGCGACTTAGGCAAAAAAATGAGCATCTCGGTGGATTGAAAACCTGAAAGGGCGATCCAGGCAAAAATTAGAGACTAAATAAATAATTATCCCGGTAGGCTGAAAACCTAAAAAAGGAAGCCTAGGCAAAAGTTAGGGAATAAAGCGTACAACTATGTCCCGTTTGGCTACCTACTCACCTTCAAGGTTCAACACATCAAAAGGCACCAATCAGTCCAATCACTTTCTTCCAACAAGTGAGGGATGAGATACTCGAAGACAGATTGGCAATAGCAGAGTTGAAACTTGACTGGATTGTTTTCACATAGCTATTTTCCTTTATAAGTACTTTTCAAAGTTTTATGACAACTTCCTACTACTAGGATTTTTGTCTCCTTGTACTAATCCGCCTATTATGGCTCTCTTTCAAAATCAATACAGTTCATGCTCAAAATCAATGTTTTCACTTTTTCTATTTTGAACGCATAAACGTCCCAATGATAATTTTGAATGAACATATGCATTTGAATATGATTAATGTTTATAAGAAAAACAGGAATAGCATTTAGGTAATGTCCCAAGCATCTGGACATCATCCCGAAACCAGCATCAGAAGAAAAGTCCCCCAACAGAGATATGTTCCTCCAGCAGAATCCTTAATGAGATTTTTCTCTCCAACAAAGTGATTCGAGAAACCTTATTCCCTAGCAGGGCTGTTCAAGATCACTATCCCCAGAAGGTGTGATCCTCCACAACAAGGTTTAATCAAATAGTGCATCGGAGGATTACACATCTTTCTCATTCCCATTCAAGGTGCATCAAAGTCAGAACTTTCAAATTACCTTCATCCTCAAGTAGTAGTCAAAGATCCCTCCACAGAGCATCCTGATCTGTAAGGAAGTTCCCCAGCTGAGTATACTCGAAAAATATACCAAAGATCATCAACAATCACAATGCCTTCATTTCCAAAATAGCAAGCAGGGATTTATTTTTCCAACCAGAAGCTTGATACGCTCTAAACTGCATAAGTCATACATCATACACATATTCATACATAGCATATAATGTTTCATGACAAACGCATACATAACATGCACGGTTCTTATTTATTTGAGAATCTCAACATATGCATTACATACATCATGACATTGCATGTCACTAACTTGGTTTTTTCAGGTAGACGAATATTCACAGCAAAGTTATTCTCAATCACATGCAGTATTCTCCTGTATTCTATTCAGACAAACATTCCCCTCAGATATAATCAAACCAAAGATTCATTCTGAAGAGATCTCTCTTTCCGAACCACCTATCAACTCAAAACAAGCAACACGGATCTAAGTCGATACCTTGGACGGTTCCTTAATGATCTACCTTCAAGATCTAAAGCGGATACCTCAGACGGTTTCACAACGATCAACCTTCAAAGATCTAAAGCGGATACCTCAGACGGTTCCACAACGATCAACCTTCAAAGATCCAAAGCGGATACCTCAGAAGGTTCCACAACGATCAGCTTCAAAGATCTAAAGCAGATACCTCAGACGGTTCCACAATGATCAACATTCAAAATCTAAAGCGGAAAAACATTGGACAGTTCCGTAACGATCAACCTCCAAGATTTAAAGCGGTAACCTCGGACGGTTCCGTAACGGTCAACGCAGAGGTTTTCAAATCCTTCATCAAGATATAATCAATGGATTCATTCTGATGAACAAACCATCAACACATTCGCCAGATGGCATCTGAAAACCCATCTCAGGTAATGTTTTGATCCGCCAACAACATTTCTCAAGCCACATTCAAAGCAATTCCAACATCACTTCCAGTGGAGGTAAGTGCAAATTTTCAGGGCATCTAAATATTCAATCATCTTCTACCTTCAGATTCCAATCGGTCTCTTCAGGTTTAAGAAGATTGAATAGGGGCAACTGTTATACCCCAAAATTTGCCCGCATCTTTTTCAGAAAGAAGGCAGCAGACTTCTGTCTAAAAAATTGGGAGTTTCATATAATCTTGGATTTTTATTTCATAAACATCTTGATTTTATGAATGCTCGGTTTTTAGAATATTTCTTATACGGTATTTTGGTTCGCTGTTGAATTTATTCTTACACAAACGCCAAGTGCTGTTTATCACTTCACACACGCTGTTTATTTGAGATTTATTTTCAGATAAATAGTACTGACGTAATTGGTACAGACTTAAATTTTTGCAGGCGCAGAGTCCGGGGATTCAGACTGTACTGGTAACAATTAATTTATTATTGGTTTTGTTTCCCACTAATTTTTGTACTATATTATTATTTTTAAATCTCTTCCTTTATTTTCAAATCTCTTCCTTTCTTTTCAAATCTCTTTCTTTCAAATCAAATCCTAACTTTATTCTATACATCTCTCTTTTCAAACCCTACCATACACTTTCTTTCAAATCCTACTACCACTCAAATTTTCCTTTTTTGTACGGTATCGCTTCATTCCCCAACGTCTCTATCCTTCTTTTCACTCTATAAATGCCCCTCATTTTTTCCATAAATTCTCACATCAAATTTCACTCATTTCCCAAATTTCTACCTCATAATTATTTTCTCTTCTTCCCCGGCAAAATTGGTAAAGTGGATGGATACGTTTTTTCTTATGGTCATCACTGTTTTGGTGGTGATCATGTCCTTTTTCTGTCTACATAGTCCTGAAAAATATGGACCTGGGATGCTTACACTTCCGTGCATCTATATGTTGTTATTTATAGCATGGGTTTTTAATCGTCATTTTTAAAGTTTGTCGTATCTTTCGCTTTCAAATAATGTACCGTTCATTTTATTTGTCGTACTGTAGTTTAATTATCAAGATAATATTATGTGTGCTTATTGCTAACTAAATATTTATTTTTCTGTGCATTAAATATTTTTTAAGATTATTATCGGTAATTTTGTTCGCGTACGATATATTTTATTTATTTATTATGTTTGTGTTTTTCTAACAACTCATGTAAATAAATTTTCACCATTAACACAACAAAAAAAACAAAAAGAAAAAAATTAACTTTAATTGTTAAGTTTTCACTTTAACTGTTACGTTAATGCCCAGACAGCCAGTTAACAGTCAAACCCGCTGACAGCACGATTCTCCGTGTTTTGTATCACCATTCAAATCAATCTTTTGCATTTTAAAATTCCATGATTTTTGTTCTAGAAGTCTTCTGATAATCACATGATCAGCAGAGACTCAACACTGCATAAAAATCAGGTACGCTTAATTGTCTCCTACACAAACAGTCCCTAACTAGGGTTTTTGTTTTTTTCCAGGAGAACAAGTTTTTTGAGACCTCAAATGGATTTCATGGACCTCCATATGTCTCAAAGTACCACAAGACAAATTTTCAAACTTCAATTCGCTCGGACGCACAGTCAGCAGCTCAAACAGTCAACAGACGATCAGTTTGACCGAAAAGTCAACAGACAGTCAGAAATGAAATTTCTTGTCAACATCCATATTTTGTCAAAAGATTCATCATTTGATCAATGGTTGATCATAATTCATCAAGAAAAGTTCAGAAATCAACAAAACCCTAAGATTCAAAATTAGGGTTTTCTCCTAAAAAGTCAACTGAACTTTGACTGGCCATAGCTCTCTCCTCGTTCATTCAAAAAATTCCAACCAAAGCTTGTTTTGAAGGGAATTCAATTATCTTTCAAATGAAATTGATCACATGGTCATTGGATTTACCATTTGAAAAATATGAGCTCAGACATTACAGGTCATTTTCAAAGTCAACAAAAAGTGGTTTTTTGTCAAAGGCCATAACATCAAGATAACTTATCCAAATGCAAAAAAGTTTCCAAAGTAGCTTGTAGAGGACATCTAGGGGTTTCTAAAAAGTACAAGAACTCCTTCATATGATCAAAATTGAGGGAGATATGCCTTGTTGAAGTTGGCTATTTTTTGGGAAAATGCATGAAACTAGCATTGATCAAAATGGTTTTTTTTCCAAAAGAGACCAAGTATTCATGATCCAAACATGTTTCTAATGATGTTAAAGGGCTCCCATGACCAACATTTGGCCCATGACATTTTTGTTTCTTTTTTAATTTAATTTTATTACATTTAAAATTAAATTAAAAAAGAAATGGTTCAAGACAATTATCCAAGGCTTTTGTCTTTAGCTTGAGTCACCAAGATGACTTAACTTCTGCAACATAAGGATGTACAGCAGGCCTAGAGCAAGAGGTTGAAGAAAAATGAAGCCATGGCCAAAGAATTCAAAGCTTTATATATTAAAAAATTCAAAAGTTCAAAAGCCATCAATAATTGTTAGCTTAAGATTGAAGCACTCTTATTGCTCATAAATAGCTTAGCATACTTCAGTAAGCATAGAGACACAAGTTCAGAACAAACACATGCTTGTATCACTCTTGTATCAAACTTGAAATTTTGAAAGAAATTTGAAATACGAATTTTAAGTTTTAGCTAATTTCAATCCAAACTAAACACTCAAACATCTTCCTCAAGTATCACTAAACCTATCCAAATCAATTTCAAGCTTTGAAACTCACTGAATCGAGCACTATAGCTCACGGTTTGTTCAAACCAAAACCTACCAAAATATAATCATACATGCATATTTAACATGATGTAAACATATATTTGAGTTTAGTTTGCCTCTCTGATCGTTTCTGGATAGTTAATTAGAGCTTGGTCACGTATACACGAAGATACCATTTTAGGGTTCTTGAGCTCCATTTTGGAGTTTTTCATTAGAGGCAAAATTAGACCAAACTAAGGCCATGGTTGTGATCAGTGAAACATTTGCAACGAAACCATGATCTCGCGCCAAATTTATTTTAAGTCTAACCCCTATTCGTGTTGCACAGGTGTAATAGATGTAAGTTTTTTACAGCACCCTATAAATGAGCGGTGTAAAAAGCCCATCTGAAGAAGAAGACAAGACGTGTCTCCCTCCTATTGGCCAGAGCGCGCGCGTTTTTATTTTCTTTTAAATTTTTGATTCAGTGCTTTGCAGGTCCCATTGCTACCACGCGCCTTCACTCCAATCACCATCAGATCAACTTGCCAACTCATCCAATGCCCCTGACACGCTAGTCCATACCATGGACTCTCCAGCCAACCACACTTGATCATTTATTTTATATTTTCTATTTTACTTGATTTTCTTTGTAAAATTAATTTAAAATAGTTTTAAAAATCAAAAAATTATATAAAAAATATTTTTAGGTTGATAAAATATTGTATTAATTGTTAACACAAAAATATTTTATTTTTATTAATAATTGAAATATTTTGTTTAATTAATTAGATAATATTGTTATATTTATCTTTTAATTATTTTTAACCTATCAAAAAATCAGAAAAAAATATTTTCTTTTTATTAAATTAAGTTATATATTATAAACTAATTTTGTACATATTTAGAATATTTCTTTCTTTAAGTTTAATTTGTGTGTATAATTATTTGTATAATTATATGTTAATTAACTTAATAATCTCCAAAACAATTTCAAAAATCCCAAAAAAATTACTTTCATTTTAAGATTAATTAACAAACAACTTGGACATATTTTAGAGTTAATTTTTTAGGTTTAAATTTTATTTCTAATTCTTAGCTTTTTAATTAGATTAATTATGCATTAATTTTAATTAAAATCAACCATCCAAAAAATCCAAAAATATTCTCCTTTTATCTTATTGCAATTTAAATTCATAGATAAGTGTACAGGTTGTCAAATTCATGTAAATAGCGTAGTTTACATTTCTCACACAATTGATGTAATAGCGTAGATTTATTTTCTGCATTTTACATTCCCGCACTTTAATTTCTGTACATATAAAACTGCGTGTATGACAAGAATAATAGCTGAAGCGCTAGATCACTAATTTCAAAGACAAAAATATCTGAAATAAAACACAATCTCACTTGCACCTCTTAGGATAATCCCTCTGTTACTCTTTTCAAAATCAATTATACTGTTTCAAAGGCGATTCAAATAATTTCTTTCTGTATCCAGTCAAAGAAAATTTTCTAAAAGAAATAAGAAAGGACCTTACGAACTTAGGGTAGATCTCTTAATTGCTTGCTCAAATCAAACAAAACAACAAATGTTTCACATATCACTGTTTTTCCAAAACAAAACTTTCAAAAAGACAAACACTTTGTATACATCCAAACAAGGATCATTACGAAGTTAAAAATTCTTTTTTTCAAATCATCAAAACATCGTTCAAAAGATAAAAACACTTTGTATACATCCGCACAAGGATCATTACATAGTTAATTCTTTACAAAGTTATTTAAAACCACATACAAGCATTTCAAAGCAAGACAAATGATTCAAACAAGTGAGCTAAGCAATTAAGAGCCCATGGATAACCATGGATACAAAGGGGTGCTAATACCTTCCCTTTGTATTACCTACCCCCGAAACCAAAATCTCTTAAAGGTCTTTTCTGGTTCTTTTATTAACCTTTCCTTAATTGGATAAAATAAAAGTCGGTGGCGACTCTCTGATTTTCACAACTCAAAAATAAAAAGAAGAGTCAGTTCGTATCCCACGAAAAAAAACCGAGGACGACAATACCCCAACTTACACTTCTCTATTCATAGTCTTTTGTGTGGTTCAAGTCTCAAAAATTAAAATTAAGTAGAGGGGTGATGCGTGTCCCACCATTGAGATTCTTTCATCATTTGTCTACATAAAAAAACACCAACCACCTTTTTTTTTTTGCTTTTTAGCTTTGCCTGGTTAGGTAAGAACATGTTAAATCCTTTCTACGATAATTACGTGAGTCTCCAATGGTCGAGCTGCATTAGAATGCGAAGTTAACACCGTTCATTTAAAAAACACAAATAAACCGAAACTTTTGAGCCGAACTATGGCGCTCTGATTCCTCAAAAGGGATACTAAGAAATTAGGTCGCGGGGCCTAAACGAGCATAACTTTGTAAAAACTTCATTCTTTTCCCCGCATTTTCTTTTATTTTCTTTTGCATGTATTCCCTTTTAGCATTAAGCTTTAGACTTATAGTTTACACCCTTAGATTAGAACAACAAGAGTGGACCCCGTCGAGTACGACGGACGTGAGGGGTGCTAATCCCTTCCCCTTACCTAATCGACTCACTTATCCTTTCTCTTGGTCGTGAGACCTTGATTTTTCCTTTATAGGTTTTACTCGATGTTTTTCTTTCCCTTATCATGGGATAAATAAACACTCAATGGCGACTTCATTGTTTTGATGAGTTTTCCAGTTGCTTCACCAAGATCGTACACTCAAGCAAGTAAACTGCAAGTATGGAAAGATGTCATGGCACAAGAACTTCTAGCATTGGAGGACAATCAAACATGGGAACTAACCACTCTCCCACCCGGGAAAAAGTTAATCGGCTATCGATAGGTGTACAATATTAAGCACAAGGCCATGGGAGAAATTGGGAAACATAAAGCTCCATTAGTTGCAAAAGGATTTACTAAAATCGAAGGAGATGACTTCAATGAAACTTTTGCTCCCGTTGCAAATGACAACCCTTTGATGCTTACTGACTGTTGCAGCAACCAAATGCTGGATCCTCAGTCAAATGGATGTTAGCAATGCCTCATGGTGATTTAAATGAATATGTCTATATGAAACTTCCACAAGGCTACAACACTATGCATCCTAACATGATGTGTCGGTTTAAGATGTCCTTGTATGGGTTATGCCAAGCCTCTCAAAACTGGTATTCCAAATTATCAAAAGCATTGATTAATTATGGTTTCAAGGAAAGTCATGCTGATCACAGTCTCTTCACGTACACCAAAACATCTATCTTTATAATTGTCCTAGTTTAAATCAATGACTTAATCATCACTAGAAACCATGAAGAAGCTTATGCCAAATTCAAACAATACTTGAGTCAATTCTCTCATATGAAAGGTCTTGGAAAACTAATGCTTCCTTCGTATCGAACTAGCACATGGCCAATAAGGCTTATTTCTTTGTCAACAAAAATATACACTTGACATTCTCACTGAATGTGGCATGCTTGGTTCCAAGCCTTCCTCATTCCCAATGGAGGAAAACCACAAACTCTCTACGGCTAAAGGACCACTCCACTTTGATCTATTAAAATATAGACAACTAATTGGCCACCTTATTTACCTTACAATCACAAGGCCAGAATTAACATACTTTGTCCATTTGTTGATCCCCTTCATGCAAACACCTCTTCAAGATCATTGGGACACATCCATCAGAATCCTTCGATACCTTAAATCCTCCCTGGGTCAAGGCATCAACTTACCTAAAAACAAATATGCAACCAGTTGCCTTTTGTGAATCGGATTGGGCATCATATTGTCGCGGGGAAAAATCGTATCTTTTTCGGGATGAGACACCTGATGCCTTCTTTGGGCTCGAGTGCTCAAGAAAATGATTTTTCTTTTGTTTTTGTCACGACCAAACTTTTTATTGTTTCCAAAACAGGAAAAGGAAAAAAGTTGCAATAACCTTAAAAGAAATGCAAAGCCCAAAACTAAAAGCAATGCAAAAGTGGGGGAGAGATTCCGGGTAAGAGGGTTGGTTATACGAAGGGAAGGTATTAGCACCCAACGTATCTATAGTACTCTATAGGTTTATTTGTTATGTTTGTTTCATTCTATGTTATGGTGGAGGTTCTTGTGAGATAGGTGGGACCTAGGGTGTTTGTTTGATTATGCTCGCAAAGATCATCGCGATCCTCTGCATACATATCCCTTAGAGGGAATCAAAGCATCTGTAGCTTGGGGTCTAAGGGTGCCAAGGTTTGAGTGGTTTGAGGGAGAAGTTTTGCTCGCCAAGGATACGACCCTGTGCCTACGTATTCTCAAAGGGATGTTGAGAAAGTCAGAGCAATCGTAGTTCCCACTTATGCTAGTGGAAGAAAAGGAAAAGAGACAAATGTCATCTTAATGCTCGATGTATCTAATCTATATCATCACATACATCTGTTTGATTTTTGTTTGAAATCTTTTCATTATAAGACTTGGGCTGTGCCACTTATGGTGCTTAGAATGATAAAGATGTTTTTGTTTAGCCAGCCTTGTGGCAAAAACAAGTTTGATTAGCCAGCCTTATGGCAAAAACTTTCAATGAAGTCAGCCTTGTGACAAAAAGTTTTGATTAATCAGCCAGCCTTGTGGCAAAAGTTTCGACGAAGCCAGCCTTGTGGCAAAAACTTTGATTAATCATCCAGCCTGGTGGCAAAAGGTTTGATTGATTAGACAGCCTTGTGGCAAAAAAGTTTGGTTGATTGATTGTGATGATATAGAAGAGATACTCCTATCATATAGATGATAAATGTCTAATCTCCTAGGGTATTTGATTTGGATTATGGGGATGCTTATAAGAAGCCCGTGGGTCCTTGTACGAAGCCCAAGAGGAGGCTATCCGAGGGTCCTTGCATTGTAAGCCCAAGAGGAGGCTATGGGAGGGACAATCGAGGGTCCTTGCATTGTAAGCCCAATAGGAGGCTATGGGAGGGACAAGTCGTTTGTACAAAGCCCAAGAGGAGGCATGGTATAGTTGGTTTGAGCTCTTAGAGCGATTTCACCGGGAAACTATACTCTATGTCCTAACCTAAACTAGGGAGATTCTTTACACGAAGCCCAATAGGAGGCTATGGGGAACCTAGTGTTGTACTAAGTTAAACAAGTATATATACATGAACAAACACATGAACAAGTATGAGCAAACATGGACAAGCATGAACAAACATGAACAAGTATATGAACAAGTACATATATATGACAAAGTGTGTGTATACAATGGAGTTTATGAAGGAAAAATACCTGTAAGGATGATCCGTTTGTATACACGGGGCTCGGGACTTATACTCGGGGAGAGGCCCACTGAGTTTATTCAAAAGCTATGTAAACAAGTATTTACAAAGGGAGGTTGGGACTTATACCTATGTGGAGGCCCATGGTATTTTATAAAACATGGTTGATTGTTTTGTTAAGAACGCGAGGTTTCGTCGTTTGAAAACAGTTTGAAAGTTTTGTTTTGAAAGAAGTTTTTTTGTTTAAAGAAAAACTGTACAAAGAAAAAAGAATGGGACTTATACTCTCTAATATTCGAGAGGCCCAGTGTTTTTTGAAAATCAATTGATCAATCCAAAAAGATTTAATCAAGAGTTTTTTTTTTTGAAAAGAAAACCAAAAAGAAAAGGTTTATTTGTTTTGAAAAACTGTGATCATTTGTTTTAAAACGGTTTGAAATTTTGAAAGAAATCAACTTAATTAAGATAAAAACAAAGATTATCCTTAATTAATACCTAAATGATTAGGGTTTGATCACAAAATATTTGCAAGTGATTAAGTTTTGAAAATGAAGTAGGAAAAACTATTTTTTAAAGTATTAAAACATTTAAAAAACAAGTCATTTTAAACTTAATAAAAACACATTAAATAAATATGGTTTTTGTGATTTTTTTGAATATTCATAAAATATATATATTAAATAAAGAGTGTAAAAAAATGAAGTAAAAATAATTAATTTTGATTGGTTAATTAATTAGATGAAGTTTGTGTAAAAAATGAAGAAAAATAGTGTTTAAAAAAAGGTTTGTCTTCACAAGGGTTTGAACCCACGCCTCACTCTCACTAACCAAAACACTTGCCAACTGTAATACGGTGAACTGACTTTTTATCGATCGAAATGTCGCGGTTAAGCATGAGTCGCCACCGACTTTTATTTTATCCAATTTAAGGAAAGGCTAAAAGAACAGAAAAAGACCTTTTTAAAAAGATTTTGAGTTCGGGGGTAAGTTATACAAAGGGAAGGTGTAAGGCACCCTTTGTATCCATGGTTATTCATGGGCTCTTAATTGCTTAGCTCACTTTTGTTTGTTTGAATTTGTTTTAAAAAAAAACAGTGTATGAATAGAAATTTTGAATAAGAACTATAGCTTGTAAATAAGCGTAGTGTTTTTGAATTTGATTTGAAAAGAGTGAGAAAATAGTTTTTGAATTTAGAGCAAGCAATTAGTAGCAACTACCCTAAGTTTGAAAATTCGTTCTTTTAGCTTTTCGAGGCGAAAGGATCTATCCATACCATGAGAGGGCAAGAAGTCTTTCAATTGGATGTGTAAGGGTCATCGAGTTATCATTCGCCATAAGACTGTCCCATGCCATAAAGAGGGCAGGTAGTCTAAGGGAAGGATATAATAGTCATTAATCTTTTTAGGCATCATGCGAGGATACCTTAGCAATAGGACAATCATCCTTATTTTTCCGAGGCAGCATCGAGGGACAACATTGATGATAATGAACTGAGGGCAACATTTGTTTTGCTTTAGGTATCCTCGGAATCGAGGGACTTTTGACTATTTAGTACACTTAAAGGCAACAAGGCAACAAAGGCAACCAGAGGGATCACCCTAAAGGTGTGTGGGTGCAACAATCACGTGGTTAACTTCGATTTATCTTGTAGTTAGGTGATCTATGTTCAATTCATGGTTTGCACTCCCTAAATTACTAACCACGCAGTAAAATAATATCACAATTTAAGTGCCTTCAAGGCCAATCAATACAACCAGTAAACAGTTACATAATAATGGGGAAGGGGACAATGAAACCAGCGGATCCCTTAATAGGGTTTGACATAAGTAATAAAAAAAGTAAGGTTTAGGGTTACCAACGTCTGTAGCTTTGGCAGTTTGACAAACCTTTGGCTTTGATTGATGAAGGTTGATGGGCAGAGGTTTGCCTTGAGCATGAAGCATTGACCCTGACCATTAAAGAAAAAAGAAAACAGTGAGTGCATTGATTGTTCGAACCAAACCTTATTTTTGGGCAAAAAGGCAAAAAATAATGAAATAAAATAAAGGTCAAATTGAATAAGAAAAGACTAAAAACTTAGCTTTTGATCAGTGGAGCGCATGGGCGGAGGCTCTTGACGATAAACCTGAAAAGTTAGGCATAAAGAAAAAGGATGTAGTGAGTGTATGGCTAATTCATTAATTATAGAGGAAAATCTTATTTTAATTTGAAAGGCAGAAATAAAAATAAATGACTTTAAATAAATGAAAATAAAGTAGTGTTAAATAAAAATAAAACAAGTTGGGAACTTAGCTTCGAATTTGATCTGATATGGTTGGCGGGAAGCCTCGGAGGTAAACCCTGAAAAGTGGCAAAGGCAGAGAGATTGAATGTAGGCAATGTTCATGTAAGAAGACAAACCCTAAAAACAGGAAATAAAATAGATTTTCAATTTTTAGCGTCGAATACTTAGCTTCGGTTTTTTTGAAGGCGCGTGATCGGGAGGAATCATGTTGCTAACCCTGAAAAAGGCATAGAAAAAAAATATATTCAGTGTAGGGCATGTTCTTCGTAAACCCTGATTAGGGTACGAATTTAAATAAGAAAATATAAACGATTAATTATTGGTCTCACGACCTAATTAATTGAGATAAAAAAAAATTAAGTGCAGAAATATTTTTATGGGATTTTTTTGGAATTAAAATAAAGTAAATATGAATTTTTAAAGATTAATTAATTAAAACAATTTAGCTATAATTAGACAAAATAAACAAAGTAAATATGCATTAAAATAAATATTAAATAAACAAATTTTATTTATTTATTATGTGTTTAAAAAAAGTTTGTTTTTATAAAAGATTTATTTTACGAAAAAAACAATTAATAAACGAATAAGATATATATATAGTATAAAAATAAAAATAGTAAAAACAATTTTATGTAATAAAAAAAAAACTTTGGAAACTTAGCTGGCGCAGGATTGGGTGTGGATGACTGAGGGTGCATGCCATAGTCCCCATGTCCAGTTGCGTTGGATGAGGAGGTGTTTAGATCCAAGGGCTGGAGTTGAGAGGGAGCATCACGCGTGTGTGGTTTCACATGCATAGGATCTGAAGATAAATATTAACAAAACAAGGAATTGTCTTGGGGGAGAATCGAACCAAGGTCCCTGCAGTAACTGGCTGGGCACGCCTTCCTTCCACTGGGCTATGCTTGTTTTGTTGTTATTCGAACACGCTGCAGCAAATATAAAAAAAACCAGAAATTTGAAAATTAAAAAAGACGCGCGCTGGGTCATCTTCCTCGTGAAGAGACCTGTGTTTTGTCGTTGCTACGAATCTGCTGCCTATTTGCTGCGACTTCCACCATGGCTAAACCGTGGTAAATTATGGATGCTTCTGAGCGCGGAAGCCTTGGCAAACGATTTGAATCGCTTCAGAGATGTTCAGAAAGCACGTTTGAATCTCCAAGACTTCTTGAATTCGCCTACAACCTTGAATTCGACCTCTCTTTCTTCTTGAAATTCTGAGTTCTTCACTTTTTCTCTCCGCCGAAATCCTCTTCCTCTGTGATCAGGTTTGGTTGTGGTTTTATAGTGAAACAAATTAGGGCCAGAGAAACCATCCAAGTATCTTTGATTTGTCAATTAAATCTTTGATTTGGAACTTGATTGAAAGTTGCTAGTTTTAAGGAATATCTTGCCCAAAATTCTCTCTAATCCTTTTTGCCACGGATCTTTAATCCAATACTCTTAATATTTGATCCCAACACAGGTTTAGCATAAAATCAATGATTTTTCCAATATTTATTTCAATTAAAATTGAATTTAAATTACTTAAATCCAAAAATAAATAAAGGAGAGCATGTGATTGGGCTTAGAGGCTATGGATATGCTTAGGGTGTTAACTTGGGCCATTAGAAATAAAGCTCCATAAATTCACCCATAATTTTATATTTTTATCTAATTTATTTGTCCTTTATTTGAAATAAAATTCAAACAAATGTTAAATAAAATTATTAAAAATATGGGAATTGCCTTAGAGCCATTGGTTCATTGATTTTCTTTCAGAACAACGAAACCCTAATTCTCTGAGCCTTGTTTAGGAGAGGATGTCTTTGAACATTGTGCCTTGATTTTGAATTTGAACAAGAGAAATGGTATGGGCAAATTTTGGGGTATGACAGCTGCCCCTGTTCAATTTTCTTAAACCTGAAGATGTAGAGTGGTTTGTGTGCCAGTCGGTATCTGAAGGTGGAAGATGATTGAACACAAGAATACCAAGAAATTTGCCCTATTTGAAGTAGGGACTTTTGTCGGAGATGGGCTTGTAGATGCCATCTGGTAGTTGTTGGAGTATGGATTGTTGCAAAATTTCTGCTTTTGTTGTCTTTTTTTTTTTTTTGAATGTTGAGGAACCGTCAAAGGTATCGACTCAAATCTGTGTTGGGTTATTTAAGGAACCGTCAAAGGTATCGACTTAAATTTGAAGCATATTGTTGAGGCACCGTCAAAGGTATCGACTCAGATATGCAGACAGATTGTATAAGGAACCGTCAAAGGTGTCGACTTATATCTGAAATGTGTTGTTAAGGAACCGTCAAAGGTGTCGACTTAACTCTTGATGTGGGTTGTTAAGGAACCGTCAAAGGTATCGACTTAACTCTGAAGCATATCATTGAGGCACCGTCAAAGGTATCGACTCAGATATGTAAAAAGATTGTATAAGGAACCGTCAAAGGTATCGACTTATATATGAAATGTGTTGTTAAGGAACCGTCAAAGGTGTCGACTTAACTCTTGATGTATTAAGGAACCGTCAAAGGTGTCGACTTAATAATTGAGAATAGATTGTTAAGGAACCGTCAAAGGTGTCGACTTAACTCTTGCAGATAGAGATAGTAATATCCTGAAAAATAGAGGTTAGTTTTCTTATGTCATGATGCATGCGTTTATGTGATGAGTATCTCAAAATAAATGAGAGACTTTGTATGTTTATGAGGTGATGTATGCGATGTATGAATATGTTTGTGCCGTATGGTATGCGAAATATGATTTATGTTGTCTTTTTCGAGAAAATAAATCTCTATGTCTTTGTGATTTTGGCGTCTGGTCTTGTCTTGAAGATGTTTAGCTGGGGATTTATGACTTCTGCTTGGGGATGAATAGTAATTTGATGGATCATGACTGGGGATGAGAGATATTAGTAAACCATGTTTGGAGAAGAGAAAAGTTTTGGAGAAATGACAATGTTGAAGATATAATCTCTGTTGGGGATCTACATCTTTTGTTGGACGAGAGTGTTTGAAGATGTCTTCTTGATGATTATTCTGTGGGGATATGATCTTACGAACGTGGCTTTGTGGAGAGATGTGGGTGTCTTGAAAGTTGCCCCCAGTATCATAGTAACTTACTACTTGATTCAGGCCACGCCAATGAGTATTGATCAAGATGTTGAACTGGACTTGCATAGATTTGACCCAGTTAGCAAGAACTTTTGGAAAGATTCGCCTCGCGAGGACTTTATGAGATGTGCACTTTGGGCGACATGCCCCTAGTAATCATAGACTCATGACAATGTCTCACGTTGATTGGGGAGTAGCTTTAGATATTCTTGGATGCATGCCCCTGATTGCTCGAGCATCCATGAGAGATTCTCGGAATCTTGACTTGATTGCCCCAGATTGATCGGGAAATAGTATGAAACCCACTTGGGATGTATGCCTTTGACTGTTTGTCATTTGAGAGATTCTTGGAATCTTGACTTGATTGCCTCAGATTGATAGGACAAAACATGTCATGCCCCTTGTATACGTAAGAGACATGGCTTCTTGGAGTAATCTTTGTTGGTCGGGATAGCTTTGAGTCATTAGTCATACCCTGTGCAAATTCATTCTGATGCTAACATTTGAAATTATGTAGCAGAATATGTTTAATAATAAATTCATGAGATGCAATGCATACGTTTGTCTTGAGTTTTTGAAAATCATTAGCATGAGATGTAAAAGCGTGATGTTTGTAAAAACATGATATTTGTAACAACATGAGGTTTGTATCAACTTAGCATTTGTGATAAACCTTAAGGAGTCGGGATACCTTTGTTATGACGGTATGCTTTTGAACTAACCATGCTTCAGTTAGGACTTTCAAGGGTTGTAACGTGGCTTGGTTCATGGTTTAAGAAATAAAGGATAATGGCTCAAAATTTATTTATACCCATCCCCTTCTTCGCGATGTTCTTCAGTCCTAAGCTCAGTTAATTCAGCTTATGCATTCAGGTTCCAAGAGGCTTTTGCGCCTTTGATAATGTTGATGGTTCACAAGCAAGGAGAGCTTTTTGAGATGGCAATTACTTTTTCCTTTTGGTAGTCACAACATTGTGTTGTTCAGGAATTTATCGACTTCTCTTTTTTCATCTTTTTGATATCCCTAACTTTTGCCTGAACTGTCTATTTTGAGTTTATAGTCAGCGGGATGCCTTTATTTTTGCCTAAGTCATCTTTATGATTTTTGACTTAGTAGGCTTTTCTTTGTATATATGTTTTTTCATTTTTTGTTTTGAAATATATTGACTTCCTTGCTTAATGATTGATGAACCATCATTGTCTTTTGATTGACATCTCCAACACTTCTTGGACGAACGCTTGTGATTGAAACCTTTGTTGGAAGGCGTACGGAATGATTCTCTTGAAATAGAATGCACAGTCAGATTAACTGAGAACTACCCTGCCCCAGGTTATGATCAAGGGTTTTATATAGAAAGAAAACTTCTACTCCTTAGGCTCAAAGGGGTTAACGAGGGATTAACATCCTTATATCTCCACTGTTTAGGAATTGAAACAATGCCTGTACATCGTCAACATAGTCCATTCAAAAGCATACTGTGTGAGGTTGCGGTATCGTTTTCGTCATCCTCCCTCAAAAGGTATACAACTTTAGCAGGAGTTGAATATCACACAACATATGCAAAGTAAAGACATAATTTAAAATGAGTGATAGCGAAATAATTAATTCAAGACAAACATATGCAATGCACTGATGATGATTATTAAAACAGATAATGTCTATCATGATTCGAATGTTTAAACAAACAGAATAAAATTTGCGCATGAAAGTAAATCTAATGATTAAAAGTTCACCCACTTAGACATTAATCCATCTTGTCGTGACTAGGCATAGGAGCGGTGATCACCACAGGAGTTCTCGTATGGTTGAATTCAATTTCTCCAGCATCGATCATGTCTTGAATCTTGTTTTTTCAATGACCAGCAACTATTTGTATCATGACCGGGACTATCAGAGTGATATGCACACCTCACATTAGGATTATAGCTACGAGCAGAAGTACTAGGATTCTTGGGGATCCTTTAAAGTGATCAACTCCGACTTCAGTAGGTGTTGTAATGCTTGAGCCAATGACATATTGATCTTTGTGAATTGATGCTTAGGTACATCTGACTTGCGTCTTTGTTGTGGAACTGGTGTAGAGATCAGAATTGTCCCCACAATTTGGTTGTGTTCATTGCGACCTTTCAGATTGTGCACAGCATTGTTTGTGATGAGAGGAACGGGTCATACATTTGGACCCTATCTGAGGAGGAATATCAGAACGAGCCATACATTAGACCATATCTGAAGAGGAATAGCAGAACGAGTCGTACATTAGACCATATCTGTTGGAATGTCAGAACGAGTCATACGTTGGACCATATCTGAGGAAGGATATCAGAACGAGTTATTCATTAAACCACATCTGAAGGAGAATACCAGAACGGGTCATTCATTAGACCATATCTGATTGAGAATACCGGAACGGGTCATACATTAGACCATATCTGATAGAGAATGCTTGTTTGTTAGAGTCGATGAGTTATTTGACGAAGTTCTGGAATGTAAAAGGGCTTGTCAGAATGAATCTCCAGCTCGATTATATCTGAGAGGAATGATTGTCGAGGCGGAACCTGAAAACAAAGTTAGAAATATGCAATGTCATGAATGCAAATGAAATGTTTTCAAGGATCTTTAAGGAATTTAGTTAGCAACATTGGAAAGTGATTTGGTCGCATATTTGTTTGAAGAATTCTGACTCTTGTCTTTGAACATCCTTCTTTGAGAATCAAACTCACCATATCGAGTGGGTCATCGCCTCTGATTCGGGATACTTTTGAATTTGAAGATACATGGCCAGAGGAAAGTAAATCCTCTTGCCCCTTGCTAGGTACTGTGTCTCTGAATCGGAAGGTATGCGGCCAGAGGAAAATAAATCCTCTTGCCCCTTGATATGGATTCAGTCTTTGATAATGGCACCTGAAATTGCGCGCCCTAAATTCCTAAGATCCTTGAAAGGGTTAGTTAAATCATGTTATGCTTATGATGTCATGATGTTATGCGAATGCAGTTCGTTAGACTTAGTGTGAGATAGTAAGGGCAAAAAAAATCCTTTAACAAAATCTGCAAGGAAACAAAGGTTAGTATGTTATGCGAATGCAGTTCATAACAAAACCTTTAACAAAAGGCACATCGTGGAACAGTGAGGGCAAACAGGTCCTTTAACAAAACCTGCAAGGAAGTAAAGGTTAGTAGCAAACGCAAACAAGTCACACAAGTGCCCTTAGGTTTAGAGGCTTGCTTGAAGTTCGTAGGTAAGTACCCTTCCCACTGAAGTTAAGTTGGTTCAACCTGTCCTAGAATAGTAATCGGGTTCTATGGTGCTCATATCCCTGATCTTTCTCGTGGGCATTGTCTCAACATAGCGCACAATCGGCCAGCCAAAAGCATCCCTTGAGTCCAATCTCAATGAGTGTGTGGTGGTCGTTTTCTTTTACCTCCCCGTTTCACTTGGGAGGACGGCACGCTAAACCCTTCACGCGAAATTTGGAAGGAGAATGCGCCCGTGGTGGGATGAATTTTATTTCAGTTCTTCCTACGATATCACACGAACTTTCTTATTTGTCCTACGAGTAGGAAAGGGGAAAAAAGATCTCAACTAAACCCTAGGAGTTTGCTAAGTGTGGGGATTTACACCTAGACTAGAAATTCTGGAGTCCGGGAGGTCGGTTATACATAGGGAAGTGTTTAAACACCCTACATATCTGTAGTACTCTACAGGAACCTTCTCTGTGTCATTGTGTTTGTGTTTGCTGCTAATGATTGGGAAAGTTTCTCCTTTGTGTTAGGAGAAGGAATTGAATTGTTTTAAAGAAAGACAGACAGATAGACAGACTGACTATTTTTGGTATTTTATTAGCTCGCTGAGATTCCTTGTGAACCTCATGCCTACATATCCCTAGTGGAAGTCAGAGCTTAATGTAGTTCGGGGAACTAACTAGGGAAATTAATGTTTTTGGTGCCTTGCTTGAAGCTCAAGGTTGAAGCTTGGAATTAAATCTCTGTTTACAGTAAAGAGACATGAAATTATCTCTACAGAGAGGTATTTGTACTATTCTACCACAAACATTTAAAGGAGTGACAGAATAACTGGATTCATTTCATTCAAGAGGGGGACCTTACTTGTGTGTGTGCAAGTATGCCAGTCAGATGCCTCTTAAATGAAAGAAAGATGCTCGTCCAAATTAGGGAAAGTGTACAAGTCTGGGGATGTGCCAGAGCATGTCTTTCAGAGTCCTAAATGGGAGACTTTGATTGAAATTGAAATTGAAATGTTTGTTTGTTTGAATGTGGTAGAGTAGTAGAAATATCTCTCTATAGAGATAAGCTATGTCTATCTACTGTATAAAAGATTTGACTCTAGCTGGCTTGTATGAGGCCCAAGCTTGAGGCTTTTTGATTGATTAATTAATTATTGACTCCGGGAGATGACTCCATTGGGGATTAATTACAGGGTATTTTTGTGTTCTGTACAAAGCCCAGAATTGAGGCTGACTCTACTTAGGGAGACTCTATTTGTGTGCCTTGTACAAAGCCCAAGGTTGTGGCTGACTGTTGAGGATAATTGAATGAATGACTCTATTTTATGTGCCTTGTACAAAGCCCAAGGTTGTGGCTGACTGTAGCTAGGAAAAACATTATTTTCTGCCTTGTACAAAGCCCAAGGTTGTGGCGGACTCTTAAATGAATTAAGTATGGATGACTATATGGGGAAAGATCCTAAGTGTTAGGAATCTTTGACACATGAAAGATATGGTTTATCTGCCTTGCACAAAGCCCAAGGTTGTGGCTACTGAGTGATGAAGGACTCACTGGGGAGACTCTATTATCTGCCTTGTACAATGCCCAAGGTTGAGGCTGACTCTTGACAGGGGAGTTTTATTGTTTGGGTGCCTTGTATGAAGCCCAAGGTTGAGGCTAACTGTTTTTGTTGGTTTTGACTCTACTGAGGAGGTTTTATTTATTAAAAGACTGTTATTCTTTGGAAGCTAACCCTTTCCAGGGATTTTGACTCAGCTGGTGAATTTGTCTGTTAAAAGACTGACTTTATCATGTTTTTTGGAGGCTGATCCTTTCCAGGGGTTTTGACTCTTTTGGGGAAATTATCTCCTAAGAGAAATGAATCTTTATTATTTTGACATTTAATGATTGACTTTGGAGGCTAACCCTTTCCAGGGGTTTTTGTTAAAGATGAAGGAATGTGTGGAAGCTAACCCTTTCCAGGGATTTTGACTTTTTAGACAGATGTTGGAGGCTAACCCTTTCCAGGGGTTTTTATTAAAAATGAAGGAATGTGTGGAAGCTAACCCTTTCCAGGGATTTTGACTTTTTAGACAGATGTTGGAGGCTAACCCTCACCAGGGTAGGCTAAAAGGTGACTAAAGACCTGTTCCTATGTTTATAAGAAACCTTATGGGTCCTTGTATACAAGCTCAAGAGGAAGCTGGAAATGCTTTTAAGAAGCCTGTGGGTCCTTGTACAAAGCCCAAGAGGAGGCTAATCGAGGGTCCTTGAGGGTCCTTGTTATAGCACAAGAGAAAGCTATGTGGTTTTGAACTTATTTTGGCTCTAAGCAAATGGGTAAGAGGTTTCACCGGGAATAATTCCTCTTTGGGTGGATGTGTCCTATTATTTGGATTCTAAGGTTTTTGCCAAGATTTTTCACCGGGAATAATTCATCTTGGGGGTTTGAACTACAGATCTCTAATTAGGAAAGAGCCTTCACCGGGAAGACATTCTCAATCCTAGGTCATATTCCTAATATATATATAGTTTAACTGTCCTAAGGTTTATACTCAAACGCAGTTCTAAACTAATATATGCACAGTTTATATTTGACAGTAATTTAAATAAAGACTGTAAATTGAAAGCTTGTAAAGCCTAACCTGGATGGAGTGGAGGCCATTGAAGAAGTATGTACAGAGCCCCAACAGTATTTTTGTTGTTTTGTTGATAACAGTTGAATATATATGATAAACAGTTAATGGTTTTTGAAAACAGAAGAAGTGAAGATGGACAAAGGTCACATAGGTATCTGAAGAGTTTCACCGGGAATAATGCCCTTCAAATACCAGAAGAATGTTTTGAAAACAGAAAGAAGATTTTGAAAATACAGTTTTGAAAACAAGCTAAGAAGAGAAGGTTTTTGGGACTTACACTCTATTAGAGGCCCAGTACTTTGCAGTACTGGTGATAAAAACAGTTTGAAAAAAAATGATTTGAAATGATATAATGTTTTGTTGTTTGAAAACCTTAATCATTTGATTTAATCAGAGATTGAAAACAGTTTTGAGAATTGACAAAAGTCAACTTAATTAAAGTAAAAATAAAGATTTTTACTTAATTAAGACCTAAACAATTAGGGTTTTATCATAAAATTATTCACACAAATAATTAGGTTAAAATAAAATGGAAACATATATTTAAAGTATTTAATAAAACACTTAAACATACTATTTTATACCTAATAAAAATATATGAATTAAATAATATTTTTATGATTTTTTTGATTATACACAAAATAGGTATATTAAATAACAAGTGTGTGAAAAATGAAGTGAAAATGATTTAATTTGATAGGTGAATTAATTGTGTGAAGTTGTGAGAAAAATGAAGGAAATTAGTGGTAAAAATAATGTTTTGGTCTCACCATGGTTTGAACCCACGCCCTTTATGTTACCAGTCCCAAAACAACACCACTAAGCCAACGCGCGCTTGGTGACAATGTAATGGTTTCGTTGCAATACATATGTTAATCAAGTGTATAGAAGCAAAAAAAGAAAATAAAATCAAAAGGTCTGGGGCGAGGGGGATTCGAACCCCAGACCTTGGGCACGCGCAACACACAAACACTCTTTACCACTGGGCTATCATGTTTTAGTCGTTTATGAAACAACTACCATTCAATATAAAATAAACTTTAGCCTTGAATTTGAATTTTGCGCGCCACCACCATTGTCATCTTCAACCTCAAGCTTTCAGATTTTTGAAATTCTGAACTCTCTCAACTCTCAACCATTTGCAAAGATGTAAAGACCAAACTTGCTCTAAATTCACTCACGATTCCAGATATGTAACTAATATGAATTTATATTAACTATATCTACTGAATTATCTAAAATACGTGAAGAACCCTAAAATTTGAAATTCAAATTAAATGGCCATACTGAAGTATAAATGACTGATGATAGAGGGTTTTTAATCCTCTGATGATGCTGAATGAAGTGGTATTGAGTTTTAACCAAAAAGGTACACGAATTAAAGAGGTGGAGTTGAGAAACTTACCTCTGAAAATGAAGGTCGTGAGGATGATTGAGAGCACCTGGGCTTGAATGAATGATCTCAATAGCTTCCCTGAGACTCAATGATGCTAACTGAATGCTTATTGGAGCTTGAATCCTCCTGAATTGCTCTATGGACCTCCCTCGATTTCAGCTTCAAGTGAACATGGAGGTTGTTGAATTTGGAATTACAGATGAGCTGCAGCCATCTGGTTAGCTCCACTATGACCTGAGGAGTGTGTCTGGATGATTGGCTTGGCTTGAAACCTTCTGAATCACTCCATGGACCTCCAACTGCAGATGCTCCAAAGTGAGAGCAACAATGGTGTTCCTCCACTTACAGAAGTGATCCAGGTGCTTGGATCACCTCAAATGACCTCCCTTGAGATGTTAGAATGCTCACTTCCCAAAGATAAGCTCTGGTTTGAAGAAATCGATTCTTCTTGCCAAAGAACTTTGAAAAACAATGAACAAGAGAAGAGAAAGAGAAAGCAAGTAATATGGTTGCTTTGGTGTGTTTTTGAATGAGGAATGCATCTGTATTTATAGGCAAATGGATGCAGATCAATTGGCTGTGGTGAGCTTGCTTAGTGTAGTGAGTTTGGTTTCTTAGCCATGAAGAAATTCAAAGAATCTCCAAAATGCAATGATGCATTTTCGGGCTAGCTTCCCCTATCCATTGATCTTGCAGGATCTTAGGGAACATTTCTGATATGTAGCAAGTTTCTATTGGCTTAGGAGAAGATTCCAATTGGTGAATCATTGCTTATCATAAATTCTCAAAAGTAATGATTACATAATCACATGTTCTTGCTTTTGGGAATCTTCTTCAATCTTCATGCCATGGTGAAAATGAATGCATGGTATTGTTTCAGATGTGTTATGGGTCGTGTAGCATCCATTCATGAAGCAAAATGCACAAAATTGCAAAGTTCCAATTTGCACATGACCTATAATTTTACTTCATGAGGCCAACTTTGAACAAGCATAACTCCTAGCTCAAATTGAATTTGGAGAAGGTTGAACACAATTTGGAAAGCCCTAAACATCTACTTCAAATCATTAGTTTATGTCTTCTTCAGAATCATTTGGGAAATTTGTGAAAAATGAGCCCAAAGTTGGATGAAAACTAGGTTAAAACACTTAGAAAAATTTCTAAGTGTTTATGACCTAAACTTCAAAATTTCCAAAACTTCATAAATGGTTGATCTTTTGAAAAAAGTTCCTTTGTAAGATGTTGTTTTATTTTGCAAGATCTACAACTTTCATGTTGGAAGTTTTTTGAGTTGTGTAGGTGAAATTTTGAGTTCTCACTATGCCCTCAAAAACCCTAATTCCCGACTTTTTGCTCCTTGATGAATTTCTTTGAATTTCTTTGGTCAAATGACTTTGACATCCATATATTGATGATATTGATCTTTGAAAGTCATTTTTTGACCAAAAACCTTAAAAGTCAATGATGATCCTTCACAGTTGACTTTTTCCTGACAAAGTGAATTTTTGGGCTTTTGTGTAGAAACAAGATCTTTTCCTCAAATGAATGATGTAAATGGATTATATTGAGGTAGTAGAGACTCTTGAATCATGTCTTGAGTTTTGGATTCATACCCTGATCAAAAGTCAACTATCTTGGTGAATTAGGTCAAAACCCTAATTTGTCGACCATGTGAAAATAATGACTGTAGACTTTGAATTGAAGTGTGATGCCCAGTAGATCTTGTAATATGAGTTATTTGAAGATGATTGATGTCTTTGAATGGTTCCCTGGGGCTTTTTAGGGTTTCCCAAAAGTGATCCCTGATTTTAGTCCTTGATAGGCTCAAAACCCTAGTCTGGTGACCTGAGTAAACCTGTACTCAGATGACTGGATGTCTAATCAATCATAGGTGTAATAATGAGGCTTTTGAGTCTTATGATTGTATTAGAGACTAATCCCTCTATTGATTGATCCTTTGCCTGAGTTTTCTTGTCTTTGAACACCCTCGATTGAATGTCAGGCTGCTCTGGGTACTTGCTTTGACTTGATGAAAATCCTGAAGATATGTCATCTCAGGGGGGTCAAAAATTAGGGTATGACAGATGCCCCTATTTAAGTTTCTTTTATCTGGAGGGAGAGAGATTGAGATCTCGATCTCTCCTGCGTAAAAGAGACTTAAATATCAAAGAATGCCCGAATTTTGGGCGCTCCTGAGATGATAAAATCTTTGCATGACTTGATCCCGTTGTCGCGCTTGGCGGGGGATGAGGAGACAAACTCCTGCAGAAATACTTGATGTGGATTCTGGTGAATGGATGGCAATGTAGGATGCGCAATCCATCTTCTTTAACTAAGTGTTGATACTTAGAAAAAGGTAAACAACCTCCTCTCGTTCCGGATGTCCAAATCTCGAAACTGGTCTTAGTTGCGTTTGGACAATATCTCAGATAAAGAGAAAATTTCCAAAGGTTTGTTTCCTCGTCAAACTTCTTATCAGCGCTTGGAGATAAGACGCCATTTGACGGTTGTAAAGAAACTTCAAAGGTTCGTTTCCTCGTCAAACTTCTTATCAGCGCTTGGAGATAAGATGCCATTTGACGGCTGTAAAGAAACTTCACCATCTTCCCTTTTGACTTGACGTCTTTGAAAGAATGTCATATGGCCTCATGATCTTTTGAGGGGCTAATGACTTTGTTTGTAGGCGGACGAACTGTTTTCGGGGTGAAAACTGCCATTCATCGACTGGTGCCTGGGGAATCAACGAACTATTTTCCTAAGAGGAAAACTGCCATTCATCGACTCTGTGGGGAGTTAAACATCCTAGAAACAGACAAACTGTTTGAAGAAACTGCCATTTGTCGATCTCTTGAGTATTTAGCAGACAAACTGTCTTTTCTTGGGAAAAGACTGCCATTTGCCAATTGCTAGGGGAGCAAACTGTCTTCTACTGGGAGAGACTGCCATTTGTCGACCCTGTCATGAAAGAAAGTGAGCAAACTGTCTTCTGCTGAAAGAGACTGCCATTTGCTGACTTTGTTGTGATAAAAAGTGAGCAAACTGTCTTCTGCTGAAAGAGACTGCCATTTGCTGACTTTGTTGTGATAGAAAGTGAGCAAACTGTGTTCTGCTGAAAGAGACTGCCATTTGCTGACTTTGTTGGGGAATCTGAACTATCCTCTGGACGAAGACTATCATTCGCTGACTCCGCTGGGGAATCATTTGTCGATCTGCTGGGAGATTCTGAATTCTTCTTTGACAAGAAGTGGCACCTCTTGACCCTGCTGGGGAAATACCAAACCTCTGGGGAATTCCAAAATGTGAAGCAGACTATCTTATCTGAAGAAGACTGTCGAATGTCGCTCTGCAGGAGATTCTCGGCTGAGGAATTCCAAAAGTGAACAAACTATCTCTTTGAGGGAGACTACCACCTGTTGACTTGCTTGGTGAGATCCTTGTGTATGAACTGTCGTTTCGAAGGAAAATGTTTCTCCGGAACTTGCAGGGGAAACTTGAGTTCATGCCTTAATGACTCAGGCATTCACAGGATCAAAGCCTCATTCGACTATGCAATTATGATGTAATGTATGCATGAATGTTATGCCAATGATAGAATGTAAAGTGAATGTGAATGGAATTGTCGTGGATGTAAAATCCTAATGATACGACTTGAATTCTTGTTGATCAGAAGATGTCCTCTTCTTGGAGTTCGAACTCTGTTGGGAATATCTGGTTATCAGTTGTCCGCTGTCCGAAATGAGTAATATTAATTGAAGTAAAGATTCGTCATCGGGAGATGTTCGCAAAGCGACCTCATGGGGAAATCTTGGTTCCCGGAGTCTCAACCGTTCTTGGAGCAACTATTTGCATTCTTCCTATTGTTTGTAAACCTCAGAAAGAAATTTCACCTTTATTTTTGCAAGTAAATTCATTTTTATTTTATGAAAACATTTGTTTCAAGAAATTGACTGTTTAAACTTAAAATGCATTTCAAGAAACTGAATAAGACTAGTGTTAGAACAAGATTTGTTCTTATCAATTATCTTAGTTTTGATGATAACAATAATATGAATTTTGCTTAAGATAATATGGTACTCTAATCCAATGCAATTTCCCTTTCAGGAAATATATATAAAGAGTACGCATAATTCAGCGCTCAGAAGTTGTGTCTCAAATGGTTCAGCATGCAACATCAGAACATGGTCTGGCAAGACATCAGAAGATGGTCGAAGCAGAATCAGAACATGGCATCAGAAGAACATGAGATCAGAAGCACTGAAGATCAGAAGATGGTATCACGCAACAGAAGCACTTCAAGATCAGAAGATCAGAAGATGCTATGCACCAAGCTGTTTTGACTCTGATGATATTCAAACGTCGTATTCACAAACATCAGATCAGAAGGAAGTACAGGTGGCAGACTACGCTGACTGACAAAAAGAACGTTAAAGCTACTAAAGGCAACGCCAGTAGACACAGCGTGAACAAGGCTCGAGGTAGTTGACAAAAGCGTATAACATTAAATGCAATGCTGTACGGAACACGCAAAGCATTAAATGCACTCAACGGTCATCTTCTCAACGCCTATAAATATGAAGTTCTGATGAGAAGCAAGGTGACCAATTCTTAACAACTCTGAACGAAAATAAACTTGCTGAAACGCTATTCAATCAAAGCTCAGAATCTTCATCAACTCACTACATTGCTGTTGTAATATCTTAGTGAGATTAAGCTTAAACGATAAGAGAAATATCACAGTTTGTGATTATAGCTTTTAAGAAGCATTTGTAAACTCTTGAATAGATTACATTAAGTTGTAAGGAACTAGAGTGATCGTGTGATCAGTATACTCTAGGAAGTCTTAGCAGTTGGCTGAGCAGTTTGTAACTAGAGTGATCAGGTTGATCAGTAGACTCTAGAAAAGTCTTAGAAGTTGTCTAAGCAGTTGTTCCTGGAGTGATCAAGTTGTGATCAGAATACTCTAGAAGACTTAGTCGTGGACTAAGTGGAAAACCATTGTAATCCGTGCGATTAGTGGATTAAATCCTCAGGTTGAGGTAAATCATCTCTGCGGGGGTGGACTGGAGTAGCTTCGTTAACAGCGAACCAGGATAAAAATAATTGTGCAATTTATTTTTATCGTCCAAGATTTAAAGTCACACTTATTCAATCCCCCCCTTTCTAAGTGTTTTTCTATCCTTCAATTGGCATCAGAGCGCCGGTTCTAAGGTGCAAGCACTTAACCGTGTTTAGAAAAGATTCAGGAAGAGAAAAACGCTTCATTTAAAAGATGGCTGGTGAAACTCCGACAAATCCACCTGCATCTACATCTGGCTCTGCTGAGCAATACAACGGTAACAATGGTTATACAAGACCGCCGGTATTTGAGGGTGAAAACTTTGAATACTGGAAAGATAAACTGGAAAGTTACTTTCTTGGTCTAGATGGTGATCTATGGGATCTTCTGATGGATGGTTACAAACATCCAGTAAATACCAGTGGCGTAAAGCTGACAAGGCAAGAAATGAATGATGATCAAAGGAAGCATTTCAGGAATCATCATAAATGCAGAACTGTTTTGCTGAATGCTATTTCTCATGTTGAGTATGAGAAAATATCAAACAGGGAAACAGCCTATGATATATATGAATCCTTGAAAATGACTCATGAAGGAAATGCTCAAGTCAAGGAGACAAAAGCTCTTGCCTTAATCCAGAAGTATGAAGCCTTCAAGATGGAGGATGATGAAGACATTGAAAAGATGTTTTCGAGATTTCAAACTCTGACTGCTGGATTGAGAGTTCTTGACAAAGGATACACCAAGGCTGATCATGTGAAGAAGATCATCAGAAGCTTACCCAGAAGATGGGGTCCTATGGTGACTGCATTCAAGATTGCAAAGAATCTGAATGAAGTTTCTCTGGAAGAGCTGATCAGTGCCTTGAGAAGCCATGAGATTGAGCTGGATGCAAATGAGCCTCAAAAGAAAGGTAAATCTATTGCATTAAAATCTAATATCAAGAAATGCACTAACGCTTTTCAGGCCAAAGAAGAAGATCCTGAAGAATCAGAATCTGAAGAAGAAGATGAACTGTCCATGATTTCCAGAAGGGTAAATCAACTCTGGAAGAGCAAGCAAAGGAAGTTCAGAGGCTTCAGAAGTTCAAAGAGATTTGAACATGGAGAATCTTCTGATGACAGAAGATCTGACAAGAAGAAGGTCATGTGCTATGAATGCAATGAACCAGGACACTTCAGGAATGAATGTCCAAATTTTCAGAAGGAAAATCCCAAGAAGAAGTTTCATAAGAAGAAAGGTCTTATGGCAACCTGGGATGAGTCAGAAGATGATTCAGAAGATGAGCAGGCTAACTGTGCGCTGATGGCGACAAAAGATGACGGATCAGAATCTACATCAGAATCAGATTCTGAAGAGGTATTTTCTGAACTTACTAGAGATGAGTTAGTTTCCGGATTAACTGAACTTCTGGAATCCAAGTCTCAGATTTGTATTAAATACAAAAAGCTGAAAAAGCTATTTGAATTTGAAACAAAGAGGCTTGAGTTGGAAAATTCTGAATTGAAAGATAAACTTTTAAAATTATCCAATGATGTTGGATCTCCTTCTAATTCAGAAAAATCCACTCCTAGTCTAAACCATATTCTGAAAGAATATGATTTAAGTTTCAGGAAGTTCTTATCTAGAAGTATTGGCAGAAGTCAGCTAGCTTCTATGATATATGCCGTATCCGGAAACAAAAGAGTTGGCATTGGTTATGAGGGTGAAACCCCATACAAACTTGAACCCGTTGATGAAATGAAACTCACATACAAGCCATTGTATGATCAGTTCAAGTATGGCCACTCTCATGATATTAGGCACACTTCACATGCACAAAGTTTTCACATAACACACACCAAGAAGCATGTGACACAACCTAGGAAATATCATGAAACTCATATTAAAAATTATCATGCTGTTCCTCCTATTGCTTATAATGTCAAACCCAAGTTCAATCAGAACTTGAGAAAATCTAACAAGAAAGGACCCAAGAAAATGTGGGTACCTAAGGATAAGATTATTCCTATTGCAGATATCCTTGGCTGCAAGAAGGACAAAGCACAACATGTCATGGTACCTGGACTCTGGATGCTCACGACACATGACAGGAAGAAGGTCTATGTTCCAAGACCTGGTGCTTAAGTCTGGAGGAGAAGTCAAGTTTGGAGGAGATCAGAAGGGCAAGATAATTGGCTCTGGAACTATAAAGTCTGGTAACTCTCCTTCCATTTCTAATGTACTTCTTGTAGAAGGATTAACTCATAACCTCTTATCTATCAGTCAATTAAGTGACAATGGTTATGATATAATCTTCAATCAAAAGTCTTGCAAGGCTGTAAATCAGAAGGATGGCTCAATCCTATTTACAGGCAAGAGGAAGAACAACATTTATAAGACAGATCTGCAAGATCTTATGAGTCAGAAGGTGACTTGTCTTATGTCTGTTTCTGAAGAGCAGTGGGTCTGGCACAGGAGATTAGGTCATGCTAGTTTGAGAAAGATCTCTCAGATTAACAAACTGAATCTTGTCAGAGGACTCCCTAATCTGAAATTCAAATCAGATGCTCTTTGTGAAGCATGTCAGAAGGGCAAGTTCTCCAAACCTGCATTCAAGTCTAAGAATGTTGTTTCTACCTCAAGGCCATTAGAACTCTTGCACATTGATCTGTTTGGACCAGTCAAAACAGCATCTGTCAGAGGAAAGAAATATGGATTAGTCATCGTAGATGATTATAGTCGCTGGACGTGGGTAAAATTCTTGAAACACAAGGATGAGACTCATTCAGTGTTCTTTGATTTCTGCATTCAGATTCAATCTGAAAAAGAGTGTAAAATCATAAAGGTCAGAAGTGATCATGGTGGTGAATTTGAGAACAGATCCTTTGAAGAGTTCTTCAAAGAAAATGGTATTGCCCATGATTTCTCTTGTCCTAGAACTCCACAGCAAAATGGGGTTGTAGAACGAAAGAATAGGACTCTGCAAGAAATGGCCAGAACCATGATCAATGAAACCAATATGGCTAAGCATTTCTGGGCAGAAGCAATAAACACTGCATGCTATATTCAGAATAGAATCTCTATCAGACCTATTCTAAATAAGACTCCCTATGAATTGTGGAAGAATAAAAGGCCCAACATTTCATATTTCCATCCTTTTGGATGTGTATGTTTTATTCTGAACACTAAAGATCGTCTTGGTAAGTTTGATTCCAAAGCTCAAAAATGTTTTCTTCTTGGATATTCTGAACGCTCAAAAGGCTACAGAGTATACAATACTGAAATATTGATTGTGGAAGAATCAATCAATATCAGGTTTGATGATAAGCTTGGTTCTGAAAAACCAAAGCAGGTTGATAATTTTGCAGGTTATGATATTGACATATCAGAAGTTGTTGAGCCAAGAAGCAATGCATCAGAAGCAGAGCTTCTCAGAAGCAAAGAATCTGAAGATCAAGTATCAGCTTCTCTTGAGGATCTAAGTATTTCTGAAGAACCATCTGTCAGAAGATCATCTAGACTCATCTCTGGTCATTCAGAAGATGTCATTCTTGGAAAGAAGGATGATCCAATCAGAACAAGAGCATTCCTTAAGAACAATGCAGACTGTCAATTAGGTCTTGTATCTTTGATCGAGCCAACTTCTGTTGATCATGCTCTAGAAGATCCAGACTGGATAATTGCTATGCAAGAAGAACTGAATCAGTTTACAAGGAATGATGTTTGGGATCTTGTTCCTAGACCAGATGGATTCAATATAATTGGTACAAAATGGGTCTTCAGAAACAAGCTCAGTGAGAAAGGTGAGGTGGTAAGGAACAAAGCCAGATTGGTGGCTCAGGGTTATAGTCAGCAAGAAGGGATTGACTATACAGAAACCTTTGCACCAGTGGCCAGGTTAGAGTCTATTCGTCTATTAATTTCTTTTGCCACTCAACATAACATCACTCTCTATCAGATGGATGTTAAGAGTGCCTTCTTAAATGGTTATATAGATGAAGAAGTTTATGTCCATCAACCTCCTGGTTTTGAAGACTCTATGTCTCCGAATCATGTGTTTATACTAAAGAAATCATTATATGGATTGAAGCAAGCTCCCAGAGCTTGGTATGAACGCTTAAGTTCTTTCCTTCTAGATAATGGTTTCACTAGAGGAAAAGTGGACACTACTCTCTTTTGTAAAACCTTTGAAAAGGATATTTTAATCTGTCAAATATATGTAGATGATATTATTTTTGGAACATCTAATGCTACACTTGGAAAGGAGTTTGCTAAGTCTATGCAGGCTGAGTTTGAAATGAGCATGATGGGAGAACTCAAGTATTTCCTTGGAATACAAATAAATCAAACATCAGAAGGAACATATGTTCACCAAACCAAGTATGTGAAGGAACTTCTGAAGAAGTTTAATCTTCTGGACTGCAAAGAAGCCAAAACTCCTATGCATCCAACATGCATCCTAGGTAAGGATGAGGTAAGTAAGAAGGTAGATCAGAAGTTATACAGAGGTATGATTGGATCTCTTCTATATTTGACTGCTTCTAGACCTGACATTCTGTTTAGTGTTTGTTTGTGTGCTAGATTCCAATCAGATCCTAGAGAATTTCATTTAACTGCTGTTAAGAGAATTCTAAGGTATCTGAAAGGTACTACTAATGTTGGTTTAGTTTACAGAAAATCTAAAGAATACAACTTAGTAGGATTCTGTGATGCTGATTATGCTGGAGACAGAATTGAAAGAAAAAGTACTTCAGGAAGTTGCCAATTTCTTGGAAGTCATTTGATCTCTTGGTATAGCAAGAAGCAAGCAACTATTGCTCTATCAACAACAGAAGCAGAATATGTCGCTGCTGCTGGCTGTAGTACACAGATGCTCTGGATGAAGAGTCAGTTGGAAGATTATCAGATATTTGAGAGTAACATTCCTATATTCTGTGATAATACTTCTGCTATATGTTTATCTAAGAATCCTATTCTTCATTCAAAAGCTAAACATATTGAGATTAAACATCATTTCATAAGGGACTATGTTCAGAAGGGTGTTATTTCTTTAAACTTTGTGGATACAGACCATCAATGGGCTGATATCTTTACAAAACCCCTGGCTGAAGATAGGTTTAAATTCATTCTGAAGAACATCAGTATGGATCTATGCCCAGAATGAGAAGATGAGAAGTTCTTATATATGAGTATCTTCTGAAATGAAATGTGATTTTCCAATCAGAAGTTCTGATTGAAATCTTTTAGAAATTATTATTCGGTTATTACTAACGTTTCATTGTCTAAGTTGATTCAGAACCTCTTTTAAAGCAAAACAGCTGTTACGTTTTATCTCGGGATGGTAAACCTGTAGTTACTATTCATGGATAAACGTGCGTGCAGTTGAAGGGACACCGACCATAGGTAACTGTGCTAGTCACCTCATTTGTCTTTATTATCTCTCCTCACGTCACGTAACATTAAATGCTAGTCATCATTAGTTTCATTTTATTTTCTTTTAAATACTCTTCAAAATGGTTTTTGGTTTCCTTTCCTTGTTGCATCTGTTTTCCTGCATTCCTGTCTTGTAAACCTTTTTGATTATCAATGAAAAGTTTCTTTGTGTTTTACATTCCAGTAAATGTTTTCTTTTGTCGTTTTTTGCATCTGAATCTTTTTAAATATTCTTTTTGATGTTATGACAAAAAGGGGGAGAAGATAAATGATAAATGATTTGATTAAATCTATCAGTTGCTGGGTAAAGAGGCTCCCACACATTCACTAACAAGAACTGCAAGTTCTATATGGTTTAAGTGTTTTGCAGGTACAGAGAAGTGAAGTGAATCTTCAGAAGCAAACACTAGAAGCAAAACCATAAGAAGTGTTATTCTGTAAAAGGAATAAGCTCTTGGAAACTGAAGCAAGCTGAGTGCTGTCAAGCTTCAGAGATCAGAAGCAAGAAAGAAGAATGAATCAGAAGCACTGATAATAGAATTTGAATATCATTGTCTATCCTGTTCTGACAAAATTCTATTTGCTTTGATACATATAATGTTATGGCTCTGATACATTATTTGCTCTGATACATTATTTCAGCCTATATGGCTCTGATACATATAATGTGTTCAAACATACATTTTATGTTCTAACTCGTTCATGCTGACTTTTGTCGTTTAGTTTTTGTTCTGTAACATTTCAGGATGTAGAGATGCTCTGATGATGCTCTGGT
Organism: Vicia villosa; assembly: GCF_029867415.1. Classification (NCBI taxonomy): domain Eukaryota; kingdom Viridiplantae; phylum Streptophyta; class Magnoliopsida; order Fabales; family Fabaceae; genus Vicia; species Vicia villosa. The sequence continues at coordinate 118,028,518 of NC_081182.1, read as the reverse complement.
ACATTCAACAATGTTCTGATACAAATCTAGCATGAAGTAATGATTGGTAGACATTCAAAGTTCTGAAGCTATCCGAGGGAAGCAGAAATCAGAAGATGTGAATGTTCTAAAAGATCCAGAAAACTCAAGTTCTGAAGCTGTCCTGAATGGAAGCAGAAATCAGAAGCTGTGAATGTTCTGAAGATCAAAGAAATTCAAGTTCTGAAGCTGTCCTGAATGGAAGCAGAAGTCAGAAGCTGTGAATGTTCTGAAGATCAAAGAAATTCAAGTTCTGAAGCTGTCCACGATGGAAGCAGGAATCAGAAGCTGTGAGTGTTCTAAGGATCTAAAGAAATTCAAGTTCTGAAGCTATCCAATGGAAGCAGAAGTCAGAAGCTATGAATTCTCTGAAGGCAGAAGCTTATATGATCGTCTCTACCGAAATAATCAGGGAAGTCTTTTATCAAAGTTCTTCGAGTATTTATTTCAGGGGGAGATTATTTATCTCAGGGGGAGATTGTTAATCTCAGGGGGAGACATATTCATATGCTTATGCTATAGCTGTGTAATTTGTCTTTTGCCGTCTACTCTTTCTGATCGCAAATTCATATCATTTATATATGTTTTTGTCATCATCAAAAAGGGGGAGATTGTTAGAACAAGATTTGTTCTTATCAATTATCTTAGTTTTGATGATAACAATAATATGAATTTTGCTTAAGATAATATGGTACTCTAATCCAATGCAATTTCCCTTTCAGGAAATATATATAAAGAGTACGCATAATTCAGCGCTCAGAAGTTGTGTCTCAAATGGTTCAGCATGCAACATCAGAACATGGTCTGGCAAGACATCAGAAGATGGTCGAAGCAGAATCAGAACATGGCATCAGAAGAACATGAGATCAAAAGCACTGAAGATCAGAAGATGGTATCACGCAACAGAAGCACTTCAAGATCAGAAGATCAGAAGATGCTATGCACCAAGCTGTTTTGACTCTGATGATATTCAAACGTCGTATTCACAAACATCAGATCAGAAGGAAGTACAGGTGGCAGACTACGCTGACTGACAAAAAGAACGTTAAAGCTACTAAAGGCAACGTCAGTAGACACAGCGTGAACAAGGCTCGAGGTAGTTGACAAAAGCGTATAACATTAAATGCAATGCTGTACGGAACACGCAAAGCATTAAATGCACTCAACGGTCATCTTCTCAACGCCTATAAATATGAAGTTCTGATGAGAAGCAAGGTGACCAATTCTTAACAACTCTGAACGAAAATAAACTTGCTGAAACGCTATTCAATCAAAGCTCAGAATCTTCATCAACTCACTACATTGCTGTTGTAATATCTTAGTGAGATTAAGCTTAAACGATAAGAGAAATATCACAGTTTGTGATTATAGCTTTTAAGAAGCATTTGTAAACTCTTGAATAGATTACATTAAGTTGTAAGGAACTAGAGTGATCGTGTGATCAGTATACTCTAGGAAGTCTTAGCAGTTGGCTGAGCAGTTTGTAACTAGAGTGATCAGGTTGATCAGTAGACTCTAGAAAAGTCTTAGAAGTTGTCTAAGCAGTTGTTCCTGGAGTGATCAAGTTGTGATCAGAATACTCTAGAAGACTTAGTCGTGGACTAAGTGGAAAACCATTGTAATCCGTGCGATTAGTGGATTAAATCCTCAGGTTGAGGTAAATCATCTCTGCGGGGGTGGACTGGAGTAGCTTCGTTAACAGCGAACCAGGATAAAAATAATTGTGCAATTTATTTTTATCGTCCAAGATTTAAAGTCACACTTATTCAATCCCCCCCCTTTCTAAGTGTTTTTCTATCCTTCAACTAGATTGCAAAGGAAAAGCACAAGGCTCAAATTATTATATATGGAATGGTAATCAGCCAAATGCTTGATTCCATGGAGTATTTACAAAGTTGGAAATTGGTAATTTTTGGGAAAAGGGCTACGATGAAACGTGACGACCGTTATCTTTCCCTTCCACTCCGAGTTGCGCTGTATTCGTGCTTCGTAGAAGATGTCCTACTGCTGATGAACACTTCGCTATGGATTTTCAATGATCAAGTTTGTCCTGAACACAGTTACTTGCCATATATCCCTAACTTTTGCGTAAACTACCCCTTTCGGGTTTTAAGTTTACCGGGATTGATTACTTATTTTTTTTTATGTCTCTAACTTTTGCCTGAATCGCCCTTTCGGGTTTTCGATTCACCGAGACGCTCTTTTTTGCCTAAGCCGCTCTTTGCGAGTTTTCAACTTAGCGAGCTGTTCTTTTAATTATTTAGGCGAAGTATTTCTTGACTGCGTCGACGTTCACAGGACGGGTGAATTCTTCTCCATCCATAGTCGTGAGTATTAAGGCTCCTCCTGAGAAAGCTCTCTTGACCACGTAGGGGCCGTCATAATTGGGAGTCCATTTCCCTCTCGAATCTGTGAGAAAAGATTGAATCTTTTTGAGTACAAGGTCGCCTTCTTTGATTGTGCGAGGTCGAACCTTTTTGTCGAAAGCTTTCTTCATTCTTTGTTGATATAGCTGTCCGTGGCATAAAGCTGTCATGCGCTTTTCTTCGATTAAGTTCAATTCATCGAATCTGCTTTGACACCACTCGGCTTCTGTTAATTTTGCCTCCATCAAAACTCTCATTGATGGAATCTCAACCTCTATAGGTAGGACTGCCTCCATGCCATATACAAGGGAGAAAGGAGTTGCCCCAGTCGAAGTACCTACTGATGTACAGTAACCATGAAGAGCATACGGGAGCATTTCATGCCAATCTTTGTAAGTGATGACCATCTTCTGAATGATTTTCTTGATGTTTTTGTTAGCTGCTTCTACAGCTCCATTCATCTTTGGTCTGTAAGGAGATGAGTTGTGATGTTCGATCTTGAATTCTTCACAAAGCTCCTTCATCATTTTGTTATTCAAATTTGACCCATTGTCAGTGATTATCTTGCTAGGAACGCCGTAGCGACAGATGATGTGATTCTTGATAAACCTGACGACAACTTGTCTTGTAACGTTTGCATATGAAGCTGCTTCAACCCATTTGGTGAAATAGTCTATGGCTACCAAGATGAAGCGATGTCCGTTGGACGCTTTTGGTTCGATCATTCCAATCATGTCGATTCCCCACATGGAGAAAGGCCAAGGGGAAGAGAGTATGTTGAGCAGAGATGGTGGCACATGAATTCTATCGGCGTAGATCTGGCATTTGTGACACCTTTTTGCGTACTGGTAACAATCTGACTCCATTGTCAGCCAATAATATCCTGCTCTCAGTATTTTCCTTGTCATGGTATATCCATTGGTGTGAGTACCAAAGGAACCTTCATGTATTTCTCTCATGAGCATTTCTGCTTCTTTTCTGTCAACGCATCTGAGCAGAACCATGTCGAAGTTTCTCTTGTACAGAACATCTTCATTCAGGAAGAATCTACAAGCTAACTTTCTCAAAGTTTTTCTATCTTTCTTTGATGCCCCAAGAGGGTACTCTTGCTTTTGAAGAAAGTTCTTGATGTCGTAGTACCACGGTTTGTCGTCGATGATTGCTTCTACTGTGAACACATGGGCGGGCCTATCCAGGCGCATAACATCGATCCGAGGAATGTCATTCCAATGATTTATCCTAATCATGGAAGAGAGTGTGGCTAATGCATCAGCCAAGTTGTTTTCTTCACGAGGAATGTGATGAAAATCTACCCTGTCGAAGAATGGTAACAACCTTCTTGCGTAGTCTTTGTAAGGAATTAGCCCTGGTTGGCGTGTTTCCCATTCTCCTTTGATTTGATTGATGACCAAAGCAGAATCTCCATACACATCCAAGTGTTTGATTCTTAGATCCATGGCTTCTTCGAGACCCATGATGCAAGCTTCATATTCGGCCTCATTGTTTGTGCATTTGAAAGTTAATCTGGCAGTAAATGGAATATGGGTACCCTGAGGCGTAACAATGATTGCCCCAATTCCCCGTCCATAAGCATTGACAGCTCCGTCAAAGATTAAGCCCCACTGGGATCCTATCTCAGGTCCTTCGTCTGGTAGCGGCTCGTCGTAATCCTTCATCTTGAGGTACATGACGTCCTCGTCCGGAAAGTCGAAACTGGTTGATTCATGACCATTGAGTGGGTGGTGAGCCAGGTGCTCAGCTAGAATGCTTCCTTTCACGGCTTTCTGTGCGTGATACTCAATGTCATATTCTGATAACAACATCTGCCAACGGGCGATTCTCCCGGTTAAAGCAGGCTTCTCAAAGATGTACTTGATTGGATCCATATGAGAGATCAAATAAGTAGTATGTCGAATCATGTACTGGCGGAGACGCTTGGCAGCCCAGGCCAAAGCACAACACGTCTTCTCGAGCATGGAGTAGCGGGATTCACAGTCAGTGAATTTCTTGCTCAGGTAGTAAATGGCATGCTCTTTTCTCTTTGTCTCGTCTTGCTGTCCAAGGACACAACCCATGGAATCTTCTAAGACGGTTAAGTACATTATTTGAGGTCTTCCTTCCACTGGAGGAGACAAGATGGGTGGTTCGAGCAGATATTCCTTAATGCTGTCGAACGCTTTCTGACAATCGTCTGTCCAGACGCAACTTTGATTTTTCCGTAAAAGTTTGAAAATAGGAGCGCAAGTTGCAGTCATGAGATATATGAATCTCGAGATGTAATTCAGACGTCCAAGAAATCCTCTAACTTGTTTCTCGGTTCTGGGCGAAGGCATTTCTTGAATTGCCTTGACTTTGTCTGGATCTACTTCAATTCCTCGTTTGCTGACAATGAAACCAAGGAGTTTTCCTGAGTAGACACCAAAGGTGCACTTGTTGGGGTTCAGGCGAAGCTGAAACTTCCGTAAGCGTTGAAATAACTTTGTCAGATTCTGTATGTGATCTTCTTCATTTTCTGATTTGGCAATCATGTCGTCCACATAGACTTCCACTTCTTTATGCATCATGTCGTGGAAAAGCGTAGTCATGGCTCTTTGATAAGTTGCCCCTGCGTTCTTTAGTCCAAAAGGCATAACACGATAGCAGAACGTGCCCCAGGGGGTGATGAAAGCTGTTTTTTCCATGTCTTCAGGTGCCATTTTGATTTGGTTGTATCCTGAAAATCCGTCCATGAACGAGAAAACTTTGGATTTTGCTGTACTGTCTACCAACATATCAATATGTGGTAAAGGAAAATCATCCTTAGGGCTAGCTTTGTTCAAATCTCTGTAGTCGACGCACATGCGGACTTTTCCGTCTTTCTTAGGAACGGGAACAATGTTGGCTAACCACTGAGGGTATTCTGAAGTGACGAGGAAACCTGCGTTGATCTGCTTTTGAACTTCCTCTTTGATTTTCATGGCCATCTCCGGATGAGTTCTTCTTAATTTTTGCTTGACCGGAGGGCATTCTACTTTTAACGGCAAGTGATGCTCCACTATACTGGTATCCAACCCTGGCATATCTTGATAAGACCAAGCGAAGACATCTGAGAATTCTTTGAGCAGCTGTATCAAACTCTCTCTGATCTCTGAACTGAGCGAAGCTCCAATCTTAACCTCTTTTCTGTTTCCATCGGAACCAAGGTTAATGATCTCTAGAGGCTCATTGTATGGCTGAATGGCCTCTTCCTTTTGTTGAAGTAACCGTGAAATTTCCTTTGATATTTCTTCGTCTTCTTCTTCCTCTGCCTCGAATACAGGAAACTCAAAGCTTGGAGAAGTCATACGGTCGCACGTTTCAACGGGGTATTTTATGATTAATCTGCATATGTGTGATAAGTTTTATTTAGACAACGAGGGAAGACTCGGTGTATGCAGTTAATAATTTTGATGTTTTTTTAAGGTGTTTTTTAGGATTACCAATTTCCGAAAAAAGAAAAGGAAAAACTAAACGAAGGAACAGAATGACATTTTTATTTATGGACAGTCATTTCTTGAAACAAAGACCCTATAAAACAAAACTCTATTGCTTTGGGCGAAGCAAAGAGGGACATTTAACTAAGAAATAGTAAAATGCAAAGCCCTATGAAACATCTCTTCACCCTGGGCAATGGTGAGAGGACAAAATAACGGTGAAAGTTCCTACTTAGGAGTGCGAACAACAGTTGAAACTTCAACAGCTGTCCAGTAGTGGCGAACCCCATTGTGCACTAAGTAATCTGGAACCTTAGGCTTAAGCTGGCCTGTGGTAGGTCTTAATTTACCAACCACTGTCTTTGCAACACTCAGACGATCTTCTTCTACTTCAGCAGACTGAGCGGTGTGAGCATACCCCTTTCCAAGTGGAGTATGTCGAACTTTCTTTTGAGGGAACTTCCAATCTTCTGAATGGAGAGACTCGTTGTCGGAGACACTTTCGAGATCATCCTCTTCTGTATTTTGGTCTTGCTCTTCTCCCAAGATGGCATTGACTAGATATGTGAACTCTAGATCCTTAGCCTCGGAAGGTGACTTGGGGATATAATCCTCAATGATGTTTTCACCAGTAGATGATAAATAGCAAGGGTTATACATCTCTTTTGGCTGAGAGAGGTACTCAAAATCACTGTTCCATCCAGTTGGAACAATATCTTCAAGAGAGATTCTTGAACTTTCAGGAGCGGAGTATTTCACCATGTAGTCGAATTTTCCGCTTGGTTCTCCTAATGTATCCCAAGTCTCTTCGGGGATAGGAAGAGCTATTTCTGATGAACCATGACTTCTGGTGGTGAAGCTGTCAGTAACTTCATCCCTGCTTGGTTGAGTCTTATTTTCAGATCCCTCAGTTGGATAACAGCAAGGTGGATCAGACTCTGGTAGGGAGATATATCCTGCTTTGTTAAGATAGGATAACCACTCCTCTTCGTCGGTGTTTTCCGTACCGATGGTATTGACTGTTTGTTGAACAGGTTGAAGAAAACCTCCACTGCAGAAAGTTTCTTGAATAGGGAGAACTACTTCAATCCCTGGGATAGCTTTTGATGATGTCGGAAAGAATCCAGTTCCCGTTCTGTTCTTGTTGTTGGTAGGAATATTAACGTGCCCCCAACCACTGGTAGTGCCATCCTTTACAACTTGGATTGCATCTTTGTATGAAGAAATAGACGCTGCTTTCTCCTTTCCTTTGTCCAAGGAAAGTGCCTGGAATTTAGTTCCAACAACTTCTTTTGGTTCTATGTCGGAGAATGATGACAGGTTGCTGACGATCAGAGCTCGTTCTCCACATACGGTTACCAATTTGTCATTCCTTATGAACTTCAGTTTCTGATGAAGTGTTGAAGTAATTGCCCCAGCCTCATGAATCCATGGGCGACCTAGCAAACAACTGTATTGTGCTGGAATATCCATAACTTGGAAAGTGATTTTGAACGTCTGAGGTCCAATAGTTATGGGAAGATCTACTTCTCCGAAAACTGACTTCCTTGATCCATCAAATGCTTTGACGATGACATGACTTTTTCTCAGAGGGTAATCTTCGAAAGATAATCTTGATAATGTTGATTTAGGCATGACGTTGAGCGAGGATCCATTGTCTATTAGGACTCCTGTGAGTGTATCACCCATGCAGCCAACTGAGATGTGAAGTGGAAGATTGTGGTCCACCCCTTCTTCAGGAAGATCTTCGTCACAGAAACTTAGGCTAGTTCCCGCAGAGATGTTGGCAACGATGTTGTTGAATTGGCTTATAGTAACACCAGGTTCTACGAAAGCTTGTTCCAAAACTTTCTGTAGAGCTTCCCTATGAGCTTCAGAACTCAATAGCAGGGAAAGAACAGAAATCCTAGACGGAGTATGTAGTAATTGATCTACAATGTTGTATTCACTCCTCTGGATTAACTTCAAGATCTCATCATTTTCTTTCGCTTGAACAGCATTGGTCGGAAGATTGTCTTGCCTATGTGGTACTTCCTCCGAAGGTTTCTCCACATTTTCTGTTGTTCTGTTGAAGACTCGTCCACTTCTGGTGACTCGACTAACATCAGCAATGTTGACAACAGACGGTAATGGTATTTCCTTACCATTTTCAATGAATGTAGCATTGTACTTGTATGGTATAGCCTTGCTGGACTCATACGGTACAGGACCTGGTAAGTAGATGACTAGCGGTGCGACTGCTGTTTTCCTGCTATCATACTTAACTTGCATAGGTTCAACTTGATTAATTTGAGGAGATACGGTAAAGACTCCATCATCTTCTCTGTTGGCAAGAACAGTAATGGTATTGTCATCCATCAGCTTTTGAATATCGTTGCGAACACGTAAACATCCTTGTGAATCTCTTCGGCAGATTCTGCATCTACTGTAAGCGTGGAAATCTGTTCCAAAGTAGGCAAGTCCATTTAAAGTTTTGTGGAACCTGACTACCGATCCTTCAAGGTCTTCAACTTTGTAGATTTTGTATTCTCCTGGACATCCTTGAACCATGTTGATGTCATGTTCAGTTCTGACTCGGATATGTTGAATCCATCCTAAGTCCATTTGTTCTCGTAATGCAGCTTGAACTACGGCACATCCTTGAGTATTCCTTGGACAAATTTCACATGTGAAGTAGTTATGAGGTGGTACATGACCATACCCAGCTTGTTTAGCGTGCATCTTGACAAGATTTTCCCCTATCTGACGAATGTCGTAGATTTGAATGACGTTGGGGTGCTGATCTACCAGATTTACTGAAGCTTCTTTATGCTGCGGCAAAGGATTTGCTTGGACGTTTGGATTAGTATCTTTGAAGGATAGCATTCCGCTCTTCACTAATCGTTGGACGTCAATCTTGAAAGAGAAACAGTTCTCAATATTGTGACCTGGTGCCCCCTGATGATAGGGACAAGATTGGTCAGCCTTGTACCATGGTGAGGAACTGTTTGTAGGATTTGGAGGACTCCTTGTCTGAATGAGTCCTTTTGCCAGTAATGTTGGAAACAATTCTGCATACGGCATGGGTACGGGGTCAAAGGCAGGATACCTTGGAGCCCGATTGTTGTAATTTGGAGGTCGAACCTGCTGCTGAGGTTGCTGCGACCTTTGTTGAGTTTGTTGTTGCGAAACCTGAGGTTGATAAGCTGGCGCTGAGTTAACAACCGGAGTTATTGTTGCAACTTGAGGTTGGAATTTCTTCTTGATTTGGTGCAAGACATTGCTGACATCTTGATCCTTTTTCTTCTGGAAAGAACTTCCATACTTCCTTGGACCAACAGAAGATTCTGGTTCTTTGTTCAAGCGTCCTTCTCGAACTGCTTCTTCTAAACGCACACCCATGTTCACCATCTCAGTAAAATCACTTGGTGCACTTGCAACCAATCGTCCGTAGTAAAATGGACTTAAAGTTTTGAGATAGATTTTTGTCATTTCTTTCTCTTCAAGTGGTGGACAAATTTGAGCAGCAACTTCACGCCATCTCTGAGCGTATTCCTTGAAGCTTTCTCTATCCTTTTGAGTCATGGCCCGGAGTTGATCTCTGTCGGGAGCCATATCCAGATTGTACTTATACTGTTTGACAAAGGCCTCTCCGAGGTCTCGAAAAGTACGAATCTCTGAACTGTCCAAGTTCATGTACCATTTGAGTGCAGCACCAGTCAGGCTGTCTTGAAAATAATGAATGAGCAATTGTTGATTATCAGTCTGAGTTGACATTCTTCGAGCGTACATCACAAGATGACTTTGTGGGCATGAATTCCCTTTATACTTCTCGAATTCTGGTACTTTGAATTTGTGAGGAATCTTAACATTTGGAACCAGACAGAGGTCTGCAGCATTCTTTCCAAATAGATCTTGTCCTCGGAGAGTCTTGAGTTCCTTCTGCATTTGCAGAAACTGTTCCTGGAACTCGTCCAATCTTTCATACACGCCAGCGTCCTCACTTGGAGCGTGATGATATACTTGTCCGCCTTGCGGGGGAAAAGTATGCATAATGGGCTGTGGAGAAGCCATGACGGCAGATCTTGGAATCTCAGCATCCTGTTGTGCGAAACCCATTGCCGTTGCTCTTGGAACTTCAATTTCCAGAGGTTTGTAACCCTCCGGTGGACGCATATCCATGGTGACTTTTGGAGCTTCAGAAGCTGGAGGTATGTACCCTTCTGGAGTAAAGTTATACGGCATGCCCCAAGGTCGATCAGGCGGCATGGTATACTGAGGAATATGAGTAGAAACAATCTCGGAAACCACAGTCCTTTGTGGTTCTTCTGGCGTTGGTCGATTCTGCGCAACTACCAGGGCTTCTACCATACTATTGAGCCTTTCAACAGTACCTTTGAGAGTATTAATCTCTTCCCTGAGTTCTTCATTCTCTTGCTCAAAGTCTTCCATTCTTTTCTTGCGACTTGAACGAGTGTTGTATGGATGAGACAGCTTGAAAGTCTTGGTTCACCTCCTTCTCCTCCTCTCTTTCTGGAGAAAGGAAAGTAACTCTTAGATCCGCGACAATTCTTGTGTCAGTGCGTACAACTAAAGCGATGTATGATATGCAATTAAGTTATTATTTTTCAAGGAAACACCATAATTACGTTATGAAACATCAAACTTTTATTAATTAAGCGAAAACGCCGTTTTTACACACTTTGAAAAGGGAAATACAGAGAAACTGAGAGAAAGGACTCTAAAACTTTGATGATGAGCCGACTTCACGTTCTAACATCTTCTTCTGTTTCTTGAGCTGAGCGTTCTCTGACGTGAGCTGATCGATGATCCAGGAAGCAGGAGGGATATGATGAGAAAGTGACGTTTGTGTCACTTGTCGATCGAGTACTTCAAGTAACTCATCCTTCCTTCTTAGGATGTTTTGAATTTCAACATTTTCCGTGTTGACAATTCGATACTTGTTCCTCCAAGCATTCCTTTCTTGGCATACCTTGTTTAATGCCGCTTGCAGTTTTTCAACATCGGTGGAGAAAAGGTAAATTGGTTCCCTTAAGGGAATAGGTTCTTGATGTTGATATGGCATCCTGAGCTTGAATGCTCTGACGCGTACCCATTGAAGGTAAGGATCCAGGGAGATGCAAAGATGTTTTCCTAACAATCTTCTCCCTTTACTGTGAACAAGACGCCAGGCTTGGACAATTTCCTTCTTCAGCATGTTGCCATGATCGTCGATGTTTTTAAAGAACAGACCCTCCAATTGGATGTTACTTGGTATATTTTTCATGGGATAGCCGTATTGACGACGGGCTAAAGCTGGATTGTAACTGATTCCTCCCTTAGTTCCAATAAGGGGTACGTTGGGGAAACTTCCGCAACTGAAAATGATCTTGGTTTCGTCGTTGTCAGGACTACACCAATCAATGTCTGTATGAGTGAGAGACATGATTTTCTGTGACCAGTAAAGGTCATCCCTCATGTTCCAGAAAGTGCTAGACTTTGGCAGGTGCGAAACGAACCATTCGTATAACAACGGTACGCAGCATGTGATTAATCCTCCTCGCTGCAGGTTCCTTGAATGCACAGAGTAATAAGCATCCGCAAGCAAGGTTGGAACTGGATTTCCAATTAAGAAAATCTTAATTGCGTTGATGTCGACGAAATCGTTAATGTTAGGGAACAAAAACAATCCGTAGATAAGCAAAGCCAAGACTTCCTCAAAAGCGCTCATATCTTGGATGCTGACGAAGTACCGAGCTTGATCAAACAGGAATTTGGAGGGCAATCCTTGAATTCCTCCTCTACTCACCATATGAGTTCTGATGTCGACTACGTTCAAAGGAGTAGTTGCAGCAATGATAACGTCGTCAGGATTCTTTTCCAAACCGGAGTACGGATCTTGCGCGTACACGGGTATTCCAATCAGACGAGAGTACTCCTCTAACGTAGGCATGAGCTGATAATCTGGAAAGGTGAAGCAGTGATACGTTGGATCGTAAAACTGTACCAAGGTGGGAAGGATCCCATCTACCATGTTGGTATTGAGCAAAGGCAGAAGTTTTCCATACTTCCCCTTGAAAGCCTGGGGGTTGTCCACCAGTTTTCCGAGCTTTCCTAGTTCCTCGACCTGGGGAACCTTGAAGGTGTATTTCCTAGCTCTCTTTCTCCCATAATCCATGGTATAGATCCTTAAGTCCCTTCTCCGTTTCTCTCTTTCTATGAAGTTCAAAACGTTCGTTATTTAGTTTCCTTGAAAAATGACTCGAAAAAGACTCTTTTTTGTTTTTTAATTGTTTATTAATGAATGATGCATGAATGCATGAATGCACACACAAGAGTTTTAAACAAACATGGCGTTGAAGGGTATAGTGGTCATGAAGTCAAAACGCAGTCTCCCGCCCCAATGGTAAACTAAGGTTAAGGATTTTTGTACCTGTAGAACGGGTTCTAGGGGTCTCAGAGTTTTTGCTCAACCTTAAAGATACGTTGATTGGTATCTATAAGAGAGTTTTCTCTGAGTGTAGTATCTGCGTGACAATTACTTCCGTAATCACCGCTCTACGTCCTAAAAAAAAAGGCTTTAAGTGGGGTTAATGTGTTTCTAGGTCCTCCTGGTACAAATCAGTCTCGGAATGCAGTGGCGCAGTTAATCACAACCAGCCAGGCAAATCCCAAGAGTAGACTTGGAAACCAAGATTAGAGGGCCTTCACCGGGAAGACATCCTCCATCCTATCTTATGTTGCACTCAAATCCGGGTATAGGATTTCTCACCACAAGGGGGAATCAAGCCCTTTCCCGATACAGAATAAACAAAATAAACAAATATATATGCAACAAACACATGATATGACACAGAGGTTAGGCAGGACCTCTCTTGTTTGAGGGGGAATTTGGCATCCCTAATTCCTCATTGGGGCTGGACCAGCAACAGGTCAACCATTGGTTTGGATGAAAAACCAAGGTTTTTAACACTTATATCCCCAGCAGAGTCGCCATTTTTCTGTGGTGGTCGTTTTCTTTTACCTCCCCGTTTCATTTGGGAGGACGGCACGCTAAACCCTTCACGCGAAATTTGGAAGGAGAATGCGCCCGTGGTGGGATGAATTTTATTTCAGTTCTTCCTACGATATCACACGAACTTTCTTATTTGTCCTACGAGTAGGAAAGGGGAAAAAAGATCTCAACTAAACCCTAGGAGTTTGCTAAGTGTGGGGATTTACACCTAGACTAGAAATTCTGGAGTCCGGGAGGTCGGTTATACATAGGGAAGTGTTTAAACACCCTACATATCTGTAGTACTCTACAGGAACCTTCTCTGTGTCATTGTGTTTGTGTTTGCTGCTAATGATTGGGAAAGTTTCTCCTTTGTGTTAGGAGAAGTGTTGTACCCTAAATTTTGCCCCCGACTTTTTATCTACATCATTTACATTTAGTATTCTTATTTTATCTCAAAAATCCAAAAAAATTATATGTAGTACTCATTTGCATCATTCTCATTCAAAAAATTGAAAAAAATATATATACACATTCATTTCATAACATCATTTTAGAATTAATGGTTTTTGTCTATTCTTATTAATATTTTGGGATTTATAATTTTAATTTTAAATTCAATTTAAATTTAAGTTGAGTTTTTAATTAAAATTAGTAAATCAATTTTATCATGTTATTTTGTTATTACTTGTTTTATTTTCTTTTATAGGTACAATTCAATAAAAGTGAGGACTATCTTTTGGTCCAATAAAGAGGAAAGATCTTATTGTTCAAGCTAAGCCCATTTGCAAATATTGATTCAGAAAAAAACAAAAATGGAAGAGATATTTTCACAAAGTCACATGGATCCCACACTCCAAAGAACCTCACGATTTCTGCAAGCAAGAGGTCACATTTTTCCTCATGATGCATGGGAAACAAATATCTCATCACTCACTCTTCATATTGATCTTCTAGAATTCACTACAGACAAAATGCAAAAACAAACTTTCTGCCCACCTCAGCGTCTCACGCGTTTTGCACACATTTGGCTCTCTAAAATCCCACGAAATCGGCTCTCATTCTAACAAACTTTGATTCCATTTGATCTGAATCCTCTCATGAAATGCCCCATATGCCCTCACTCTCCAATTGCTATATAATCATACGCTCAGATACAAAGAAGGGGAGGAAGAAAACGCTAAAGTTACTCTGCCAAAATCATCCCATAAACTTCCTCCAAACACCAAATCATCTGCATCTTCTATTCATCTCCATTGTTCACGTAAAACCTTAAACCAAATACACCACTTCCATTAATACTCATCAATAAACTTGCGCAAAACCATGTAAACTCACCTTCAATAACCTTCATATCACCGATTCAAAACCTTCATCAACACCCACGAAACATCTCCTAAACCACTACCACAAAACCTGCAATGTTACAGCATCTTTACCTTCATATATCATCACAGAACCAACAATTCCAAGAAACCAACTCTAACTCAACATCATCGCATCGGATTCCGTTTTACTCAGCACAACAACACAGTTTTAAATCATCACCAACAACTTCAGCATCAGATCGGGATTGCAAAAGTCAAGGAGCTTCAATTCAGATCAGAACCAGATCCGACGCACGTCACCAACACCGAATCATCTCTACTTCGGTAACCTTTGCCTCTTGTTTTCTGCTGCTGCTTTTTCATGTTGTTTTACGATATTCGTAGTACTTGACATATGTGAATTGATTGTTGATTTCGGTTGTGATGTATGGAGAGTCGAGTTTTCATGAAATTAATCGCTTGAGATTTGTGTTATGTTGCTTGTTGTTGTTATCGTAGTGAGAGCCGAGGGAGATTAGAGTTTAGAGGGAATTTATGTGTTGTTGTTTGATTGAACCGAGAGTATGTTTTGAGAGATGAGAGAGTTAAACCGAGTGAGGATAGGAACAGAGCTAGAGAGAATAGGAAACAGAGAGCCGTTAGAGAGACTGAGAAAACCGTGAGAGTATTTGGTGTAGGAGGCTGACCGAATCTATTTCTCTTTAGGGTTTTTTTAGCTGTTATTTTGGGCTTATGCGAACATTCAATGGCCCAACCCGATGTTCTAATGTCACACACCATGCTCCCCAATGCACACCCTCCTGTGCCTTAATTGTTTGGATTTTATTTTGGGCTTCTTGTTGAGCCCAATAAGCTTTTAATTGCACCTTCTTTAACTAGTTTATGTTATTTTCTTGTTATGTTTGTTTGATTTGTTAATTGCATTACTTTTTAATTGGTCATCGAAAATACAAAAAATATGTTTTAGGATTTAATTAATTAGATTTTTCCTTTTATATTAAAAACACCAAAAATATGTTACTTGTTTTAGTTTCTTTTTAGATTTTAATATGCTTATTCCTATCTTTTCTTTTGTTAATCTTGATTAATATTTGTTAGTAACTTTGTCCTTTATTCATGCATCATTATATATATCCGTGACTAACATTTGCTTGATTTTTATGAGGTTTTATTATCATTGAGGCATTGGACTTTATTGTGGACATTTATAACTCATTTTAATTTTTGTATATATTATCCTTTTATTTTCTGCTTTAATATTTCGATTGGGTTGTAATAATTAGTAGTTAATTTTCATCCCCATTCGGTTAAGTGTGTAATCCCCCATCCCCGAAGCCTTGTAATAATTTTATCGCTTTCCTTTACCGCTTTATTATTATTGCTTGCATGCTTTTAACCGTTTTTCAAAATAAAATTAGGACCTTAGCCGTTTTCTACCATAAGTCGATTGCACTCCACGCATCGCCATCAACCACACTTGCACGTACACTCTTATTTTACCTCTTTCATGTTCATCCCTTTATGCTTGAACTTGTATGCTTGTTTGTATGGATTTTACCCGTATGAGCTTGTATGTTTTTATTTACTTCTTCCATCTTTTTTAAATAAAATCTTCACCCCCGCATTACTTGGTCCATATACCAAGCACCCAACCAACTCTTTGTAAGTCGAGTGTCTTGCGCACCGCCATCGACCTGTTTTTTTCAAAACTCTTTTTCATAATAAAACCTTGACTTTTGTCATGTGTTCTTCTTTAAACTCTTTTGTGCACTTGCACTCTTTTTTCCTTTAAAACTGTTTTCAATAAAATCCTTTTTCGAAACTTTTGAGCAGAACTACAAATGCTCTGACTTCTCCATTGCACTGAGGAGGTATGTAGGCACAAGACACAACGTCTTGCCGAGCAAACTTTTGTAAATAACCTTTTTCTTTTGTATATATTTATTTTCTCATTTCTTTTAGCAAACAAAATGGTTTTAACATAAACACAGATTTTCAAAAGGTTCCTGTGGAGTACCACAGATGTGAGGGGTGCTAACACCTTCCCCTTACATAACCAACCCCCGTATCCAGATTTCTTTTTGTGGTTTTTTTCGAGTTTTTTCCCTTTCCCCTTTTGGAATTAAAAAAGTTCGGTGGCGACTCTTGCTTTTTAACGAATTAAGTTAACCAATGACTTAAACTCAAAATTTTCCGCCGCTACAGAAAAGTGGCGACTCTGCTGGGGACTATCTCTAAGTGGGTTTAGCCTATTTTGTTTATCTGTGTGTTTATGTTATTGCCATTTGTTTGCTTTTTGTATATATTTATGTGGTTACTTGGGTGATACCTTGTGATATGAGATAAAGTTCTAACCCGAACTTTTGTGAGTAACTTGAGATAGGAGGTGGTATGACCAATAGTTGCATGTCAGGAGCGATCCTTAACATGAGCATCATATGGTGGAACCCCAATCAGTGGAGGCCTCATGGAAGGTAGTAGATGTTGTTACGAGCTATCGTAAGAACGCTATTACTTTCAATAGTGAGTGTCCGTAGAAGCTGAATGGCAATAACATAATTCGTTAAGGATCGTTAAAAAGCAAGAGTCGCCACCGAACTTTTTTAATTCCAAAAGGGGAAAGGGAAAAAACTCGAAAAAAACCACAAAAAGAAATCTGGATACGGGGGTTGGTTATGTAAGGGGAAGGTGTTAGCACCCCTCACATCTGTGGTACTCCACAGGAACCTTTTGAAAATCTGTGTTTATGTTAAAACCATTTTGTTTGCTAAAAGAAATGAGAAAATAAATATATACAAAAGAAAAAGGTTATTTACAAAAGTTTGCTCGGCAAGACGTTGTGTCTTGTGCCTACATACCTCCTCAGTGCAATGGAGAAGTCAGAGCATTTGTAGTTCTGCTCAAAAGTTTCGAAAAAGGATTTTATTGAAAACAGTTTTAAAGGAAAAAAGAGTGCAAGTGCACAAAAGAGTTTAAAGAAGAACACATGACAAAAGTCAAGGTTTTATTATGAAAAAGAGTTTTGAAAAAAACAGGTCGATGGCGGTGCGCAAGACACTCGACTTACAAAGAGTTGGTTGGGTGCTTGGTATATGGACCAAGTAATGCGGGGGTGAAGATTTTATTTAAAAAAGATGGAAGAAGTAAATAAAAACATACAAGCTCATACGGGTAAAATCCATACAAACAAGCATACAAGTTCAAGCATAAAGGGATGAACATGAAAGAGGTAAAATAAGAGTGTACGTGCAAGTGTGGTTGATGGCGATGCGTGGAGTGCAATCGACTTATGGTAGAAAACGGCTAAGGTCCTAATTTTATTTTGAAAAACGGTTAAAAGCATGCAAGCAATAATAATAAAGCGGTAAAGGAAAGCGATAAAATTATTACAAGGCTTCGGGGATGGGGGATTACACACTTAACCGAATGGGGATGAAAATTAACTACTAATTATTACAACCCAATCGAAATATTAAAGCAGAAAATAAAAGGATAATATATACAAAAATTAAAATGAGTTATAAATGTCCACAATAAAGTCCAATGCCTCAATGATAATAAAACCTCATAAAAATCAAGCAAATGTTAGTCACGGATATATATAATGATGCATGAATAAAGGACAAAGTTACTAACAAATATTAATCAAGATTAACAAAAGAAAAGATAGGAATAAGCATATTAAAATCTAAAAAGAAACTAAAACAAGTAACATATTTTTGGTGTTTTTAATATAAAAGGAAAAATCTAATTAATTAAATCCTAAAACATATTTTTTGTATTTTCGGTGACCAATTAAAAAGTAATGCAATTAACAAATCAAACAAACATAACAAGAAAATAACATAAACTAGTTAAAGAAGGTGCAATTAAAAGCTTATTGGGCTCAACAAGAAGCCCAAAATAAAATCCAAACAATTAAGGCACAGGAGGGTGTGCATTGGGGAGCATGGTGTGTGACA
Source organism: Vicia villosa (assembly GCF_029867415.1). Classification (NCBI taxonomy): domain Eukaryota; kingdom Viridiplantae; phylum Streptophyta; class Magnoliopsida; order Fabales; family Fabaceae; genus Vicia; species Vicia villosa. Next base: position 118,010,419 of record NC_081182.1, on the reverse strand, counting down.
TTAGAACATCGGGTTGGGCCATTGAATGTTCGCATAAGCCCAAAATAACAGCTAAAAAAAACCCTAAAGAGAAATAGATTCGGTCAGCCTCCTACACCAAATACTCTCACGGTTTTCTCAGTCTCTCTAACGGCTCTCTGTTTCCTATTCTCTCTAGCTCTGTTCCTATCCACACTCGGTTTAACTCTCTCATCTCTCAAAACATACTCTCGGTTCAATCAAACAACAACACATAAATTCCCTCTAAACTCTAATCTCCCTCGGCTCTCACTACGATAACAACAACAAGCAACATAACACAAATCTCAAGCGATTAATTTCATGAAAACTCGACTCTCCATACATCACAACCGAAATCAACAATCAATTCACATATGTCAAGTACTACGAATATCGTAAAACAACATGAACAAGCAGCAGCAGAAAACAAGAGGCAAAGGTTATCGAAGTAGAGATGATTCGGTGTTGGTGACGTGCGTCGGATCTGGTTCTGATCTGAATTGAAGCTCCTTGACTTTTGCAATCCCGATCTGATGCTGAAGTTGTTGGTGATGATTTAAAACTGTGTTGTTGTGCTGAGTAAAACGGAATCCGATGCGATGATGTTGAGTTAGAGTTGGTTTCTTGGAATTGTTGGTTCTGTGATGATATATGAAGGTAAAGATGCTGTAACTTTGCAGGTTTTGTGGTAGTGGTTTAGGAGATGTTTCGTGGGTGTTGATGAAGGTTTTGAATCGGTGATATGAAGGTTATTGAAGGTGAGTTTACATGGTTTTGCGCAAGTTTATTGATGAGTATTAATGGAAGTGGTGTATTTGGTTTAAGGTTTTACGTGAACAATGGAGATGAATAGAAGATGCAGATGATTTGGTGTTTGGAGGAAGTTTATGGGATGATTTTGGCAGAGTAACTTTAGCGTTTTCTTCCTCCCCTTCTTTGTATCTGAGCGTATGATTATATAGCAATTGGAGAGTGAGGGCATATGGGGCATTTCATGAGAGGATTCAGATCAAATGGAATCAAAGTTTGTTAGAATGAGAGCCGATTTCGTGGGATTTTAGAGAGCCAAATGTGTGCAAAACGCGTGAGACGCTGAGGTGGGCAGAAAGTTTGTTTTTGCATTTTGTCTGTAGTGAATTCTAGAAGATCAATATGAAGAGTGAGTGATGAGATATTTGTTTCCCATGCATCATGAGGAAAAATGTGACCTCTTGCTTGCAGAAATCGTGAGGTTCTTTGGAGTGTGGGATCCATGTGACTTTGTGAAAATATCTCTTCCATTTTTGTTTTTTTCTGAATCAATATTTGCAAATGGGCTTAGCTTGAACAATAAGATCTTTCCTCTTTATTGGACCAAAAGATAGTCCTCACTTTTATTGAATTGTACCTATAAAAGAAAATAAAACAAGTAATAACAAAATAACATGATAAAATTGATTTACTAATTTTAATTAAAAACTCAACTTAAATTTAAATTGAATTTAAAATTAAAATTATAAATCCCAAAATATTAATAAGAATAGACAAAAACCATTAATTCTAAAATGATGTTATGAAATGAATGTATATATATATTTTTTTCAATTTTTTGAATGAGAATGATGCAAATGAGTACTACATATAATTTTTTTGGATTTTTGAGATAAAATAAGAATACTAAATGTAAATGATGTAGATAAAAAGTCGGGGGCAAAATTTAGGGTACAACAAGAAGGAATTGAATTGTTTTAAAGAAAGACAGACAGATAGACAGACTGGCTATTTTTGGTATTTTATTAGCTCGCTGAGATTCCTTGTGAACCTCATGCCTACATATCCCTAGTGGAAGTCAGAGCTTAATGTAGTTCGGGGAACTAACTAGGGAAATTAATGTTTTTGGTGCCTTGCTTGAAGCTCAAGGTTGAAGCTTGGAATTAAATCTCTGTTTACAGTAAAGAGACATGAAATTATCTCTACAGAGAGGTATTTGTACTATTCTACCACAAACATTTAAAGGAGTGACAGAATAACTGGATTCATTTCATTCAAGAGGGGGACCTTACTTGTGTGTGTGCAAGTATGCCAGTTAGATGCCTCTTAAATGAAAGAAAGATGCTCGTCCAAATTAGGGAAAGTGTACAAGTCTGGGGATGTGCCAGAGCATGTCTTTCAGAGTCCTAAATGGGAGACTTTGATTGAAATTGAAATTGAAATGTTTGTTTGTTTGAATGTGGTAGAGTAGTAGAAATATCTCTCTATAGAGATAAGCTATGTCTATCTACTGTATAAAAGATTTGACTTTAGCTGGCTTGTATGAGGCCGAAGCTTGAGGCTTTTTGATTGATTAATTAATTATTGACTCCGGGAGATGACTCCATTGGGGATTAATTACAGGGTATTTTTGTGTTCTGTACAAAGCCCAGAATTGAGGCTGACTCTACTTAGGGAGACTCTATTTGTGTGCCTTGTACAAAGCCCAAGGTTGTGGCTGACTGTTGAGGATAATTGAATGAATGACTCTATTTTATGTGCCTTGTACAAAGCCCAAGGTTGTGGCTGACTGTAGCTAGGAAAAACATTATTTTCTGCCTTGTACAAAGCCCAAGGTTGTGGCGGACTCTTAAATGAATTAAGTATGGATGACTATATGGGGAAAGATCCTAAGTGTTAGGAATCTTTGACACATGAAAGATATGGTTTATCTGCCTTGTACAAAGCCCAAGGTTGTGGCTACTGAGTGATGAAGGACTCACTGGGGAGACTCTATTATCTGCCTTGTACAATGCCCAAGGTTGAGGCTGACTCTTGACAGGGGAGTTTTATTGTTTGGGTGCCTTGTATGAAGCCCAAGGTTGAGGCTAACTGTTTTTGTTGGTTTTGACTCTACTGAGGAGGTTTTATTTATTAAAAGACTGTTATTCTTTGGAAGCTAACCCTTTCCAGGGATTTTGACTCAGCTGGTGAATTTGTCTGTTAAAAGACTGACTTTATCATGTTTTTTGGAGGCTGATCCTTTCCAGGGGTTTTGACTCTTTTGGGGAAATTATCTCCTAAGAGAAATGAATCTTTATTATTTTGACATTTAATGATTGACTTTGGAGGCTAACCCTTTCCAGGGGTTTTTGTTAAAGATGAAGGAATGTGTGGAAGCTAACCCTTTCCAGGGATTTTGACTTTTTAGACAGATGTTGGAGGCTAACCCTTTCCAGGGGTTTTTATTAAAAATGAAGGAATGTGTGGAAGCTAACCCTTTCCAGGGATTTTGACTTTTTAGACAGATGTTGGAGGCTAACCCTTTCCAGGGGTTTTTGTTAAAGTGATTGATTTGGGTAGCACTCCATTAATTATTAAGGGATGAAAGGATTGGCAGAAAGATTATCTAGTGAGACTTCTTGTTTAAAGCCCAAGATGAAGGCTGACTCAATGCTGAGGGTGACCAAACATGGATCCTAGACTCTGCTAAGGAAGATTGATGAAGATAAGGGTGACAGAGACTGTCCATGTCTCTCATTCCAAAAATGTACTCAATGTGAAATTGAGACAAACTTAGCTTGTTCAAAGTCTGGTTTTAAATTGGAAGAAACTCACCAGGGTAGGCTAAAAGGTGACTAAAGACCTGTTCCTATGTTTATAAGAAACCTGATGGGTCCTTGTATACAAGCTCAAGAGGAAGCTGGAAATGCTTTTAAGAAGCCTGTGGGTCCTTGTACAAAGCCCAAGAGGAGGCTAATCGAGGGTCCTTGAGGGTCCTTGTTATAGCACAAGAGAAAGCTATGTGGTTTTGAACTTATTTTGGCTCTAAGCAAATGGGTAAGAGGTTTCACCGGGAATAATTCCTCTTTGGGTGGATGTGTCCTATTATTTGGATTCTAAGGTTTTTGCCAAGATGTTTCACCGGGAATAATTCATCTTGGGGGTTTGAACTACAGATCTCTAATTAGGAAAGAGCCTTCACCGGGAAGACATTCTCAATCCTAGGTCATATTCCTAATATATATATATAGTTTAACTGTCCTAAGGTTTATACTCAAACGCAGTTCTAAACTAATATATGCACAGTTTATATTTGACAGTAATTTAAATAAAGACTGTAAATTGAAAGCTTGTAAAGCCTAACCTGGATGGAGTGGAGGCCATTGAAGAAGTATGTACAGAGCCCCAACAGTATTTTTGTTGTTTTGTTGATAACAGTTGAATATATATGATAAACAGTTAATGGTTTTTGAAAACAGAAGAAGTGAAGATGGACAAAGGTCACATAGGTATCTGAAGAGTTTCACCGGGAATAATGCCCTTCAAATACCAGAAGAATGTTTTGAAAACAGAAAGAAGATTTTGAAAATACAGTTTTGAAAACAAGCTAAGAAGAGAAGGTTTTTGGGACTTACACTCTATTAGAGGCCCAGTACTTTGCAGTACTGGTGATAAAAACAGTTTGAAAAAAAATGATTTGAAATGATATAATGTTTTGTTGTTTGAAAACCTTAATCATTTGATTTAATCAGAGATTGAAAACAGTTTTGAGAATTGACAAAAGTCAACTTAATTAAAGTAAAAATAAAGATTTTTACTTAATTAAGACCTAAACAATTAGGGTTTTATCATAAAATTATTCACACAAATAATTAGGTTAAAATAAAATGGAAACATATATTTAAAGTATTTAATAAAACACTTAAACATACTATTTTATACCTAATAAAAATATATGAATTAAATAATATTTTTATGATTTTTTTGATTATACACAAAATAGGTATATTAAATAACAAGTGTGTGAAAAATGAAGTGAAAATGATTTAATTTGATAGGTGAATTAATTGTGTGAAGTTGTGAGAAAAATGAAGGAAATTAGTGGTAAAAATAATGTTTTGGTCTCACCATGGTTTGAACCCACGCCCTTTATGTTACCAGTCCCAAAACAACACCACTAAGCCAACGCGCGCTTGGTGACAATGTAATGGTTTCGTTGCAATACATATGTTAATCAAGTGTATAGAAGCAAAAAAAGAAAATAAAATCAAAAGGTCTGGGGCGAGGGGGATTCGAACCCCAGACCTTGGGCACGCGCAACACACAAACACTCTTTACCACTGGGCTATCACGTTTTAGTCGTTTATGAAACAACTACCATTCAATATAAAATAAACTTTAGCCTTGAATTTGAATTTTGCGCGCCACCACCATTGTCATCTTCAACCTCAAGCTTTCAGATTTTTGAAATTCTGAACTCTCTCAACTCTCAACCATTTGCAAAGATGTAAAGACCAAACTTGCTCTAAATTCACTCACGATTCCAGATATGTAACTAATATGAATTTATATTAACTATATCTACTGAATTATCTAAAATACGTGAAGAACCCTAAAATTTGAAATTCAAATTAAATGGCCATACTGAAGTATAAATGACTGATGATAGAGGGTTTTTAATCCTCTGATGATGCTGAATGAAGTGGTATTGAGTTTTAACCAAAAAGGTACACGAATTAAAGAGGTGGAGTTGAGAAACTTACCTCTGAAAATGAAGGTCGTGAGGATGATTGAGAGCACCTGGGCTTGAATGAATGATCTCAATAGCTTCCCTGAGACTCAATGATGCTAACTGAATGCTTATTGGAGCTTGAATCCTCCTGAATTGCTCTATGGACCTCCCTCGATTTCAGCTTCAAGTGAACATGGAGGTTGTTGAATTTGGAATTACAGATGAGCTGCAGCCATCTGGTTAGCTCCACTATGACCTGAGGAGTGTGTCTGGATGATTGGCTTGGCTTGAAACCTTCTGAATCACTCCATGGACCTCCAACTGCAGATGCTCCAAAGTGAGAGCAACAATGGTGTTCCTCCACTTACAGAAGTGATCCAGGTGCTTGGATCACCTCAAATGACCTCCCTTGAGATGTTAGAATGCTCACTTCCCAAAGATAAGCTCTGGTTTGAAGAAATCGATTCTTCTTGCCAAAGAACTTTGAAAAACAATGAACAAGAGAAGAGAAAGAGAAAGCAAGTAATATGGTTGCTTTGGTGTGTTTTTGAATGAGGAATGCATCTGTATTTATAGGCAAATGGATGCAGATCAATTGGCTGTGGTGTGCTTGCTTAGTGTAGTGAGTTTGGTTTCTTAGCCATGAAGAAATTCAAAGAATCTCCAAAATGCAATGATGCATTTTCGGGCTAGCTTCCCCTATCCATTGATCTTGCAGGATCTTAGGGAACATTTCTGATATGTAGCAAGTTTCTATTGGCTTAGGAGAAGATTCCAATTGGTGAATCATTGCTTATCATAAATTCTCAAAAGTAATGATTACATAATCACATGTTCTTGCTTTTGGGAATCTTCTTCAATCTTCATGCCATGGTGAAAATGAATGCATGGTATTGTTTCAGATGTGTTATGGGTCGTGTAGCATCCATTCATGAAGCAAAATGCACAAAATTGCAAAGTTCCAATTTGCACATGACCTATAATTTTACTTCATGAGGCCAACTTTGAACAAGCATAACTCCTAGCTCAAATTGAATTTGGAGAAGGTTGAACACAATTTGGAAAGCCCTAAACATCTACTTCAAATCATTAGTTTATGTCTTCTTCAGAATCATTTGGGAAATTTGTGAAAAATGAGCCCAAAGTTGGATGAAAACTAGGTTAAAACACTTAGAAAAATTTCTAAGTGTTTATGACCTAAACTTCAAAATTTCCAAAACTTCATAAATGGTTGATCTTTTGAAAAAAGTTCCTTTGTAAGATGTTGTTTTATTTTGCAAGATCTACAACTTTCATGTTGGAAGTTTTTTGAGTTGTGTAGGTGAAATTTTGAGTTCTCACTATGCCCTCAAAAACCCTAATTCCCGACTTTTTGCTCCTTGATGAATTTCTTTGAATTTCTTTGGTCAAATGACTTTGACATCCATATATTGATGATATTGATCTTTGAAAGTCATTTTTTGACCAAAAACCTTAAAAGTCAATGATGATCCTTCACAGTTGACTTTTTCCTGACAAAGTGAATTTTTGGGCTTTTGTGTAGAAACAAGATCTTTTCCTCAAATGAATGATGTAAATGGATTATATTGAGGTAGTAGAGACTCTTGAATCATGTCTTGAGTTTTGGATTCATGCCCTGATCAAAAGTCAACTATCTTGGTGAATTAGGTCAAAACCCTAATTTGTCGACCATGTGAAAATAATGACTGTAGACTTTGAATTGAAGTGTGATGCCCAGTAGATCTTGTAATATGAGTTATTTGAAGATGATTGATGTCTTTGAATGGTTCCCTGGGGCTTTTTAGGGTTTCCCAAAAGTGATCCCTGATTTTAGTCCTTGATAGGCTCAAAACCCTAGTCTGGTGACCTGAGTAAACCTGTACTCAGATGACTGGATGTCTAATCAATCATAGGTGTAATAATGAGGCTTTTGAGTCTTATGATTGTATTAGAGACTAATCCCTCTATTGATTGATCCTTTTCCTGAGTTTTCTTGTCTTTGAACACCCTCGATTGAATGTCAGGCTGCTCTGGGTACTTGCTTTGACTTGATGAAAATCCTGAAGATATGTCATCTCAGAGGGGTCAAAAATTAGGGTATGACAGAGTGTAGCATCGAGTATCAACCAGCTTCAGTCAGGAATCCAAAGCCAGCCATCTCGCTACTTCCTATAGGCCAAAGTCAAGTTCAACTAAGGTTCTAAGGGCAAATTAGTGCTCATGACACCACGCGGTAGCCAAACGTCTCCTCGATCAGTTTCAAGGGCCATCAGGACAAACCAAGGCCTCGCACTAACGGTGGCCACCAGTTCAACCATAACGATACATGTCGTACTGCCTCCCTGGTCTAATGCCACATACCTAAGGTACACTAGATCCGGGTGTAGGATCTTTCACACAGCAGAATACCCAAAACAGCCTTTAAAGATAAAGCAAACAAGTCAAACAAATTTAAAGTGATCCTAGCTCTAAGGTAACCCCTCTTTTATTCGAAAGCATCCCCAGCAGAGTCGCCAGTTCTGTAATACGGTGAACTGACTTTTTATCGATCGAAATGTCGCGGTTAAGCATGAGTCGCCACCGACTTTTATTTTATCCAATTTAAGGAAAGGCTAAAAGAACAGAAAAAGACCTTTTTAAAAAGATTTTGAGTTCGGGGGTAAGTTATACAAAGGGAAGGTGTAAGGCACCCTTTGTATCCATGGTTATTCATGGGCTCTTAATTGCTTAGCTCACTTTTGTTTGTTTGAATTTGTTTTAAAAAAAAACAGTGTATGAATAGAAATTTTGAATAAGAACTATAGCTTGTAAATAAGCGTAGTCTTTTTGAATTTGATTTGAAAAGAGTGAGAAAATAGTTTTTGAATTTAGAGCAAGCAATTAGTAGCAACTACCCTAAGTTTGAAAATTCGTTCTTTTAGCTTTTCGAGGCGAAAGGATCTATCCATACCATGAGAGGGCAAGAAGTCTTTGAATTGGATGTGTAAGGGTCATCGAGTTATCATTCGCCATAAGACTGTCCCATGCCATAAAGAGGGCAGGTAGTCTAAGGGAAGGATATAATAGTCATTAATCTTTTTAGGCATCATGCGAGGATACCTTAGCAATAGGACAATCATCCTTATTTTTCCGAGGCAGCATCGAGGGACAACATTGATGATAATGAACTGAGGGCAACATTTGTTTTGCTTTAGGTATCCTCGGAATCGAGGGACTTTTGACTATTTAGTACACTTAAAGGCAACAAGGCAACAAAGGCAACCAGAGGGATTACCCTAAAGGTGTGTGGGTGCAACAATCACGTGGTTAACTTCGATTTATCTTGTAGTTAGGTGATCTATGTTCAATTCATGGTTTGCACTCCCTAAATTACTAACCACGCAGTAAAATAATATCACAATTTATGTGCCTTCAAGGCCAATCAATACAACCAGTAAACAGTTACATAATAATGGGGAAGGGGACAATGAAACCAGCGGATCCCTTAATAGGGTTTGACATAAGTAATAAAAAAAGTAAGGTTTAGGGTTACCAACGTCTGTAGCTTTGGCAGTTTGACAAACCTTTGGCTTTGATTGATGAAGGTTGATGGGCAGAGGTTTGCCTTGAGCATGAAGCATTGACCCTGACCATTAAGGAAAAAAGAAAACAGTGAGTGCATTGATTGTTCGAACCAAACCTTATTTTTGGGCAAAAAGGCAAAAAATAATGAAATAAAATAAAGGTCAAATTGAATAAGAAAAGACTAAAAACTTAGCTTTTGATCAGTGGAGCGCATGGGCGGAGGCTCCTGACGATAAACCTGAAAAGTTGGGCATAAAGAAAAAGGATGTAGTGAGTGTATGGCTAATTCATTAATTATAGAGGAAAATCTTATTTTAATTTGAAAGGCAGAAATAAAAATAAATGACTTTAAATAAATGAAAATAAAGTAGTGTTAAATAAAAATAAAACAAGTTGGGAACTTAGCTTCGAATTTGATCTGATATGGTTGGCGGGAAGCCTCGGAGGTAAACCCTGAAAAGTGGCAAAGGCAGAGAGATTGAATGTAGGCAATGTTCATGTAAGAAGACAAACCCTAAAAACAGGAAATAAAATAGATTTTCAATTTTTAGCGTCGAATACTTAGCTTCGGTTTTTTTGAAGGCGCGTGATCGGGAGGAATCATGTTGCTAACCCTGAAAAAGGCATAGAAAAAAAATATATTCAGTGTAGGGCATGTTCTTCGTAAACCCTGATTAGGGTACGAATTTAAATAAGAAAATATAAACGATTAATTATTGGTCTCACGACCTAATTAATTGAGATAAAAAAAAATTAAGTGCAGAAATATTTTTATGGGATTTTTTTGGAATTAAAATAAAGTAAATATGAATTTTTAAAGATTAAGTAATTAAAACAATTCAGCTATAATTAGACAAAATAAACAAAGTAAATATGCATTAAAATAAATATTAAATAAACAAATTTTATTTATTTATTATGTGTTTAAAAAAAGTTTGTTTTTATAAAAGATTTATTTTACGAAAAAAACAATTAATAAACGAATAAGATATATATATAGTATAAAAATAAAAATAGTAAAAACAATTTTATGTAATAAAAAAAAACTTTGGAAACTTAGCTGGCGCAGGATTGGGTGTGGATGACTGAGGGTGCATGCCATAGTCCCCATGTCCAGTTGCGTTGGATGAGGAGGTGTTTAGATCCAAGGGCTGGAGTTGAGAGGGAGCATCACGCGTGTGTGGTTTCACATGCATAGGATCTGAAGATAAATATTAACAAAACAAGGAATTGTCTTGGGGGAGAATCGAACCAAGGTCCCTGCAGTAACTGGCTGGGCACGCCTTCTTTCCACTGGGCTATGCTTGTTTTGTTGTTATTCGAACACGCTGCAGCAAATATAAAAAAAACCAGAAATTTGAAAATTAAAAAAGACGCGCGCTGGGTCATCTTCCTCGTGAAGAGACCTGTGTTTTGTCGTTGCTACGAATCTGCTGCCTATTTGCTGCGACTTCCACCATGGCTAAACCGTGGTAAATTATGGATGCTTCTGAGCGCGGAAGCCTTGGCAAACGATTTGAATCGCTTCAGAGATGTTCAGAAAGCACGTTTGAATCTCCAAGACTTCTTGAATTCGCCTACAACCTTGAATTCGACCTCTCTTTCGTCTTGAAATTCTGAGTTCTTCACTTTTTCTCTCCGCCGAAATCCTCTTCCTCTGTGATCATGTTTGGTTGTGGTTTTATAGTGAAACAAATTAGGGCCAGAGAAACCATCCAAGTATCTTTGATTTGTCAATTAAATATTTGATTTGGAACTTGATTGAAAGTTGCTAGTTTTAAGGAATATCTTGCCCAAAATTCTCTCTAATCCTTTTTGCCACGGATCTTTAATCCAATACTCTTAATATTTTATCCCAACACAGGTTTAGCATAAAATCAATGATTTTTCCAATATTTATTTCAATTAAAATTGAATTTAAATTACTTAAATCCAAAAATAAATAAAGGAGAGCATGTGATTGGGCTTAGAGGCTATGGATATGCTTAGGGTGTTAACTTGGGCCATTAGAAATAAAGCTCCATAAATTCACCCATAATTTTATATTTTTATCTAATTTATTTGTCCTTTATTTGAAATAAAATTCAAACAAATGTTAAATAAAATTATTAAAAATATGGGAATTGCCTTAGAGCCATTGGTTCATTGATTTTCTTTCAGAACAACGAAACCCTAATTCTCTGAGCCTTGTTTAGGAGAGGATGTCTTTGAACATTGTGCCTTGATTTTGAATTTGAACAAGAGAAATGGTATGGGCAAATTTTGGGGTATGACACCAACTAAGCCACACTTGTGGCTTGTAATACACACGCGTTCAATTGATTATATTTTAAAACAAGGATTTGAATTTTCCAAACCAAAAAACGCGCCAAGAACACAACCCTAACTGATTTTTGAAAATCATTGAAACTGGACTATTTAGATCAAGTAAAGGGTCTATCTCACTCGGTTTTTCAGAAGGATCATGATGATACCCTCATAATTCATTTATTTTTGCTCTAAGGTGATCAATTTTCGCATGAACATGAAGAACCCTAAAACTGAATTTGATCGTGAAATGATGTATGTGCAAGTTACGATGCAATTGATTGAGGGTTAATGATCCTCATATGTGCAGAAACAAGATGGTAACTCAATTTTTCATTTATGATGCATGTATGATAGAGTTTGAAGTTCATAGCACTTACCTTCAAAAACGGCCAAACTGGAAATCGAATTCTGCAAAAGAGAAGTTCCAGTTGTTGTTTGATGATCTGAACAGCTTCAATGGACCTTATGGAAGGTGTTTGAATGTTTGGAACGATCTGAATTCACCTGAACAAGACCATGGAACCTGATCTGCAGTATGGCTTAAGTGAGGATCCAGCTTGATGATTTTGGTGTTTCAGAGCATGGATGATGATTGGGATAGTTCATATATGGTATATGGAATGTGTTTGGATGATTAGCTTGGACAGAAGTGAGCTTGAGTTGATTTTGGCATGATAAGGCTAGTGTTATGCATATTTGGGAAGTGAGGTAGTGATTCTAAGTTTTGGGGTGATTTGGGGTGTGTGAGTGGATCAAACAAATCCCATATGATGTTTATGAGATGTTAGAACCATCACTTTGGCCATAACTTCAAAGGTTTAGAGGTTGAGATTTCTACCTCTTTGAAACTTAAGAAACTTGTAATTCAAGAAAGAAAGAGAAAACCTATGATTTGTGAGGTTTTGGTGTGATTTTGAGAGTGGAAATGACCTCTATTTATAGGCCAAGTTTTCTGAATACAAAGCTTTGCAAGTTGATCAAAGAATGGTGATTTGGCATTTGGAGATAGAGTGGAATCTTTCACATTAAATGCAAATGGTTAAAATGACTTAACCATGGTTAATCTTCCAAGCTTCTTTTCTCTTTCCAATCTGATATCAAATCAGAAAATATCTCTCAATTATTGCATTGGTGTATTATTACTTGCATCATTTGGTAGAATGGTTCAAAATTTTGGCAAAATGACTTGAAATTTCAAGTGAAATGTTCACTAATGGCAAAATTCAAAACCATAGCTATGCTCCATATTTTTTCATGCTCTTGGACATTTTGGAAAGCTCATGTTATGTACTTCAAAACCCTAGTTGAAAGTTTCTTCAAGACCTTTAAGGAAATGGGTGAAAAAGATCCATAAACTTTGAAGAAAATGAGATTTTAAGTGCATTTTTCAAAAGATACCAACTTTGAAGCTCCATATCTCTTAAATGGTTGATCTTTTGGAAAAAAAATTTATGTGACAAAGTTGTTCATTGGATCAAAATCTACAACTTTCATGTTGGAAGTTTTTTTCAGTTTGTAGGTGAAATTTTGAGTTATTCCCTTCCAAAGTTTGGAAAAAATCATTGAAAAACACTTTGAAAATTTTATAAGTATGGAAAGTTAAACTTTTGACTTTTTGGTTCTTGATTGATTTTCTTGATTTTCCTTGATCAAATGACTTCATATATCATATATTGATGATTTAAAACTTCAAAAGTCATGGTTGACCAAAATTTCCAAAAAGTCAATGGTGATCTTGTATAGTTGCTTTTTCAGACGAATCGCGTTTCTGGAGATTTCAAATGAACCAAGCTATCCTCATCAAATGAATGGTATGAATGGATCAAATTGAGTTATTGGAGGACCTTGAGACATGGTTTAAGTTGTGGCACCATGTTCTGATTAAAAAGTTAGTTATTCAGGTGAATTAGGTCAAAAACCCTAATTGTCGACCAGATGAAATTGATGACTGTGGATCTTGAATTGAGTTACAGTTTCCATTGGAAATTGTCATAGGGATTATTTGAATATAATTTAACACTTTGATTGATGCCCTGGAGCTTTTTAGGGTTTCCCAAATGTGATCCCTGATTTCAGTCCCTGATAGTTCAAAAACCCTAATCTGATGATTTGAAATTTCACTGTTGATCAATCCTTGTGTTGGAGATGTCTGGAGCCAATAGATTAGGTCAAAATGATGTACTTGGGGTCTTGATATCATGTCCCAAGTCATTAGGTCAAATTCAGAACAAAAGTCAGGAGTATGCTATCTTCAGTCAAAACCCTAATCTGGTTGATTCAAAGCCTTTGAGTTTGTTGAAATGAATCTTTGAGGACCAAATGTTGATTGTTAATGAAGATGATTCATTTGAGATGAATGGGAGAACAAATCCCTAATTGATTGTTGTCGCGGGGAAAAATCGTATCTTTTCGGGACGAGACACCTGATGCCTTCTTTGGGCTCGAGTGCTCAAAAAAAATGTTTTTTCTTTTGTTTCGGCCAAACTTTTTATTGTTTCCAAAGTAGGAAAAGGAAAAAAGCTGCAATAACTTTAAAAGTGGGGGAGAGATTCCGGGTAAGAGGGTTGGTTATACGAAGGGAAGGTATTACCACCCAACGTATCTATAGTACTCTATAGGTTTCTTTATTATGTTTGTTTCATTCTATGTTATGGTGGAGGTTCTTGTGAGATAGGTGGGACCTAAGGTGTTTGTATGATTATTCTCGCAAAGATCATCGCGATCCTCTGCATACATATCCCTTAGAGGGAATCAGAGCATCTGTAGCTCGGGGTCTACGGGTGCTAGGGTTTGAGTGGTTTGAGGGAGAAGTTTTGCTCGCCAAGGATACGACCTTGTGCCTACGTATTCTCAAAGGGATGTTGAGAAAGTCAGAGCAATCGTAGTTCCCAATTATGCTAGTGGAAGCAAAGGATAAGAGACAAATGTCATCTAAATGTTCGATGTATCTAATCTACATCATCATATACATCTGTTTGATTTTTGTTTGAAATCTTTTCATTATAAGCCCTGGGCTGTGCCACTTATGGCGCTTAGAATGATAAAGATGTTTTTTGTTTAACCAGCCTTGTGGCAAAAACTTTCAATGAAGTCAGCCTTGTGACAAAAAGTTTTGATTAATCAGCCAGCCTTGTGGCAAAAGTTTCAATGAAGTCAGCCTTGTGACAAAAACTTTGATTAATCAGCCAGTATGGCGGCAAAAAAGTTTGATTGATTAGCCAGCCTTGTGGCAAAAAGAGTTATTTGATTGATTGATTGTTTGTGATGATATAGATGAGATACTCCTATCATAGAGATGATAAATGTATAATCTCCTAGGGTATTTGTTTTGGATATTGGGGATGCTTATAAGAAGCCCGTGGGTCCTTGTACGAAGCCCAAGAGGAGGCTATCCGAGGGTCCTTGCATTGTAAGCCCAAGAGGAGGCTATGGGAGGGACAATCGAGGGTGCTTGCATTGTAAGCCCAAGAGGAGGCTATGGGAGGGACAAGTCGTTTGTACGAAACCCAAGAGGAGGCATGGTATAGTTGGTTTGAGCTCTTAGAGCGATTTCACCGGGAAACCATACTCTATGTCCTAACCTAAACTAGGGAGATTCTTTGCACAAAGCCCAATAGGAGGCTATATATGGGGAACCTAGTGTTGTACTAAGTTGAACAAGTATATATAACACATGAACAAACACATGAACAAGTATGAACAAACATGAACAAATACATGAACAAATATGAACAAGTATGAACAGTTATATATGACAAGGTGTGTGTATACAATGGAGTTTATGAAGGAAATATACCTGTAAGCATGATCTGTTTGTATGCACGGGGGCTCGGGACTCATACTCGGGGAGAGGCCCACTTGAGTTTATTCAAAGCTATGTAAACAAGTATTTACAAATGGGCTTGGGACTTATACCTACATGGAGGCCCATGGTATTTTTGGGAAGATTTAAAGAAAACCTTCATTTTTGATTTGTTATTCGAAGTTAAAAATCAAACTGATCGAGGTATGTACAAAAAGGTGTATGTATAATGAAATACCTAATTTCATGTAAAGGAATGGGACTTATACCTATGTGGAGGCCCATGTTGATTTTTGAAGAAAAACCCTAATTTTGATCTTGTTATTTGAGGGTTTAAATCAATTTGGTCGAAGTATAAAAGATAGGTATATATACAATGAAAAACCTAAATTTATACAAAGGAATGGGGCTTATACCATAAGGGATGCCCAGGTTTTTAGAAAATCAATTGATCAATCCAAAAAGATTTAATCAAGAGTTTTTGAAAGGAGAACCAAAAAGAAATGGTTTTGAAAGCGATTTGTTTTGAAAAACGACGATCGTTTGTTTTAAAATGGTTTGAAATTTTGAAAGAAATCAATTTAATTAAGATAAAAGCAAAGATTATACTTAATTAATACCTAAATGATTAGGGTTTTGATCACAAAGTAGTTAATTTTGAAAAATCAAATGAAAAACAATTTTTAGAGTATTTAAAAACACTTAAAAACATGTCATTTTAAATCTATTTAAAAATGTTTAAAATAAATATTTTTTTGTGATTTTTTTGGATGTTCATAAAATATATATATTAAACAAAGAGTGTGCAAAAAATGAAGTGGAAATGATGAATTTTGATTGGTTAAATTAATGGATGAAGTTGTGTAAAAAAAATTAAAGAAAATAAGTGATAAAAAAGAATGGTTTGGCACCTAGGAGTGTTGAACTCGTGACCTTGAGGTCATTACTCAAAAACTTAGCCAACTGGACCACGCGCGTGGTATGTTTAACATTTGCAACGAATAGATTATATTACAAACTCAATTTTCAAATTTCCTTCGCAAAAAATGGCGCCAAGAACACACCCTAATTTGATTTTTGAAAATTCTGAAAACTGAACCAAATTGATCAAGTGAAGGGTCTATCTCACTCGTTTTTTCACGAGGATCATGATGGTGTCCTCATAATTCATTTATTTTTGCTCTAAGGTGATCAATTTTGTGATGAACACGAAGAACCCTAATTCCGAATTTGAACATGAAATCGTGTATGATTGATGAATTGTGAAATTGATTGAGGGCTATTGATCAGTGATAGTGCAGAAACAAGATGGCAACTCAATTTTTCATTTATGATGCATGTATGTATGAGTTTGAAGTTCATGAGGCTTACCTTCAAAAACGGCCAAACTGGAGATTGAATTTTGAGTTGGAGGTGTTGCAAATGCTTTGTAATGATCTGGATAGCTTCAATGATGATTATAGAACATGTCTGAATGCTTGGAGTGGACTGAATTCATCTGAGCATAGCCATGGGACCCGATCTGCAGAGCTATGGAGTAAGGATCGAATTTGATGATTTTGGTGTTTCAGATCATGTATGATGGTTGTAACAGTTCATATGAAGCATATGAATGATGTTTAGCAGGTTAGTTTGGACAGATATGGCTTGGTATGAGAATTGGCATGATAAGGTTCACCGTATGCAAACATGGAGGTTGAAGAGTGATTCTGAGTTTTAGGTGTTTTTGGGGGGTGTGAGTGGATCAAACACATCCCACATGATGTTTATGAGATGTTTGAACCATCACTTTGGCCATAACTTCAAGGATTTGTAGGTTGAGTTTTCTACCTCTTTGAAACTCATGAAACTTGCAACTTAAGAAAGAAGAGAGAAAACCTATGATTGTGAGGTTTTGGTGTGATTTGAAGAGTGATTTGAACCTCTATTTATAGGCCAAGGATTCTGAATGCAGAGCTTTGCAAGTTGATCAAAGAATGGTGATTTGGCATTTGGAGATAAAATGGAATCTTTACATTAAATGCAAATGGTTAAAAGTGACTTAACCATGGTTAATCTTCCAAGATTCTTATGCTCTTCCATTCTGATCTTCAAATCAGAAAATATCTCTCAATTATTGCATTGATGCATCATTACTTGCATTATAGGTCATATAGTATTGAAACTTAGTGAAAATGGTTTGAAATTTCAAGTGAAAATGATCACTTAATGCATAATTCAAAGCCATAGCTATGCTCCATATTTTTTCATGATCTTGGACATTTTGGAAAGCTCATGTTACACACTTCAAAACCCTAGTTGAAAGTTTCTTCAAGACCTTTAAGGAAATGGGTGAAAAAGATCCATGAACTTTGAAGAAAATGAGGTTTTTAAGTGAAATTTTCAAAAGATACCAACTTTGAAGCTCCATATCTCTTAAATGGTTAATCTTTTGGAAAATCATTTTTTGTGACAAAGTTGTTTATTGGATCAAAATCTACAACTTTCATGTTGGAAGTTTTTTTCAGTTTGTAGGTGAAATTTTGAGTTATTCCCTTCCAAAGTTTGGAAAAAACCATTGAAAAACACTTAGAAAATTTTCTAAGTATAAAAGTCAAACTTTTGACTTTTTGATTCTTGATTGATTTTCTTGATTTTTCTTGATCAAATGACTTCATATATCATATATTGATGATTCAAAACTTCAAAAGTCATGGTTGACCAAATGAGTGGTATGAATGGATCACATTGAGTTATTGGAGGATCTTGAGCCATAGTTTAAGTTGTGGCATCATGTTCTGATTAAAAAGTTAGTTGTTCAAGTGAATTAGGTCAAAAACCCTAATTGTCGACCTGATGAAATTGATGACTGTGGGTCTTGAATTGAGATGTAATTTCCATTGGATATTGTCATAGGGATCATTTGAAGATGATTGAAACCGTTGAGTGATCCCCTGGAGCCTTTTAGGGTTTCCCAAATGTGATCCCTGATTTCAGTCCCTGATAGTTTAAAAACCCTAATCCGATGATTTGAAATTTCACTGTTGATTAATCCTTGTGTAGGAGATGTCTTGAGCCAATAGATTAGGTCAAAATGATGTACTTGGGGTCCTGAGGTCATGTCCCAAGTCATTAGGTCAAATCCTGAGCAAAAGTCAAGAGTATGCTATCTTCAGTCAAAACCCTAATCTGGTTAATTCAGAGCCTTTGAGCTTGTTGAAATGAATCTTTGAGGACCAAATGTTGATTGTTGATGAAGATGTTTCATTTGAGATGAAGGGAGAACAAAACCCTAATTGATTGTTACTTGTACTGATGAGTGATTCCTTGATTAATCCCTGCTGAGTCACAAGTAGCAAACACAAGCTATGCAATTTGTTAGAGATGCAAATGATGCATATGCAATGATATGAGGTGGTATCTTAGGTCCAAAATTGGGGTATGACAATTGTTGCTTGCACTGATGAGTGATTTCTTGATTAGACCTTGCTGAGCCACAAGTAGCAAACACAAGCTATGCAATTTGTTAGAGATGCAAATGATGCATATGCAAATAATATGAGGTGGTATCTTAGGTCAAAAATTGGGGTATGACAGATGCCCCTATTTAAGTTTCTTCAACCTGAGACATGAAGATTGAAAATCTTCGTTTTGATAGGGTGGAAGAGACTTAAATATCAGAAGACGCGAATTTTGGACTTAAGATACCAAAATTGCGAATGATGCAAAGATATCTTTACCGAGGGGATATCAAGAACTAACTCCACTGGGGGACAAGAGATCAGGAAAGATGTCTCAATCCGTTTTAGGAAGAGAATCCGTTTTTTCCTTCTTCGGGAAAGCAAGTGTATGCTTCACCGGGGAATGATAACTTTGTAAGAAAAGCTCACCTACCGACATTACCGACTATCCGCACAGGGATAGACTTGTTAATAATGCGAAGGTGAAAGGTATGAAACTGTATTACCGACTATCAGCATTATGATAGACTTGACATGGTAATAAAAAGTTTCAAAGGTTCGGTTAATATTACCGACTATCAGCATGGTGATAGACATGTTAAATAATATAACCAGAACAAAAAGGTTACCGACTACCAGCCTCGTGATAGTGGTTTTGAAGACATGGTCAATTATCAGTCGA
Organism: Vicia villosa; assembly: GCF_029867415.1. Lineage (NCBI taxonomy): Eukaryota > Viridiplantae > Streptophyta > Magnoliopsida > Fabales > Fabaceae > Vicia > Vicia villosa. The sequence goes on along the minus strand of NC_081182.1, from coordinate 117,991,157 downwards.
GTGATAAAATGATCCTGGAGACTTTGCTAGGGAAATTACTGGTTATTCAGCCTTGTGAACAGTAATAAGGCCCTGATTGTCAAATGGTCTTCATGATTGATTTCCTTGAGAGGAAAAATCTTTTGAAAGAAACATAAACTGCTCAGATGATGAGGCTATTGTTTATGGTTCATTTTCCACGACTCTATTTGGGGAATCGGAATTTGAATCTTTTGGTAAAGACAGGGTTCTAACCAAGAATGAATTGGAAAGAAATAGTCAAACAAGACTTTGTACCCATGAGGAATGAACTCGAATGGGGATTTTCTCCTTCGTCTTGGAGAGGAGAAACTGAAGCAACCTTCTTCCACGAGGAATGATCTCAGTGGGGAACTGGAGAAAGAAGATGTTCTTTCTGCTTATGGGTGACAACCTACTGGAGAGATGACACGCCCATACCTCTTCTTCTTTTTTTTGGGATAGATATATCCTGAAAACAAGTGACTTTGAAGCAAACATTTGAAAAATGCAAGAATGCATAAATGATGCAAATATGTATGAATGATGAATGTCATGAATGTTGCATGCATGCTAACGATACTGACAGACAAAGAAATGTATACTGGAGAGGGACCGACGTCGCAATACAACCAGATACTCGGCAAATGTTCTTCAACACGGTGCAGATAACACAGGTGATGAATGGTGCTGCATGCTTTAAAACTCTTTGGGGAAGATATGCATCTTTTCTCACTGAGATGGAAGAACTTCTTTATTGGGGATAAAAGAAATTCCCTACCGCAAAAGGGGCGATTGGTTTAGGAATTCTTTCGTGTGATAAGAATACCGTTGTCTCACGATCTCTTTGGTGGAAGAGAGCAACTCTCAGGGAGAATCCTTTTGTTCATCCTATGGAGACAGCTGTTGATGTTTCCTTCTGTTGTTCACAACTCAAAGGAAAGTTTCGCTTTTATTTTGAAAAAGAAAAGTAAATTCATTTAAAACTTTTTTTTCTTTTTTCTTCAAAAGTGAACAACACAATGAAAGCGTCATTTTGCAAGCTAAAAGAAATTAGAGATTGCAAACAAATGGGCACAAGGCTCAAATTTATTTAATAGGATGGTAATCAGCTAAAGGCGTGATTCCATGGAGTATTTACAAGAGTTGGAAATGGTAATTATGTGGAAAAGGCTACATTGAAAGCAATAACCACTATTCTCCCTAACAACTTTGAGTTCCAACTGTGCTTGTCGCTTCAGATTGGCAATGATTTGATTGAAGATCCTATGATGGAAAAGACTTTTCAGGTGACGGAGTACAGACTGATGCAGTTACTTTGTCATAAATCCTTAATTTTGTCCTAGATTGCCCCTCCAGGTTTTCAATCTACCAGGATGAATTTTTTTGTTTATTGTCTCTAATTTTTGCCTAGACCGCCCTTTCGGGTTTTCAGTCCACCGAGACGCTCATTTTTGCCTAAGTCGCCCTTTGCGGGTTTTCAACTTACCGAGCTGTTCTTTTTTTTTTTTAATTTTTTTAGACAAAGTATTTCTTGACTGCATCAGCATTCACAGGATGTGGGAGTTCATCACCATCCATGGTTGCAAGAGTCATGGCGCCGCCAGAAAATGTTCTTTTGACAACATACGGGCCTTCGTAATTAGGAGACCATTTGCCCCTAGAATCTGGTTGAAAAGAAAAGATCTTTTTAAGCACGAGGTAGCCTTCTTGAAATTCACGAGATCGAACCTTTTTGTTGAAGGCTTGTTTCATCCTTCCTTGGTATAACTGTCCATGGCATAGAGCAGTCATACGTTTTTCTTCGATTAAGTTCAACTGATCGTATCTGTTTTGACACCATTCAACTTCTGATAATTTAGTCTCCATGAGGACTCTCATTGATGGTATTTCAACCTCTACGGGGAGCACAGCTTCCATGCCGCATACTTGAGAGAAAGGGGTTGCCCCTGTTGAAGTACGCACTGAAGTACGGTACCCATGTAAAGCAAATGGCAGCATTTCATGCCACTCTTTGTAAGTGATGACCATTTTCTGGACGATTTTCTTAATGTTCTTGTTAGCAGCTTCGACGACGCCATTCATTTTTGGTCTGTAAGGAGAAGAGTTATGATGCTCAATCTTGAATTCCTCACCTAGTTCTTTCATCGTTTTGTTGTTCAAGTTTGAACCATTGTCAGTAATGATCTTGCTGGGAACACCATATCGGCAAATGATGTTATTCTTGATAAACTTCACAACCACTTGTCTTGTAACATTGGCGTAAGATGCTGCTTCGACCCATTTGGTGAAGGAATCAATTGCTACCAAGATGAAACGATGACCGTTTGAAGCTTTCGGCTCGATCATTCCAATCATGTCGATACCCCACATCGAGAAAGGCCATGGAGATGATAGAACGTTGAGTAGAGTCGGTGGCACATGGATCTTATCTGCATAGATCTGGCACTTGTGTCATCTCTTCACATGTTTGTAACAGTCAGATTCCATTGTCAACCAATAGTATCATGCTCTTAAGATCTTCTTGGACATTGCATGCCCATTTGAATGGGTTCAAAGGACCCTTCATGCACTTCATGCATTAACATGTCTGCTTCGTGTCTGTCCACGCATCTGAGCAAAACCATGTCGAAGTTTCCTTTGTATAGCACATCTCCATTCAGGAAGAAACTGCCAGAAAGCCTCCTTAGAGTTTTCTTATCTTTGTTTGATGCCCCAAGCGGGTACTCTTGAGTTTGAAGGAAGCGTTTGATGTCGTGGAACCACGGCTTATCATCGATGACTGCTTCAGTTGCAAATACATAGGCGGGCCTTTCAAGGCGCATAATTCTGACTTTAGGTATATCATTCCAATTACTGACTTTGAACATTAAAGATAGAGTAGCCAAGGCGTCTGCCATTCGATTCTGATCTCGAGGTACATGATGCAATTCAACCTTGTTGAAGAAAGTCAACAAACGTCTGGCATAATCTCTATAAGGAATCAAGCCAGGGTGGTAAGTTTCCCATTTGTCTTTGATTTGGTTGATCACGAGGGCTGAATCTCCATATATGTCGAGGATCTTGATCCTTAAGTCAATGGCTTCTTCGAGACCCATGATACAAGCTTCATATTCTGCGACGTTGTTGGTACAATCAAATAGCAATCTGGAAGAGAACGGGATATGAGTACCCTTGGGAGTGATGACGACTGCCCCAATTCCATTGCCAAAAGCATTTACTGCTCCATCGAAAATTAGGCCCCATCTTGATCCAGGATCAGGACCTTCTTCTGGTAATGGTTCGTCATAATCTTTCATCTTCAAGTACATGACATCTTCATCAGGAAAGTCAAACTTGAGAGATTGATATTCATTAATTGGATGATGCGCCAAATGATCGGCGAGAATGCTTCCTTTGACCGCTTTTTGAGCACGGTATTCAATGTCATATTCGGATAGCATTATTTGCCATCGGGCAATCCTTCCTGTTAAGGCAGGCTTTTCAAAGACGTACTTGATTGGATCCATTTTGGAGATTAACCAAGTAGTATTATTGATCATGTATTGGCGGAGACATTTCGAAGCCCAAGCCAAAGCACAACATGTTTTTTCGAGCATGGAGTAACGAGACTCACAATCTGTGAATTTCTTACTTAAGTAGTAGATGGCATGCTCCTTCTTACCGGTTTCATCTTGTTGTCCATGCACACAACCCATGGATTCTTCCAACACAGTAAGGTACATGATTAGTGGTCTTCCTTCAACTGGAGGAATTAATATTGGTGGTTCTAACAAGTACTCTTTGATACTGTCGAACGCTTTCTGGCAATCTTCAATCCATACAACCCCTTGATCTTTGCGGAGAAGCTTGAAAATTGGCCCACAAGTAGCAGTCATTTGAGAGATAAATCTGGAGATGTAGTTCAATCGTCCGAGAAATACTCTTACTTGCTTTTCAGTTTTTGGTGCAAGCATCTCTTGAATAGCTCTGACTTTGTCGGGATCTACTTCAATATCTCTTTGGCTGACAATGAAACCCAAGAGTTTTCCAGATCTAACTGTCGCTACCGCGAAAAATGGAATCAGAGTCGCCACCAATATATTTATCCCATAAGGGAAAGGAATACCAGGAAACCTAACTCAGAACAAGAACAAGGTCTTTCGACCAGAGAATAGGGCACGGGAGTCGGTTACGCAAGGGGAAGGTGCTAGCACCCCTCACGCCCATCGTACTCGATGGTATCCACCTATGTTTGTTTCTATCTAAAGGGTGTATTTCTATGTCTAAAACCTAAATGCGAATGAATGCAAAAGAAATACGGGGAAAGGAAGGAATTATTTACAAGTGTGCTCGCTTAGGCCCCGCAACCCAATGCCTACGTATCCCTTTCATGAATCAGAGCGACCGTAGTTCGGCTCAAGATTTTCTATGTTTTTGTGTTTTTTAGTTGAACAGAGGTTAAAGTCGCACTCCACGATGCTCGACCTTTGGAGACTTATACGCCTAATTATGGAATGGATTCAACATGTTCTTAAGAATGCCACGAGGGCGAGAGACAGAAGAGAGTTTGGGTGTTTCGAATGGATCCCTTAAGCAAGGGAGATTCGAGTTACCCTTTGGTTTGTGTTTTTTATGACTTGGGAACTTACGCTCGGATGGTTCCCTTAAGCAAGGGAGATCCAAGCACTCGAATGATTCCCTAAAGCAAGGGATATTCAAGCTTCCATTCCCTTTTTAATGATTTTCACTTTTTTATTAATGTTTTAATTGTTTTCTTTGTATTTTTTAAAGGGACTTTATTTCAAGTATTTATTAGATGTTTTAAAGTTGAAAAGAAAAAAGGATGAAAATGGGGGGACTAGCCTACTTTCTAAACCTAGTGTTATTCTAATTCTAATTTAAAATCTAAACTAAAATCTAAAGGGAATTAACTAAGAAGAAAAGTTGTTTAAGTTGACTAAAGTCGACTTTAACAACTAGGGGCATTTTTGGTATTTCACAAAATATAAACAATATTCACAAAAAGAAAGGATTAAAATCTAAACTAACCATGAAAATATTCACAAGCAAATTTTATATTTTTATCATGTCAAAGCTATTTTCAAAAATTAAAACTAAAAAAACTATTTATTATATTTTTTTTATGTGAGAACCAATCAAAATTCAAAGAAATTCAACAATTAAAGTTCTAAGAAAAACAAACATTCTTAAAAACTCTAATTGGTAAGAAAAATATTTTTGTCATTTTTATTTAGGCAAAAATGAATTAATATGCAAAAAAAGAATAAAAGAGAAAAAAAACTATTTATTTGTTTTTTACTACCAGCAAAGGGGTGTGAGAGTAAAACAGAAATGAACTGATTCTTAGTTATTGGCGCGTTTGGGCCTTATCCTAGGGGTGTGAAAAGCAATGCGCCTGGGCCCAACTACCAGTCTTGGTCCATCACCTTTTATTTTCCGCATTTTTATTTCAATCAGTATATGCAATTATTATCATTTACTATAAAAAAAAAACACAAAGCCTATAGTGTTATTTACATAAAACGTGACTTATGCATACACATATCAATCGGACAACAGCCATTTAAGTCAAATAAAACAAAAAGAAAACGCTATGGCCAATCACGCACCAACAACACATCATCTAATCATCCTAATCATATGAATAAGACAGAAAGAAGAAGAATATATTGAGCCAACAAATATTATCCTGCCACGCGTCCCATCGGAGGGAGAAAATAAAGAACAGAACCAGATGCCGGAGCTAGGGCTCCGGTCAACTTCCTCGGCCACCCTCGCCGGAGCCACTAAAAAAATCGCCCAGAAACGGAAGAAAAGACCATCGCTCCACTTGAAATCTCGCGTAGAACACGAATCTAACGTCCATTTCCACTGATACTCTCTCTTTCTCCAAAACCGAATACACTTCCAAAAACTTAAATCCATGAAACTTCACTAAAACATGTGCTACTCCTACAAAAATGATCCTTATGACGCGTAGAACTTAATCATGCAATTCAAACGTTCAAGCAGCAGGTATGACACGCAAACTGAGTCAGATTTCAAAGAGCTGCGAATTGAAAGCATATGCAACATGTCTTACAGTGATCCTACCACGTCACGGTCATAATGAGATAAAAGTTCAAGAACTTACCTGTTGACGAACCGCTAATCTTCAGAAAACTTTACATAGCTTCGGATCTTGATGATGATGCTGGATACAACTCGGGAAGAATCTTATAGAGACTGAGAAATAAACTCAATTCTAATGTTTAGCTTGAATCCTTGAAACTTGACGAAGGTAAGGCTTGCTTTGAGAAAAATAGTGATGGTGGTAAATCTTATGGAAACCGATTCAAGATGATGATGTTAAGAGATAGAAGATGAAGGTGATGATGGAAGTTGAAGGTTGATGAAGGAGATAATGCAGATCGGAGAGAGTTGAAGTTGAATTTGATTGATGAAGATGATGAAGTGGAGAGTGGTTATGGTGGTTGCAAGGTGATGAAGGTAGTTACGGTTTCTGTTATGGCGGTGGGAGGTTAGTTACATGAAGATGAAGGTGGTTGTGGTGGTTATAGTTTTCTTGTGGTGGAGAGAGAGGTTTGTTATAGTTTGTTGTGGTGGAGAGAAAGAGATACGAATGGATTGAAGATGAGAGATAGGAGAGAATGAAGGTGAAGTTGTGATCTTTGAAACTGAAAAATGGAAAAGGTGCGTGTGGTATATTTGTGAAGAGTTTGGTTTATATATGGTGGGTAGTGGATAATTTCTCCTCCAAACTTAATGAGCAAGAGTTTGATATGTGCAGTAGCTCTTACGTGCTTTTCGTTTCAGCTTTTGTGCATGGCTTTAACATGGCAAGTGAGTAATGCTGGTACGTTTCCTTTTGTGAGCTTTGATGCAAGTGCTTTACCAAAAACAAATACTCATGTCACCATCTTTATGCACATATATCTCAAGCCTCACTTCATGATTTAATCCCCTCTTGAGCTCAATGTGAAGAATACACGGGGTAGGTGAGATTTGATGTTGGAAGTGTCTTAAGATAATGCTTGAAGTTCTCACAAAATGACTTGGGACTTGGAAGAAGATCATTACATGGGCCTGCACGCGTGACATGGTTTCTGGCTTATATCCTGGGCAAGAACGTTACTTGATCCGAGCACTACTTTGAAGCCTTATGATTTTCTCATCACTTGTTTAATTGGTACGTTCCGTAGCTCAATGGAATGAGGGCATGGCATAGAACATGTTGATGCTTTTTCATGATCCTGGAGGTGCCCGTAGCGTCTAGAAAATGATTTGAAGATGGCCCACCACGTGTTTGTTCAAATGACGCGCGCGTGCCCTGAGCTCTGCCCAGCCAGACATGCAATGGTGACTTGACGAAGGGATGATTTTGAAACTTCATAGATGATCCAATATCCATCCAAATGATCCAATTCTTGGCTCATTGTGTAGAGGGCATGGAGTAGAAGGGAGGCATATCAAGTTTTCACCTAATGGGTCTTTATATTTTTCTATAATCATCTTCAATGTTAGCACGCCACGTGTTTGACAAAATGCTCACGCGTGACCTGGATTTGTGCCCAGCAACATGACTTGAACAAATGTGATTCTTCAAACTTCTCTTCTTTGTATCTTTTCAACCATGATTCAAATGCAAAAACTTTCAACTACAAAGTTGTTCGTCTCCATGAGATGAACAATTTTGGTGTTGAGCTTGTTTTGAAATGAGGCCTAGAAACACGTGTAAACTGGGCCTAAAGTGAGCTGTCCAACCATTTCCCAAACTTTTCCAGAATTATTCTAAGTGTAGAACTTTCTTTTTATGGCAACTTCAATTTTCACCTAACTTTCCAATTTTGGTAACTTTTGTATTTTCTTGATTTTATTCATTCCGGTTTGACTTTTCTTTGACCGATTTTCCACCATGAGTCAATATTTGACAGTTGACTTTGTTTTTTGACCAAAAAGTCAACTTTTCCCGATTTTTCTGATTCTAGCTGAATTTCCCGATTAATCGATTTCTGGACCAATTTCCAATCAAATTTCAACCAGAGAAACTTCAATGAATATTTCTTCAGGACAACCATATTTCTTACTCAAAATTATCTCCTGATTAAATTTTGACCAAAAAGTCAACAAGGTTGACTTTGGTCAAAACCTCACTTTGAAAACCCTGATGAACCTGAAATTTGTATCTTTTAACCAGAGCTTTGACTCGGAGAGAACGAAACCCTGATTTTAGGAGTATGCCGATGGAAATGATCCTCTTCAATAAGACCTCAGATCTGATTCTTCTTAACCAAGAATTTCCCCAACCTCAGCCTCTTTTTGTCAATTTTCTTGAGCAGTAACTGTGATATGGATGAATGTATTAGATGAATGACCTACATGAGGTATGTAAATGAACGTGATATGAAAGCCAAATGGATATAAATAAATGGGCAAATTTTGGGGTGCAACAGCTGCCCCTATTCAATCTTCTTGGACCTAAATGTACGAACATCTTGGGTTTCGGACATTTGAGGTGTGAGTGGATTAAATACCCCGAAAGTACCATCAAAATTTGCATTCTATGGTACAGCAAAAAGTATTGAGTATTATCATAGGATACCAGCCGAAGGTGGACCTTAAACAGGTTGCTAACCTCAGTTAGACTTCAAAAAGGGACACAATCTAAGAGTGACTTGATAAAGGATGAAACCAGCCGAAGGGGAATCCGATCCTAATTGCTAACCTCAGTTAGACTTCAAAGAGAGACACCACCGAAGGGCGACTCGATAAAGGATGTAACCAGCCGAAGGGGAAACCGATCCTATTTTGCTAACCGCAGTTAGACTTCAAAGAGAGACACAACCGAAGGGCGACTTGGTAAAGGATGTAACCAGCCGAAGGGGAAACCGATCCTATTTTGCTAACCTCAGTTAGACTTCAAAGAGAGACACGGCCGACGGGTGACTCGATAAAGGATGTAACCAGCCGAAGGGGAAACCGATCCTATTTTGCTAAACTCAGTTAGACTTCAAAGAGAGACACAGCCGAAGGGTGACTCGATAAAGGATGAAACCAGCCGAAGGGGAATCCGATCCTAATTTGCTAACCTCAGTTAGACTTCAAAAAGAGACACAGCCGAAGGGTGACTCTAGATCTGAAAAGGTATGCCAATAATCACTGGACTTTATCGAAGAAGACTAGTAACGACTAGACTTTATTGGGGATGTTCATGAACACTGAATTCGAAAGAGATGCCAATAACTATTGGGCTTGACTGAAAGAAAGGCTAGTGACAACTAGAACCAATCAGGGGATACCACTAAATACCGGGCTTTCAAGAAGGTATTGATGCTTGCGAAGCATAAGAATTACATGGATCCCTCGGGCCAAAGGCGGGGTGTAACCCTTCAAGGGTGGCATTCATTCGAATTGCCACACACATAGTATGGATTTCAAATGATTGAAAAATGAGATGGGTTGAATGCCCACCCTCATTCGCACTCTATTATGCACGCGGCATGCGGGAAAATAACCAAAAAGAGACTAGTAACGACTAGTCTCGACACGCGGATGACAGTAACCACTGAACATTCACGGAGATGTTGATGCTTACGAAGCATAAAAGTTACATGGGTCCCTCAGGCCAAAAGGCGGGATGTACTCTTCAAGAGTGGCATTCATTCGAGTTGCCACACACCAAGTATGATTACCCAAATGATTGAAAAATGAGATGGGTTGAATGCCCACCCTCATTCGCACTCTATTATGCACGCGGCACGCGGGAAAATAACCCCAACAAGACTAGTAACGACTAGACTCGACACGCGGATGACAGTAACCACTGAACATTCACGGAGATGTTGATGCTTGCGAAGCATAAGAGTTACATGGATCCCTCAGGCCAAAAGGCGGGGTGTACTCTTCAAAAGTGGCATTCATTCGAGTTGCCACACACCAAGTATGATTACCCAAATGATTGAAAAATGAGATGGGTTGAATGCCCACCCTCATTCGCACTCTATTATGCACGCGGCACGCGGGAAAATAACCAAAACAAGACTAGTAACGACTAGACTCGACACGCGGATGACAGTAACCACTGAACATTCACGGAGATGTTGATACTTGCGAAGCATAAGAGTTACATGGATCCCTCAGGCCAAAAGGCGGGGTGTACTCTTCAAGAGTGGCATTCATTCGAGTTGCCACACACCAAGTATGATTACCCAAATGATTGAAAAATGAGATGGGTTGAATGCCCACCCTCATTCGCACTCTAATCTGCACGCAGCATACAGGAAAATAACCAAGGCAAACTTGCGAGAAGCAAGAGATATCCCGTATGCAAAAGGCAATAAGGAGATTCACAAAAAGTAAGTACAAAGAGAAGACTGGTGACGACCAGACTCTATTAGATGATGCCAGTAAACACTGGTCCTTGAAAGAGGTATTGTTATTCGCGGAACATAAGAACTACATGGTTCCCTCAGGCTAAAAGGCGGGGCGTAATTCTACAAGAGTGACAACCATTCGAATTGCCACACACAAAGTATGGGTTATACAAACGATTGAGCTCAGCAAACGGGAAATAACCATAGATAAAATGATCTTGGCGAAGAAGGACTTTGTATTCAATCCACACTGGAGAGAGAAAATGAGACTTCTTCTGGGGATATATTACTTTGTGCCTTTGGAGCACGCACAAACTTGGCTTATGCATTGATGCATGTTTGAATTTTTCCATGGCGTAATGTTCCATATTCATGGAAATGCTACGCGTTTTTGTAGATGCAATGTGAATGCAATGATTACTATATGTAGAGATAATGAGGGCCCTTTAAAGAATATTTCGCTGACTTGTTGATCGAGCTTCGTTTCTGACCTCGGGAGAGGGAAACACCAGGGAGATTCCCCTTAGCGTTGAGAGCTCTGTGGGGGTGCCAATAGACATTGGACTTTAACTTGCAGGCTATACTTCTGATTGTTGACTTGAAGAATGACTTCTGACTTCTCACCATGTGCCATAGCTCGGAGAATTTTTAACTTGAGGAGATTCCCTCAATTTACCATGTTAGGGATGAGAAACCTTGATGAGGAACTCTTTATGGGATGAGTGGAACACTCCTAGGAGAAATAAACTCCTATACTTGGGGAGAGAATGAATTTCAGGGGAAATAAACTCCTATGCTTGGGGAGAGACTTTTTCTAGGAGAAATAAACTCCTATGCTTGGGGGGAGAGTAACTTGCTGGGGCAAAGCATTATGATACTTCTCCATTCTATGATGATTAACTGCACTTTACAAGTGAATGATGGTTCCCAAAATATTGTGCCCCAGGCTGCCTGACTTGTGAAGATATCTGATTTACGAAGACATTTGCCTCGATAGGATCCTTACACCATAATTACTTGAGAAAACTCTGCCCCAGCATATTCAAGCGTTTGAAATATTCTTTCTCTTGATCAACATATCCTTGAGGAGATTTTTTGAATCTCGACGTAATTGCCCCAGACTGAGTGAGCTTGAGAGATTCCTCGACGTCACTACTTCAGATTGATTGAAATTAAGAGAGAGATTCCTCGACTTGATTAACCCTGATTGGTCGAATTTGAGATGTCAAACCTTGATTTTCTTGCCCCAGATAGGCTGAACTCACGAGAGAGATTCCTCGTCGTGACTCCCCCTGATTATGTACATCTTATCAGAATCCTCAAGTTTTACTTCCCTTGAAGTCAACCAAACTATGGAAGCAACTTTATCATATTCAATGGAGTCTTCAAACTCTTCCCCTCAAGGATACTTAATCAAAATGCATTTACTCCACAGAGTACTCAGACTTCTCCCTTCAGGGTAGTTAATAAAAAAGGTATCAACTAATTTGCTCAACAGAGCATCCAAACCTTTCCTTTCAGGGTAACAAATCAAGATCATTATCAAACTGATCAAGCTCAACGGAGTTCTCAGGCACTTGTCCCTTAATGATCAAGCAACGAAGGCATCAAACTGCATGTGCTTAATGGAGTATTCAGACAACTTACTTTGATAATCAGTCTCTGAAATGATTGCTTTTTACTCTACGGAGTTCTCAAGTCTCTTTTACTTTGACACGATCAAGCTCTTCATGGATTCTCATCATGGGAACTTCCTTGATGTTTAAGCAAATGTTTTGTATGCAAAAGAATGTTAATTATAAGAATGATAATTCTAATGCAAAGCCTATGCTAGTCTTGAAGTTTAAAAACTTTTTATGCAATGAGGTGGCCACCTCTTGTGAATGAAATGTAAAGCGGGCATACAATACCAACATAGATATGTGTTACGCTTCATTGGGAGTCAGCTAAATGGTATCTCATCGGAATGCGTCATCGAAATAAACCCTACTTCAATTAGGACTTTTAAGGGTTGTAACTTGGCCAGGTTTATGTTTCAGAAACAAAGGATTTTAGGCTCAAAATTATTTGGTGCCCACCCCCTTCGTGATGTTCTCCACTCCTAAGTTCAATTAACTCAACATGAGTGCTCATTCCTCACAAGGAATTTTTGAAACGGTTGAGGAATCAATGAGGTTTTTCGGACATGGCAGTCGCTCACCTTTTATTATTTTGATTCATTATCACACGACTTTGTTCTTGCTTTTATTTCATCATCATTTTTATTTTTATTGCTATATTCTTTTCTTTCATCACTTTTTTCTTTCTTTTTTTTCATTTTTTTCTCTTCTTTTTTTTTTGAACAAGTCGTGTGACCTCGTATTGTCTTTGATTCGTTGGAAGTGATTGCGACTGCCTCATTCCATGATTGATGAAGAATTACCATTGTGGTATCGTCATCTTTTGACCCCTTGGTAGGTGAAGGATAACCATTACGGTTTTGACTCTCCTCAACCTTTTGAAGGATAACCATTGTTGTATCCTTAGATGCATCCTCTTGATAAGTTTTGAACACTTGATCAAGTTAAATGAACACTACCCTGCCCCAGGGTTAAAATTAAGGGTTTTTTCTGAATAGAAAAGAAACTCCTACTTCAAGGCTCAAAGGGGTTGACGAGGGTCTATCTACCTTATATCTCCGGTGTTTGGGGATTTGAAACAATGCCTTACATCATCAGTAGGGTTTTATTCGAAGACACACAATTAGGGATTTTGCATCTTTATATCATCATTCTCCCTCCGCTCGTTGCCTAAGCAAGAGATAAGTAAAAGTTGGTATCGTAATGCCAAAAACTTTTTTTTTGTGAAAACAAACGGATTACTTCAAGACAAACATAAACAATGTATTATGATTTTCATTCGAAAATTAACAAATTTTAACATGCTAGAAATGCTTAAACAAACAATGAAATGTTACCAATGGGAATGTGTGGACCTCCGTTTTTCGGGCCATACCTCTGAGCGGGAGAGATACGTGAACTGACTCTTTTTTATCGCTTAATGCTTTCGCATTTTTGAAAATTCACAGAGTCGCCACCGACCTTTTATTTTATCCAATTAAGGAAAGGTTTATAAAAGAAACAGAAAAAAGACCTTTAAGAAATTCTGGGTAAGGGGGTAGGTTATACAAAGGGAAGGTGTTAGCACCCTTTGTATCCATGGTTATCCATGGGCTCTTAAGTTTGCTTAGCTCACTTGTTTTTCGATCACTTTTCAATTGCTTTAGAATGCTCATATGTGGTTTCAAATACCTTTGTAAATTGAATTTGTAATGATCCTTGTGCGGATGTATACAAAATGTTTGTTTATCTTTCGAAAGATGTTTTGAAAAGAACGTTAACTTTGTAATGATCCGTGTTTGGATGTATACAAAATATTGTCTTTTTGGAAAGTTTTGTTTTGAAAAACAACAGTGTATGAGAATTTTGTTTGTTTTGATTTGAGCAAGCAAACTAGGAGGTCTACCCTGAGTTGTAAGGTCTTTATCCTATTTCCTTTAAAAATCTATCCTTTCACCGGATACAAACAAAAGGTTCGATTTTGTACTCGAAACAGTAGAATTTTGACTTTGATTTTGAAAAGAATGAGAAGGGATTACCTTAAGAGGTGCAAGTGTGATTGTGTTTGGATTCAGATATTTTATCTTTGAAGTTAGTGATCTAACGGTTCAATTTTTATCTTTGACATACACGCAGTTTATATTTGCTGGAAATTAAAATGCGGAAATGTAAAGTGCGGAAAGTAAATCTACGCTATTACATCGATTGTGCAGGAAATGTAAACTAGCCTATTTACATGAATTTGACATCCTATACATTTATCTAGGAATTTAAATTGCAAGAAAAATAAAAGGCATGTTTTTGGATTTTTTTATGATTGATTTTAATTATAATTAATGCATGATTAATCAAATTAAAATGAAGAAAAAAGATGAAAATAGATTTAAACCTAGAAATTAAGTTTAAAATATGTACAAAATATTTGTCAATTAATTTTAAAACAAAACTAATTTTTTTGGAATTTTTGAAATTGATTTGAAATTGATTTGAAATTGATTAAGCTAATTAATACATAATTATAAAAATAATTATACAAATAATTAAAATTTAAAGAGAAAATTATTCAAAATATGTACAAAATTAGTCTATAATATATAAACAATATTTTATATAAAGAACAATTTTTTTATGATTTTTTGATTGGTTAGAATAATTAAAAAGCAAATATATAAATATATATAAATTAATTATGCAAAATATTGAAATTATGAAGAAAAATAAAATATTTTTATTTCAGAAAATAATATATTATTTTAGAAGCTTAAAAATATTTTTTGTGTATTTTTTGGATTTTTTTAACTATTTTTAATTAATTTTGCAAAGAAATTAAAATAGAAATAAAAGGATACTAATCAGATGTGGTTGATTATGAGGGAGTATGATGTTCATGCATGATCTGGCGCGTTGGATTGGATGGAAAATGGATCAGAAGGCTCAGATTTTGAGGCGCATGGCAATCAGTATACCTGCAAAACACTTGATTAGAGGAAAATTTAAAAGAACGCGCGCGCTGGCTGGCCAATAGGGTGAGGACACGCATCATCTTCAACCTCCAGACACCACTTTTAACAGCGCTTTCTGGCTAGAAGCGATGTAATAGATTAAACTCATCCCTGCAAAATAGCGAATAGGTGTAAACAAGCATAGAAATCAGGCGCGATAGGACCATTAAATTCGTCTTGTTCCACTGAATGTAACCATGCCCTTAATTTGGTTTAATTTTGGCTCTAATGAAGAACCCAAAATTTGAGCTTAGAAACCCTAAAATGGTGGTTTTGTGCAAACGATCATTAAAACTTAATTAAAGCTCCAGAAACGACCAGAGCACCAATCTAAACACAAATATATATCTACATCTTGTTAAATGTGCGTGTATGATCAGATATGAGTTGGTTTTTGTTTGAGCAAATCGTGACCTGTGTAGCTCGATTCAATGAGGTTTAAGACTTGCAATTGATTGGAATAGTTTCAGTGAAGCTCAGAGATGATGTTTGAATGTTTAGTTTGTATTGAAATTGACTGAAACTTAAAATTCGAATTTCAAGTTTCTTTGAATATTACAAGTTGTTACAAGAGTGATATATGCTTATGAATGCTTCTCAATTCGTCCCCCCTTTGATTGTGAAGTGTTATAGCCTTTTATAGGCCATGAGTGCTTAAAATGGAAGCTAAGAAGCCTTAATTGTCTTTGTTGAATTTTTGACTTTCAAGCTTAACTTTCAAGCAACCATTGCTTGATTTTTCCACACTCTTGCTCTAGGCTTTCCTTGTATCTTCCTTGCTGCATAATTGAAGATTCCTTGGTGGCTTTAGCTTAGAAAATAAGCTATCCATTATCCTTCCATTTTTCCTTTTTATTTAATCTTAAAATAAGATAAAATTAAGCCAAAAATGATAAAAATGGTGTGGGCTTTTTCTTGGTCGTGGGAGGCCCATAATATCATGGCAAACATTTTTGAACCATGAAAACTTGGCCCCATTTGGAAAAAATGCATTTTTGAGCAATGTTGGTTTCATGCATTTTCCCAAAATTTAGCCAACTTCAACAAGGTGTAAATCCCTCAATTTTTGTCATATGAAGGAGTTCTTGCACTTTTTGGAAACCTCAAAGAGTCCTCTAACCAATGTCTTTGGTCTCATGTGAAAATGACTTTTGATGCTCCTTGTGTGTCCTTTTGAAAAAAGTGTCTTTTTGTTGACTTTGAAAATGACCTGTAATGTCTTTGGTCATATTTTTCAAATGGTGAATGCAATGACCATGGGATCAATTGCATTTGAAAGATAATTGAATTTCCTTCAAAATGAGCTTTGGTTTGAATTTTTTGGATGAAGGATGAGAGAGTTATGATCAGTCAAAGTTGAGTTGACTTTTCAGGCAAAAACCCTAATTTTGAATCTTAGGGTTTTGTTGATTTTTGATCTTTCCTTGATGAATTATGATCATCCAATGATCAAATGATGAATCCTTTGACAAAATATGGACTTTGACAAAAAATTTCATTTTTGACTGTCTGTTGACTTTTTGGTCAAACGGGTCGTCTGTTGACTGTTTGAGCTGCTGACGGTGCGTCTGAGTGAATTGAAGTTTGAAAATTTGTATGATGGTACTTTGAGATATATGGATGTGCATGAAATCCACTTGAGGTCTCAAAAACTTGTTTCTCCTGTAAAAACAAGAAAACCCTAGTCAGGGACTGTTTGTGTAGGAGACAGTTAAGCGTACCTGATTTTTGTGCAGTGTTGAGTCTCTGCTAATCGCGTGATATTCAGAAGACTTCTAGAACAAAAATCTTGGAATTTTTAATTGTAAAAGATTGATTTGATTGATGGTACAAAACATTGAGAATTGTACTGCCAGCAGTTTGACTGTCGACTGACTGTTACCAGTACAGTCTGAGTTTCCTGATTCTGCGCCTGCAAAAAGATTTAACTCTGTACCAATTGTGTCAGTACTATTTATCTATAAATAAATAAATAGCATGTGTGAAGTAATAAACAGTATTTGGCGTTTGCGTAAGAATAAATTCAACTGCAAGCCAAATTACTGTATAAGAAAAATATTAAAAACTAAGTATTTCATATGTCAGGATATTTTTTGAAATAAAAATCCATGATTATATGAGACTCTTAATTTTCAGATTGGAGTTTTCTTGGAAAAAGATGCGGGAAAATTTTGGGGTATAACAGTTGCCCCTATTCAATCTTCTTAAACCTGAAGAGATTGTCTGAAATCTGAAGGTAGAAGATGATTGAATATTTAGATGCCCTGAAAATTTGCACTTACCTTGATCAGAAGAGATGTTGGAAGTTGCATTTGAATGTCGTCTGCGAAATGTTGTTGGCAGATTGGAACATTACCTGAGGTGGGCTTTCAGATGCCACCTGGTAAATGGGTTGAGGGTTTGTTCATCAGAATGAATCCATTGATTATATCTTGATGAAGGATTTGAAAGTCTTTGTGTTGACTGTTTCGGAACCGTCCAAGGTTACCGCTTTAAGTCTAGGAGGATGATTGCTACAGAACTTGTCCAAAGTTTTTCCTGCTTTAGATTTTGAAAGTTAATCATTGTGGAACCGTTTGAGGTATCAGCTTTAGATCTTTGATGTTAGATCATTCTTGAACCGTCTGAGGTATCGACTTTAGATCTTCAATGTTAGATCGTTCTGGAACCGTCTGAGGTATCAACTTTAGATCTGCAATGTTAGATCGTTCTGGAACCGTCTGAGGTATCAACTTTAGATCTGCGATGTTAGATCGTTCTGGAACCGTCTGAGGTATCGACTTAGATCTGTGATGTTAGATCGTTCTGGAACCGTCTGAGGTATCAACTTTAGATCTGCAAAGTTAGATCGTTCTGGAACCGTCTGAGGTATCGACTTAGATCTGCGATGCTTGTTTTTGAGTTGATAAGTGATCAGAATGAATCTTCGGCTTGATTATATCTGAGAGAACCGTTCATGGAATTCAGGTGAACACTGCATGTGATTGAGAATATCTTTGTTGAAGATATCTGTCTACCTGAAAAAATCAAGTTAGCGATATGCAATGTTTATGATGCATGTAATGTGAGCTAAAGGAGAAATAGGCATGTTATGTTGTGTATGAATATGCGTATGAATATGCGCATGATGCATGATGTATGATGTATGATGTATGATGTATGAATATGAATGTGTGATATATGAATATATGAATGTGTGATGTATGAATATGATGTATGAATGTGAATATGAATGTGTGATGTATGAATATATGAATGTGTGATGTATGAATATGATGTCAAGCTTCTATTTGGGAAAATAAATTTCCGTCAGTCATCTGGATATGACTATATTGTGATTGTTAATGATCTTTTGTCTTGTTTGAGTACCCTCGGCTGGGGAACTTCTTTGAGAACCATGGTACTCTGTTGAAGGATCTTTGACTATCACTTGGGAATGAAAGGTAGTTGGAAGTTCTGATGCCCTTTCAAATGGGAATGAGGAAGATGCATAATCCTCCGATGCACTATCTGACCAAGTCCGGGTGCGGGGATCACACCTTCTGAAGATAGTAATCTGGAACAACCCTTCTGGGGGATAAGACTTCTTTTGAAGAGAAAATCTTTTTGAGGAATTTGCTGAGAAATGCGCTTCTCTTGGGGATTTTCTTCTGATGGGATGATGTCCAGATAATTGGGACATTACCTGAATGCCATTCCTGTTTTTCCTGGTAAACATCAATCATATTCAAATGCACATGTTCATTCAGAATTATCATTGGGACGTTTACGTATTTAAAACAGAAAAAGTGAAAATAGTGATTTTTGAGCCTAAGCTGCATTGATTTTTTGAAAAAGAGCCATGACAGGCTGATTAGCACAGGGAGACAACAATCCTAGAAGTAGGAAACTGTCATAAAGTTTTGGAAAATATTTATAAAGATAAATAGCTATGTGAAAACAATCCAGTCAAGTTTCAATTCTGCTATTGCCAATCTGTCTTCGAGCATCTCATCCCTCACTTGTTGGAAGAAAGTGATTGGACTGATTGGTGTCTTTGAGGTGTTGAATCTTGATGGTGAGTAGGCAGCTGAACGGAACATGGTTGTATGCTTCATTCCCTAACTTTTGCCTAGGCTGCCCTTTCAGGTTTTCAGCCTACCGGGATAGTATTTGTTTAGTCTCTAATTTTTGCCTGGACCGCCCTTTCGGGTTTTCAATCCACCGAGACGCTCATTTTTTGCCTAAGTTTCCCTTTCAGGTTTTCAACTTAGCGAGCTGTTTTTTTCTTTTTAAGCGAAGTATTTTTTTGACTATGTCAGCATTCACAGGGTGTGGGAAATCCTCACCATCCATGGTGGTAAGCAACATGGCGCCGCCGGAGAATATTTTCTTGATTATGAATGGTCCCTCGTAGGTGGGAGTCCATTTGCCTCTGGGATCACCTTGTGGTAAGATGATGCGTTTGACAACCAAGCCACCAGTTTGGTATGCTTGACTTTTGACTTTTTTGTTGAAGGCTTTGATCATACGCTTTTGGTATAGCTGACCATGACAAATAGCGGCGAGCCTTTTCTCATCAATCAAGTTTATCTGGTCCAACCGTGTTTGAATCCAATCGTCTTCGTCTAGATTGGCTTCTTTCATAATCCTTAGGGAAGGAATCTGAATTTCAATTGGAAGAACTGCCTCCATACCATAGACTAAGGAGAATGGAGTTGCCCCTGTTGAAGTACGCGCAGATGTGCGATAACCATGAAGAGCAAAAGGTAACATCTCATGCCAGTCTTTGTAGGTTACTGTCATTTTTTGTAAGATTTTCTTGATGTTCTTGTTGGCAGCTTCCACCGCGCCGTTCATCTTTGGTCGATATGGAGAAGAATTATGATGTTTGATCTTGAACTGTGTGCAAAGTTCAGTAATCATTATGTTGTTTAGATTTGTGCCATTGTCCGTGATAATCCGTTCAGGGATGCCGTACCGACAAATGAGATTGTATTTGATGAACCGGGCCACCACATTCTTGGTAACAGAAGCAAATGAAGCTGCTTCTACCCACTTTGTGAAGTAGTCAATAGCGACCAGGATAAAGCGATGTCCGTTGGAGGCAGTAGGTTTGATTTCTCCAATCATATCAATACCCCACATTGCAAAAGGCCAAGGAGCCGTCAGGACGCTTAATGGAACTGGAGGTACATGTACTTTGTCAGCGTATATCTGGCATTTGTGACATGTTCGGGAGTGATGATGGCAGTCTATTTCCATGGTAGACCAGTAATAACCTGCTCTAAGGATCTTTTTAGCCATTGTATGTCCACTGGAATGAGTACCGAAGGCACCATTGTGTATTTCTTCCATGATCTGTTCTGCTTCCTTCTTGTTTACACAGCGAAGTAAAGTCGAGTCATGGTTGCGTTTGTATAAGGTTCCATTGCTTAGAAAGAATTTGGCAGCAAATCTCCTTAGAAACTTTCTGTCGTTAATGGATGCCCCTTCAGGGTACTCCTGAGCTTCGAGATATCTTTTTACTTCATGGAACCATGGTTTTTCTTCTGTTCCCTCGGTATTGATCTCATTGCAATATGATGGTTCATCTTGCCTGTAAATGGTGATCATAGGCGCCTCGTTGTCCCACCTGACTTTGAACATGGATGACATGGTAGCTAAAGCATCAGCTAGTTGATTTTCCTCGCGTGGGATGTGTTCGAAAGTGATTTCTTCGAAGTAAGGAATCAGACTCAGCACATATTCTTTGTAAGGAATTAGATTCGGGTGCTTCGTGTCCCATTTCCCTTTGACTTGGTAGATTACCAAGGCCGAGTCTCCGTAGACTTCCAGGAATTTGATTCTTAGATCGATTGCAGCTTTAAGACCCAGAATACATGCTTCGTATTCGGCTATATTGTTAGTGCAATTGAAGCATAACCTGGCAGTGAATGGTGTATGACCTCCTGCGGGGGAAATGATCACAGCTCCGATGCCATTGCCAAGTGCATTAGAAGCTCCGTCAAAAACCATAGTCCACCGGGATCCTGGCTCGGGTCCTTCTTCTGGTCCTGGTTGTTTGTAGTCATTGACTAGCATAATGTCTTCGTCTGGGAAGTCAAAGTTCAATGCTTGATAATCATCCACTGCTTGATGAGCCAGATGATCAGCTACCACACTTCCTTTGATTGCTTTTTGTGAAGTGTATTGAATGTCATATTCTGTTAAGATCATTTGCCATCTCGCTATTCTTCCAGAGAGAGCAGGTTTTTCGAACACGTATTTGATGGGATCCATCTTGGAGATTAGGAAAGTGGTGTGATTTAGCATGTACTGTCTTAGTCGGCGAGCCGCCCAAGCTAAGGCACAACAAGTTTTTTCGAGTAGTGAGTATCTTGTTTCACAATCGGTAAACTTTTTGCTAAGATAGTAGATTGCGTGCTCCTTTCGGCCGGACTCGTCATGTTGTCCTAGTACACACCCCATTGAGTCTTCTAACACAGTTAGGTACATTATCAGAGGTCTGCCTTCCACAGGTGGCAACAAGATTGGAGGTTTTTGGAGATATTCTTTGATTTTGTCAAAGGCTAACTGGCATTTGTCATTCCACCTTTCCACTTGATCTTTCTTCAACAGTTTGAAGATCGGCACACAAGTAGTAGTCATGTGGGCAATAAATCGGGCGATGTAATTTAGACGTCCCAAGAATCCTCTGACTTGTTTCTCGGTACGAGGTATAGGCATTTCTTGAATGGCTTTAACCTTGGCGGGATCAACCTCAATACCTTTGCTGCTGACGGTGAAACCTAAGAGTTTGCCGGATCTTACTCCAAAGGTACACTTATTTGGGTTCAGTCGCAACTTGTATTTCTTGAGTCTGTAAAACAACTTGTGTAAATGACCCAGATGTTCTTCCTCGGTGTTGGATTTTGCAATCATGTCATCGACATACACCTCTATTTCTTGATGAATCATATCATGGAATAGCGCTACCATTGCACGTTGATAGGTTGCTCCTGCGTTTTTCAGACCAAAGGGCATTACTTTGAAACAAAAGGTTCCCCAGGGTGTTGTGAAGGTTGTTTTTTCCATGTCTTCGGGTGCCATCTTGATTTGATTGTACCCTGAGAATCCGTCCATAAAGGAGAATACCTTGCATTGTGCGGTATTGTCAACCAGTACATCGATGTGTGGTAAAGGGAAATCATCTTTGGGGCTTGCCCGGTTCAGATCTCTGTAGTCCACGCACATTCTGACTTTCCCGTCTTTTTTAGGTACAGGCACGATGTTAGCTATCCAAGGAGGATAACTTACAACTTTTAGGAATCCGGCATTGAACTGTTTTTCAACCTCGTCTTTGATCTTTTTTGACATATCAGGCCTACTCCTTCGTAGTTTCTGTTTGACTGGAATGCTACCTTCTTTGATTGGCAGGCGATGAACTACAATGTCCGTGTCAAGGCCTGGCATATCTTCATAGGACCAGGCGAATATCTCGACGTAGTCTCGCAGCATTTGAATTAGTCTTTGCTTGATGCTGTGTTCTAAATCAACCCCTATTTTGACTTCTTTCTTTTCTTCGTTGCTGCCCAAGTTGATGACCTCAATTGGCTCCTCGTGAGGTTGTATGGCCTTGTCTTCTTGTTCTAGCAGCCTTGCAATTTCTCTTGGCACTTCACAATCTTCCTCACTTTCGTCCTCAGTTTGGTAGATCGGACTTTCAAAGTCATGACGGGCAATAGCAGAATCGTTGTTGACTGGATTCAGAGTGTATGTGAATCTGCATGTTAGTTATGTGAGTGTGTGTGAAGAAAAAACATAGCTATTTGAAAGCGAAGAAAGAAAGAAAAAGGATCACAAAATTTTAAATATGCAAGCGTCCCATGATTTTATTGAATGCACATGATCATGATATGATAAGCCCCTATAGAAGGGCCAGTGTGCTTTGGGCAAGGCACACGACTTTCAGGCTCATGGTTCGATTGTTCAGGAACCATTTTTATCTTTGCACAATATACACAAAGAAAACAGGAAATGGCATTTACTCCTGGTCAAAGGAAATCACATCCTCAGCTTTCCAGTTGTTCAATCCACTGTTGTGAGCAGGGAGTATCCAGCTGTTCCAGTTGCAGTTGTCTTCTTCATCTTCCACAACATTGATTTCATTAGTGGGAAAATGAGCCGGTGATCCTTCGGGATAAGGGATATACTCTGCTGGATACGAGAGCCCAGGCTGAGATATCTCTGCTGGCTGAGCAAGATGCTCGATAAGGCCGTCCCATGCAGTCGGGATGATGTTTTGAATAGAGAATTGTGCATCCTGATGAGGAGTGTATGCTGACAGAAAGCAACCCTCGTTATTTGGTATTTCCCTGGCTTTTTCAAAAGTGAAATTGTCATCGTAATGTTCATCCCATCCAGTTGGGACAATGTCCTTCATAGCAATTTGTGAGCTCGGAGGAGCGGAATATTTCACCATATAGTCATATTTGCCGCTGGGTTCTCCTAGCGTGTCCCATACTTCTTTGGGTGGATTTTGATATTGCTCAGTGACGGGACTTGTGAAACTTTCGTCATTTTCAATTTGATCACCCCATCCAGTCGGGGTAATGTCTTCCATAGCAACATAAGAATTCTGAGGTGCGGTATACTGATAATTATACCCGTCACTTGGTTCTCCCACAGCATCCCACGTTCCCATGGAAATGGGTGGAATCTCATCTGGATATGGCTGAATGATATGGTTCAAGAACACTCCTTCATCTTCAATAGCGTTTACTTCTTGGCTGACGAAGTGTGACATCAATCCTCCAGAACGAGGACCTTGATCATTCTTTTGATCTTCACTATCATAGCCCAAGCCTAGCTTGTCAGACTTGTAGGGTATATCGGGAAGCTGTCCCCATACTGTGCAATCACCCTGTTCAATCATGGCTTTGGCATCTTTGAGAGAAGCCATAGTTGTAGTTGGAGTAGCAGGAATATGCTTGGTGGTAAAGACATCTGGGGAGACCACCTCAAATGATTGGCATGGAGTTTTGATGAATTCGTCCTCCAACTCAACATATTTGGAATTGCTTAGGTGACTAACCACATATTCCTCTTCGCCATATACTGTGACAATCTTTCCTTTTACTGGATATTTTAACTTCTGATGCAGGGTAGAAGTTACAGCGTTTGCCCCATGTATCCAAGGGCGTCCAAGTAAACAGGAGTAGGCTGGGTGAATTTCCATTACGTAAAAGATAGAATCGAAGATTTGAGAACCCACTCTGATTGGGAGATTCACTTTTCCGTATACCGTTCTTGTTGACCCGTCAAAGGCTCTTACCACAACATCACTTGGTTGTAACACAATTCCTTCGAAGTCAAGCTTTTCTAGTACTGTTTTCGGTAACACGTTCAAAGAAGAACCGTTATCTACTAGCACATGAGATAAAGTGGTGCCATTACATTCAATGGAGATATGTAGGGCTTTGTTGTGATTTTTTCCAGCAGGGGTTAGATCCACATCAGAGAAACCGAGACCATTGTTCACGGTTAGATTGGCAACACAATTCTCAAATTGGTCGACTGAGATCTCTTGAGGCACATGCGCAGCTTTAAGGAACTTCATCAGAGCTTTGGCATGAGCTTCTGAATATTTTAGCAGAGATAGCATTGAGATTTTTGAAGCGGTGTGCCCTAGTTGCTCAACAATATTGTAATCACTCTTGCAGATGATTTTCAATATTTCCTCCATTTCTTGCTTTGATGGATCCTCAGCAGTGATCTCCACCGGGGTTTGAACTTGTTCAACTTGTGGCTCTTTGTCTCGAGCGCTGTCATCTTGATTAGGAACTGGGACTCGGACTGGACCAGCAGCAACATTTGGAGAAATTTCTGGTGAAAAGATTCTTCCACTTCTCGTGATCTTGCTGGTACCCACAATATTACCCACAGTTGGAGTAGTTAACTTTGCGGCCTCTTCAGTCGAGGTACCCTGCTTAACTCCATGAGCATAAACATTAGTGTCGTATCCCCATGGGACAGCTTTGTCTGAGGAGTATGGAAATGGAGTTGGACTAGCAATGACTATTGATGCCACTTTGAGTGTAGCAGAAATTTTGAATGGAGCCTTGGCAGAGATTTTGAATGGTAAGCTGGAGATCACTGAGGCATCCTCTATTCTCATCCCGTTTGCAAAGACTTCGCACAGCACGTCCATAGAAGGGAGCCTCTCAAACATAATGATACGGCGATCCATCCACTTTTGAATTCCCATTCTTAGATTTTCACAACCATTGGGCCAGTATGAGCAATAAAAGCAGTCGGGGTCACACCCTGGAAAGTAACCAGCTTGGATTAGCTTTCCTTTGACTTCGCAGAGTGGAGTTGATAATTCGTTCACATCATAGATGTAAACAATGTCCAGGATAGCGTTAACAGTTTTGTCATGCTTTGGCATAGGTGCAGTGATGACATTTGGAGTTTCTGGAGGATCGAACTCAATTTCCCCGGCATCTATCATATCTTGTATTTTATTTTTCAGGGCCCAGCAGTGATCTGCGTCATGTCCTGGACAGTTTGAGTGATAGGCACATGTCGCATCAGGGCGATAATTCGGAGAGGAAGTGTTGACATTCTTTGGAGGACCTTTTAATGTGATCAGATCTGCTTTTAGCAAGTGCTGCAATGCCTGAGAGATTGGCATGTTGATTCTGGCGAAATTTCTTCTTGGTGCATCTGGTCGATGCGTATATTTTGGCTGTTGATCTTTTTGAGGTGCAGATGCGGAGATCAGAACTGCCCCTACAGATTGATGCTGCTCACTTTTGCGACTTTTCTGAATTTGTGTTGCATTGACCTCATTTCTCCCGCTGATGGGCCTTTTTGTAGTACCAGAGGAGGAACCTATTTGAATTTTTCCATTTTGAATGCTACTTTCGACACGTTCTCCGGTCAGTATCAGGTCAGTGAAACCTGATGATGAGCTTCCCAGCAAATGGCTATAGAAAGGGCCAGTTAAAGTGCCCATGAACATGTCGACTAGTTCGCGATCAGATAAGGGTGGTTGAACCCTTCCAGCCATATCTCTCCACTTTTGTGCATATCCTTTGAAACTTTCTTTTGGTCCCATAGACATGCCCCTTAGTTGAGTACGGGTTGGCGCAAGATCAGCATTGTATTGGTACTGTTTGTAAAAAGCAGCAGCTAATTCTTCCCAAGTATGAACCTTGGTATTTTCCAGCTGGTAGTACCACTCGAGTTGTGTACCCGACAGACTTTCTTGGAAGAAGTGAATCCACAATTTGCTATCTGTTGTATGAGGTTGTATCTTCCTCACATAGGATCTCAGATGTAGTTTTGGGCAAGAAACTCCATCATATTTTGCAAAGACAGGAACTTTGAATTTTGGAGGGATAACAACATCTGAGATGAGTCCCAGATCATTGAAATCCAAGCCAGGTATTTTTTGTATCTCCATAGCTTTCATACGTTCTTCCAGCTGTTGGTACTTGTCATCATCCGGTTCGTCCCCAGAATGATCATCTTCTTCATTTGAAGAGAGAGAGGGTTTAGCAGAACCCTGGTTGCTTTGATTGTCTTCTTGTTCACCATCACCGACTGTTTCAGGGATCGGTGGCTTTTTGAACTTTTTGACTGGGATTTTGATCTTCCTTTTCAGGTGACTCAAACCTACAGATCCTTTGGGCTTCTTTTTCTTCTTGATTATCAGGGCTTTCAGTTCTTGTTGCCCCTTTGCCAGTTCCAGAATTGCCACTTGAACTTGGGCATTCTGTTCTTCGAGATTCTTGATGCTTGTCTCAGATTCCATCTCTTCTGACTGAAATAAACAGCGAGGAGATGAGAAATCCGTCATGAGAACCTGTTACCCAATGTGTATGACTGGATGCAATGTATATGAATGAAATGTATATGCAATGTATATGAATGCAATGTATATGAATGCAATGTATGAAATGCATATGCAATGCATGAAATGAAATGTGTGTGCAATGTTTTCAAGGATCTTAGAGTTTAGATTTGTTAAAGAAGAAACAAACATTAGTTAATCAATTTATTCTCTTTTTTTCTTTGCCTCATTTGGGCTTACAAGACAGAAATAAAATAAATGATCCTTCAGGTCTCCCATGGACGCTTTCTCTTTGCCCCCAGGAATGTGTTGATCTGCTGTTCTTCTTGAAGCTGTCCGGTGAGCTCCAATATCCTTCTCTCATAGTCCTAACAGTGTGCTTTGAAGGTGTCTCTTTCCTCTTTTAGTTGAACCCAAGATTTTTGCAACTCTTCTAGGTCAGTTGGCATATCCGGGTGTAGAATAACTTGGGGTTCGTCTCCTTCGACCTTTGGCTCAATAGTCACAGGTAGAATAGCGGGATATGGCATAATGAGTTTCTGAGCATGAGTGCGGACCCATCCGAGGTAAGGTTCCATAGGGATAGAATTCCATTGCACCAAAGTTTTGCTTTCTATTCTATAGACACTGTCCCATGCATGTATGAACCTTCGTCGGTGTCTATGAGAATCATTCTCGTAATGAAACACAATGCCACGGATAATCATGTCATGAGGACCGTTGCTCCTTGCAAATCCGAATTGGCGTAGAGCTAAAGAGGGATTGTAAGTGATGCCTCCTTTGATGCCAAGGAGTGGCACATTAGGGTACTCTCCACAATGATCAATGATAGTAATGTCTCTTTGAAAGAAGTTGTTCCACCGGATATCTGAATGAGACAAAAACATAATCCTGCGAGACCATTGCATTCTTTGTTCATTTCTCAACACTGATCGGGGAAGATGAAATGTAAACCACCTAGCCAGTAGTGGTATACAGCACATGAGAGTTCCTCGTTTCTTCATGGTACGAGTGTGTAGAGAATGTAGAATGTCTCCCAGCAATGTTGGTACCGGGTTACGGATTAGGAAAAGGTTGATGATGTGTACACTTATGAACTGGTCGGGATTTGGGAATAAAACCAACCCATAGATCAAAAGGGCCATAACCCCCTCAAAAGCTGGATAACTTTTGTTTTCTATCAGTAGTCGAGCCTTTTCCAATAAGAACTTGGCAAGCAAACCCTTAACTCCACTCTTTGTTTCCCAATTGGACTCGATTTCTGATTTTCGCAGATGTAAGGCAGCAGCAATGACTTCAGGTTTTGGAATCCTTTCTAAACCAGTGAAAGGTAATTGATTTCGAACAGGCAATCCAATCAGTTCAGAGAATTCTTCCAAAGTGGGTACCAACTGGTAATCAGGAAAGGTAAAGCAATGATGTTCAGGATCAAAGAACTGGAACAGGACCTGTATCATGTCTTCTTCAAATTTTGAGGTAACCAAATGGAGTAGGTGACCATGCCTTTCGGTGAATTGAACATTCCTGGGGAATTCTGACACTAAGTCTTTTAGTTCAGATGGTACCGTTGAGATGTTGATTCGGATGTAATCTCGGGTGGCGGGAGCCATTACCTGCAAAAACAAAGGTAAACTCTTTTATCCTTGAAGTGTTTTGTGAGAAAATGATATGCTTATGATGCAAACATGTGGCACACAAAGGTAAACTCTTTGATCCTTGAAGTGTTTTGGGCCATACCTCTGAGCGGGAGAGATACGTGAACTGACTCTTTTTTATCGCTTAATGCTTTCGCATTTTTGAAAATTCACAGAGTCGCCACCGACCTTTTATTTTATCCAATTAAGGAAAGGTTTATAAAAGAAACAGAAAAAAGACCTTTAAGAAATTCTGGGTAAGGGGGTAGGTTATACAAAGGGAAGGTGTTAGCACCCTTTGTATCCATGGTTATCCATGGGCTCTTAAGTTTGCTTAGCTCACTTGTTTTTCGATCACTTTTCAATTGCTTTAGAATGCTCATATGTGGTTTCAAATACCTTTGTAAATTGAATTTGTAATGATCCTTGTGCGGATGTATACAAAATATTTGTTTATCTTTCGAAAGATGTTTTGAAAAGAACGTTAACTTTGTAATGATCCGTGTTTGGATGTATACAAAATATTGTCTTTTTGGAAAGTTTTGTTTTGAAAAACAACAGTGTATGAGAATTTTGTTTGTTTTGATTTGAGCAAGCAAACTAGGAGGTCTACCCTGAGTTGTAAGGTCTTTATCCTATTTCCTTTAAAAATCTATCCTTTCACCGGATACAAACAAAAGGTTCGATTTTGTACTTGAAACAGTAGAATTTTGACTTTGATTTTGAAAAGAATGAGAAGGGATTACCTTAAGAGGTGCAAGTGTGATTGTGTTTGGATTCAGATATTTTATCTTTGAAGTTAGTGATCTAACGGTTCAATTTTTATCTTTGACATACACGCAGTTTATATTTGCTGGAAATTAAAATGCGGAAATGTAAAGTGCGGAAAGTAAATCTAAGCTATTACATCGATTGTGCAGGAAATGTAAACTAGCCTATTTACATGAATTTGACATCCTATACATTTATCTAGGAATTTAAATTGCAAGAAAAATAAAAGGCATGTTTTTGGATTTTTTTATGATTGATTTTAATTATAATTAATGCATTATTAATTAAATTAAAATGAAGAAAAAAGATGAAAATAGATTTAAACCTAGAAATTAAGTTTAAAATATGTACAAAATATTTGTCAATTAATTTTAAAACAAAACTAATTTTTTTGGAATTTTTGAAATTGATTTGAAATTGATTTGAAATTGATTAAGCTAATTAATACATAATTATACAAATAATTATACAAATAATTAAAACTTAAAGAGAAAATTATTCAAAATATGTACAAAATTAGTCTATAATATATAAACAATATTTTATATAAAGAACAATTTTTTTATGATTTTTTGATTGGTTAGAATAATTAAAAAGCAAATATGTAAATATATACTAATTAATTATGCAAAATATTGAAATTATGAAGAAAAATAAAATATTTTTATTTCAGAAAATAATATATTATTTTAGAAGCTTAAAAATATTTTTTGTGTATTTTTTGGATTTTTTTAACTATTTTTAATTAATTTTGCAAAGAAATTAAAATAGAAATAAAAAATAAAAGGATACTAATCAGATGTGGTTGATAATACCCCCACACTTAAACCATTGCTTGTCCTCAAGCAATCAACCACACGGTAAAAGAAAATGATTAAGCAAGGTTTTTGAAACACAGGCACGACACAACTCCTAGCCATACGTGGTTGCTAGGCTAAGGTTAGATCGATAGGTACTAAATGCCAACACCAAGGATACCGTAACGACACAATGTCAAAAACTCCCTCCTTATACAAACCAATTCGAATTATGCCATTATAACTCAACCTATATCTCTAGTTTTTTCTTTCATTCTTTTCATTCAAGCGCAATCACATTAAGCTCGTTATCCGTACACGCACATAGTAGGGAAATCGGTTAGCGACTATGATCCTTTTCTTTTCTTTAGCACGGGGTTCTGGTTTTTTAAATGGTGAAGCCCCATCTTTCCCAACTGCGGTTGCGGGGGATCAAACCGTAGTCCACCCTACCAAGCCCAGTACCAGTGACCTCTAGGCCAACCAACAGTGGGTGCTAAATATTAAATCCTTATTGGCTTAACAACCGTTGGGCTAAATGACCGTGTGAGGGTCACCTAACTTAGAAGGTTATTTTTCAATCAAAACATTTATTTATAAAAAACAGGATCATTCACTTATATTCATCGACTCCCTACGTAGTTTGTGCTTAAGATGGTGCCGACTACTAATATAAACTACTTAAGAGCTACTTTGAAAACTTGAGCCTAAGGTCTCGACATAATGGGCATCCAGATTGATATCACATAAAGAGGGGGTTTAGGGTGTCAGGACGGTATCGATGTTGTTGAAACATCTCCAAGTTTTTCTAACAATGCCTAAAGTGTGACAACCTCTATACTTTCAGAGTGTGTATGCCATGCGTCAAAATTCAAATTTTTGTTGGAGGTTAAAATTTTTCAAATTTTGGGGAAATTTGATAACAACAGAAAATCATATATAAATACATGACAACATAGCTAGAAAATAATAAAGTAACAAATGAAAGCGGTAAACTTTCTCCCCCACACTTAAACCAAACATTGTCCTCAATGTTTCGAGCCAAGGTGGAGAAGAAAAGACAGAACCTATACGGATGCTATCGGTGAGCTATAACGACCAAATCTGCTCCGCGTCCGGAGGAAATATCTTCTCCTATCATGCTCATCAACTGTGTCACCACCAGCAGCAACACTCGTAGGAATGTGCGTGGAGACCCATTCATCTTTGAGATGATCGTCTATAGATTTTTCGCCAAGATATGGCCGAGACGTAACAAGTGATCCATATCTTTATTATCTGCAAGTTCAAACGATAAAAGGAAAACATTAAACTGAAAACTCGTGGGTTGCCTCCCACGCAGCGCTTTGTTTAACGTCGATAGCTAGACGGCTTAAGAGTGCAAGCACTCAAGGTGGTTCTCTCGAGAATGACTCCTCGGTTGAACTTTTAGCAAACCTCGTTTTCCATGGCCACTTATCAAGCCATCTCACATATCCCTCACCTTTTCTTTTCTTTCTTCTGTGGGGTGGTTCATTCTTTTGAAATTGCGGTGGCGGTTCTGGATCGATCCTAAGTATTAGCTTTTCAAGTTCGGGCTTAGTGATATTATCCACCACCTCAAAGGTTAACCTTACCCTCTTATCACTAATGATATCCTTAGTTTCATGGTCGTCTAAATTTCTCTTTTTATGCAAGACTTCAAATAAGGGTGCATTAGTGTGGATATTTTCCAATATCTTCACATACATTATGGATTTGGAGTCTACCTTAGCTTCCACAAAACTTTGCGGGAAAGAAATCGGTGGGGTATTGGGAAGAGGAATAACAATAGGTGTTTCCCTCTCTACCTCTTCTACAACCTCCCTTTCAGATGGTGTTGGTGGATTTTTCTCAATCTCCACTCTTTTCTCACTAGAAATCTCTTCAACCACATTATCACTCTCCTCAATCTCATAATCACTCTCCTCAATCTCATTGTCACTCTCCTCGGGAATTTCAATTTGTTCTTCACTAATGGTTATGTTAATATACTCCTCAAGTAAGTCTCCTAGTGGCTTTTGTTCAAGTTGGGCGATTTGAGTCTCTAATGCCATGTTGTGAGTCGCGAGGGACTCAACCATAGTGGTCAGTTGCCTAAGGGTTTCATTGTTTTGAAGACTTTGTTTGATAAACTCTTGGTTTTGGACGGTTTGTGTCTCTACAAAGTGATCCATCATGGCTTCTAATCTAGAGTGAGTTAGCGTCTCGTCGGGATCCTCCATTGATGTTTCGAAGTTAAAATTATAGGATTCTTGATGTTCTTCAAAGGGAGCTAGCGTTGCATTTTGTGTTTCCTCAAAGTGCTTCGTCATCATAGATTCTAGCCTAGAGAGAGTTTGTGCTTCAATGAACTCCTCCATTAAGATTTCGAGGTTGGATTTATGATAATCTTGCGACTCCTCAAAATGTTGGGCGTGGTGATCGTAGAGGAAATTTGGTTGATGATAGGTCTGGTTGGAATTATAAAATTCTTGTGGTTCCTCAAAATGTTGGGATTGGTGATTATAGAGGGAATTCGGTTGAGGATAAGCTAGCGTCGAATTGTAATCCCCAATTAATGTTTCGAGGTTTGGATTGTAGGTTTCTTGTGGTTCCTCGAAATGTTGAGATTGGGAGTTGCAGAGGTAATTTGGGTGAGAATGAATTGGTGGCGCAGCATTGAAATTCTCCAATAGTATTTCGAGATCGGATTTATAGGATCCAGGTGATTCCTCGAAATACTGGGAGTGGGGGTTATAGAAAAAGTTTGGGTGATACATAGTAGTAAATGAAAAGAAAGAAAGAAAAAAAATGCCTTAGTCTCTACGGTGTAACAGCGAGTTACGATATCGACTTGAATAGTCCCCGGCAACGGCGCCAAAAACTTGATCGCGACTTTGCGTGTCTATTAGTCGGGATAACTGCAAGTGCACAGTCGTGTCGTTTTAAAAGATATCGAATCCACAGGGACTATAAATCGACCTACCGTTATCTAAAGTTACTATGTAAAGCTAAGGCTAATGATATTTGGGTTTTTTTTATAAATGGGGAAACTAAAATCTTAAATCTAGGTAAAAATATAATAACAAACGGATATCAGTATGTATTTCCTCTAACTTAGGTGATCCGAAGTTCCATTGGCCAGATTCTAATTAAATCAAAGATCTTTACTAACTATGTTATTTAAAAGTCCTCCTCTCAAACTCTCGCTCTATTGATTCAGACTACGATCCTAACTCTTAATGTACGCTTTCGCCATCCCACCAGCTTTAGAAACGCTTTTTGAAAACAACGTAATTAATAAAATGCTTGTTTTATGAAGTCATTATCTACTTAAATCTCCTAATCTCAAACTCTCGCTCTGTTGACTCGGAACATGCTAATATCCCTAACGTACGCTTTCGCCGTCCCGCGCGGGTTTAAAAACACTTTTTGAAAATAAATAAGTTCTAATTAGTTCTAATACGCTTTCGCCATCCTTAAAACTAATGTCCTATGTCTACTATCCAGTTAAAGATCTCAAACTTTCGCTCTATTGATTTTAACCTTTGACCGTCTTAAGACCTCAAACTTTCGCTCTATTGGTTTTAAGACTTACTAATTAAATTAGACATACAAACCAAAAACAAGTGCTATTTAATAAAACATAATTAAGCCAATTTATTTCGGATCCCTACGGTTAAATTACTTTACATACCGACATCTAAATAAATTAGCCAGACATACTTAAAGAAACAAACATGAAATTATAATTATTAAACATGAAATTATAATTATTAAACATAAAATTATAATTACTAACCATGAACATGTGCGTAACTAGATTTGTAATGATAAAACAATATTATAAGAACAAGAAACTAAAATAATTGCAAATAAATAAACCTGGAAGTAAAGCAGACGAAATAAACTTGAATTAAATTGCGAACAAAACAAATCTTGAAACTTGAATGAAGCTTTGAAATAATGTTGGCAAGATTGTGATCCAAGAGTACATAAATTGTAGGCCTAAAACTAATGGTGTGGTAGTTCCTCAATGTGAGAAACTACCACTTTTACAAAGTGATAATTTATGCCTAAAACTATGAACAGCGCTTCCGCGCCTAAAACTTGGATAGTCTCAAATGAATGCTCAGCCTCTATTTATAGTGAATGGAAATGGAAGTTCCTTTCAGCATCATGTGAGACAGGCGTCCACGTACTTTTGGAGACAGGCGTCTCTTAGTGGGCTTGGAGCTTGGAGACGTGGCAGTGGACGTGGGTGAACTTGGGAGACGGACGTCTCCTTTGATGACGTGGCCCTTGGACTTTGGAGACGGGCGTCTCCATGCAATTGGGCCCTAAGACGGGCGTCTCAGCTTCTTCATAGTAGGAGCTTCATCTCCTTCGTGGGCTGGGCTTCCAAACTTGGTACATCCTATTTGCACCCCTTTCTTACTTCAGCACCCTTTTTTTCATCTTTTAGGCATAAATAGCAATGAATTTAGCTCCATTTCTTTCCTTTTCACAAATAGTCCTCAAAACGAACATAAAACCTGAAACAATGAAAATACCAGCATAATACCGACATAAAGCAACATAATTAAGATAAAATAGGGAAATAATATATGTAAATCAAGCCAAATATGTGATACATTTTCGTGTTATCAATTATGAGGGAGTATGATGTTCATGCATGATCTGGCGCGTTGGATTGGATGGAAAGTGGATCAGAAGGCTCAGATTTTGAGGCGCGTGGCAATCAGTATACCTGCAAAACACTTGATTAGAGGAAAATTTAAAAGAACGCGCGCGCTGGATGGCCAATGGGGTGAGGACACGCATCATCTTCAAGAGTGATATATGCTTATGAATGCTTCTCAATTTGTCCCCCCTTTGATTGTGAAGTGTTATAGCCTTTTATAGGCCATGAGTGCTTAAAATGGAAGCTAAGAAGCCTTAATTGTCTTTGTTGAATTTTTTACTTTCAAGCTTAACTTTCAAGCAACCATTGCTTGATTTTTCCACACTCTTGCTCTAGGCTTTCCTTGTATCTTCCTTGCTGCATAATTGAAGATTCCTTGGTGGCTTTAGCTTAGAAAACAAGCTATCCATTATCCTTCCATTTTTCCTTTTTATTTAATCTTAAAATAAGATAAAATTAAGCCAAAAATGGATAAAAATGGTGTGGGCTTTGTCTTGGTCGTGGGAGGCCCATAATATCATGGCAAACATGTTTGAACCATGAAAACTTGGCCCCATTTGGAAAAAATGCATTTTTGAGCAATGTTGGTTTCATGCATTTTCCCAAAATTTAGCCAACTTCAACAAGGTGTAAATCCCTCAATTTTTGTCATATGAAGGAGTTCTTTCACTTTTTGGAAACCTCAAATAGTCCTCTAACCAATGTCTTTGGTCTCATGTCAAAATGATTTTTGATGCTCCTTGTGTGTCCTTTTGAAAAAAGTGTCTTTTTGTTGACTTTGAAAATGACCTGTAATGTCTTTGGTCATATTTTTCAAATGGTGAATGCAATGACCATGGGATCAATTGCATTTGAAAGATAATTGAATTTCCTTCAAAATGAGCTTTGGTTTGAATTTTTTGGATGAAGGATGAGAGAGTTATGATCAGTCAAAGTTGAGTTGACTTTTCAGGCAAAAACCCTAATTTTGAATCTTAGGGTTTTGTTGATTTTTGATCTTTCCTTGATGAATTATGATAATCCAATGATCAAATGATGAATCCTTTGACAAAATATGGTCTTTGATAAAAAATTTCATTTTTGACTGTTGACTTTTTGGTCAAACGGGTCGTCTGTTGACTGTTTGAGCTGCTGACGGTGCGTCTGAGTGAATTGAAGTTTGAAAATTTGTATGATGGTACTTTGAGATATATGGATGTGCATGAAATCCATTTGAGGTCTCAAAAACTTGTTTCTCCTGTAAAAACAAGAAAACCCTAGTCAGGGACTGTTTATGTAGGAGACAGTTAAGCGTACCTGATTTTTGTGCAGTGTTGAGTCTCTGCTAATCGCGTGATATTCAGAAGACTTCTAGAACAAAAATCTTGGAATTTTGAATTGTAAAAGATTGATTTGATTGATGGTACAAAACACTGAGAATTGTACTGCCAGCAGTTTGACTGTCGACTGACTGTTACCAGTACAGTCTAAGTTTCCTGATTTTGCGCCTGCAAAAAGATTTAACTCTGTACCAATTGTGTCAGTACTATTTATCTGTAAATAAATAAATAGCATGTGTGAAGTAATAAACAGTATTTGGCGTTTGCGTAAGAATAAATTCAACTGCAAGCCAAATTAGTGTATAAGAAAAATTCTAAAAACTAAGTATTTCATATGTCAGGATATTTGTTGAAATAAAAATCCATGATTATATGAGACTCTTAATTTTCAGATTGGAGTTTTCTTGAAAAAAGATGCGGGCAAATTTTGGGGTATAACAGAATGCAATAAAGAACTAAATGAATGCCCTTGTTGAGGATACTTGACTCCGTATGAACTTATTGCTCTTGAATGCTTTTTACAGTTTTGATACCCCATTGAGACTTCAATTTATGCATAAAACTCTTGGAGTGAATGAGATTGCTCTGGAATCGTCGAGGACTTGAATTCTGCCTTTGAATGTTCTACCACCTTCAGTTGAATGGCCAGGTACCCCAACATGGTAGCCACTTAACATTATCATATGTTCCTTCCACACACTTTAGATTACTTCCCAGAAGAATATTCCACCAAAGGCGTACAAGAGTGGTGCATTTTTGTCTTACTTTAGGGATTCGAGCAATGCAAACGACGCAATACTCAAGATAGACAATGTCTTGCTTATCCCTCGGTTGGGAGCCCCAAATATAGATGCTAGAACAGTAATCACCATCATAAATGGAAGAAGCTAGTATGATCATCAAACTCAGGAGAGCTATATGTGGTAAGGAAGACCCACAACATCAATCTTAACCAACTGAGATTCCAAGAAGCAGGGAAGCAACTTGGACATAAGGCACTGAAATTACATCGGCTCATTTCCCATATCATTTCTGTCTTTGTTGATGAGCAAATCGCTACTGAGAAGAAAATTCCAAGAAGAGATGACCCATGATATGAAATAACAACTTGAAAATGAGAAATGCCTTTGTAGAACACACTTGATTACCGCATGGAAAAAGATTCTGACTGAGTTGCATAAAAATTTGTAGAGCTTTAGGGATTCGAGCATGCAAATGGTGCAATGCTCAAGACCAGAATACGTCTTGCTTATCCCTCAGTCGGGAGCCCCAAGCAACTTCCACATATGTACAAGTGATGATTACCATTGGCTTGCATGTCCAAACCATTCGGAGTGAGCATAAATGACCTTTGCAATTCTTGATATCAGGCACTAGGCACAAACCAACAATATCTAAACCAATGGACCAAACTTTTCCTCCAAGAGGTGGAATCTTTTGTCAATTTCGATGATTAGGAACCTGAAGGCTTCAAATTCCTCTCATGACGCGAAGTATCCTTAATAAGAATAGGAATTTTAACAGTATTTCGGCCCTTCTGATTCCTAAGAACTTCTCATGAGGTAAGATTAACATTGAGCCTCTGAAGATCCTGTCTCGACTCTTCTTGTCAAAAAGGCTTGAATAACCTCCATACACCGATTCATATCAATCCTCATTTCTGTCCTCATTTCATTCCAGTCCTCACGGAGTTGTTCCATCATTAACTTTCGAGCAAGTAGCGGTGAGAAGTCAATTTGTTGTTGAAGTCAGAATTTGAATGGAAAGGGCCCCCATAAGCTCCTGAGAGATCCATGAAATGCATGATAGTATGAATGCATGTTTCATTTCTAAGGGATCCTAAAGCCTTTTCACCTTTTTGTTTCTTTTTTATTCTCTTTATTTTATTTTATTTTTTGCATATAGTATCTTTCTTTTTTCTTTTCCATCTTTTCTGTTTTTCTATTTTTTCGTTTCCTCTTTTTTTTGGAAATAGACTTTAGAATCCCCCACAAATGAAGTGGATAAAGTAATGATGTTATGCAATGCAAGGGCATGGGATCAAGGTCCATATAATCTTAGTAGCATCTGTACAATCTCTGGACAACTGATGTAAAACCTCTATGCAGGTCAAATGACACAGGATCAAAGGTCCGACGCCTTTTTTGAATACCAGAATATCAAGCACCATGAGAACAGACCAAATAAAGGTCCATCCCAAATATGAATAAGCAATGGTATGTAGGAGCCAAGGTTTCCTGTCCCACCCCAATCTCATAGGTATGTAGTCTAGACACGGACAAGTGGTCCCTAATGGTCACTAGGGTCTACAGTTCCCATGGGGTACAAAGTGTTTGAGGTAACAAGCGTGCCAGACACAGTGTTCCATGAAAGAACCTCGCCCAGTTGTGGTACCACATGTCAAGCTCGATCATAGCAAGCGCTACGGGAGTCAACATGAGCATCCACGCTAATCCTATGTGTCACTGGCCTGGGTAGTGGGCCTTTTACCTCACAAAAACACCCCACCTGCAAAACAAAGCAGAAAAATATGTGGCCCCCACGGGGACCCATAATATAGTCCAGATGCATGATGTGCAAGCAGAAATAGACATGATATGCAAGCAGAAAATAAACATGCAAACATATATACAAGATATAGACATAAAAAACAAATAAACACCCAATAAAATAAAACAAACAAAAGCTAGGATCGACTCGCTAAGAATGGACCAGCACAAGTCTATCAACATCCCCAGCAGAGTCGCCAGCTGTCGCTACCGCGAAAAATGGAATCAGAGTGGCCACCAATATATTTATCCCATAAGGGAAAGGAATACCAGGGAACCTAACTCAGAACAAGAACAAGGTCTTTCAACCAGAGAATAGGGCACGGGAGTCGGTTACGCAAGGGGAAGGTGCTAGCACCCCTCACGCCCATCGTACTCGATGGTATCCACCTATGTTTGTTTCTATCTAAAGGGTGTATATCTATGTCTAAAACCTAAATGCGAATGAATGCAAAAGAAATACGAGGAAAAGAAGGAATTATTTACAAGTGTGCTCGCTTAGGCCCCGCGACCCAATGCCTACGTATCCCTTTCAGGAATCAGAGCGACCGTAGTTCGGCTCAAGATTTTCTATGTTTTTGTGTTTTTAAGTTGAACAGAGGTTAAAGTCGCACTCCACGATGCTCGACCTTTGGAGACTTATACGCCTAATTATGGAATGGATTCAACATGTTCTTAAGAATGCCACG
This sequence comes from Vicia villosa, assembly GCF_029867415.1. NCBI lineage: Eukaryota > Viridiplantae > Streptophyta > Magnoliopsida > Fabales > Fabaceae > Vicia > Vicia villosa. The sequence goes on along the minus strand of NC_081182.1, from coordinate 117,951,920 downwards.
AGGGCGAGAGACAGAAGAGAGTTTGGGTGTTTCGAATGGATCCCTTAAGCAAGGGAGATTCGAGTTACCCTTTGGTTTGTGTTTTTTATGACTTGGGAACTTACGCTCGGATGGTTCCCTTAAGCAAGGGAGATCCAAGCACTCGAATGATTCCCTAAAGCAAGGGATATTCAAGCTTCCATTCCCTTTTTAATGATTTTCACTTTTTTATTAATGTTTTAAGTGTTTTCTTGGTATTTTTTAAAGGGACTTTATTTCAAGTATTTATTAGATGTTTTAAAGTTGAAAAGAAAAAAGGATGAAAATGGGGGGACTAGCCTACTTTCTAAACCTAGTGTTATTCTAATTCTAATTTAAAATCTAAACTAAAATCTAAAGGGAATTAACTAAGAAGAAAAGTTGTTTAAGTTGACTAAAGTCGACTTTAACAACTAGGGGCATTTTTGGTATTTCACAAAATATAACCAATATTCACAAAAAGAAAGGATTAAAATCTAAACTAACCATGAAAATATTCACAAGCAAATTTTATATTTTTATCATGTCAAAGCTATTTTCAAAAATTAAAACTAAAAAAACTATTTATTATATTTTTTTTATGTGAGAACCAATCAAAATTCAAAGAAAATCAACAATTAAAGTTCTAAGAAAAACAAACATTCCTAAAAACTCTAATTGGTAAGAAAAATATTTTTGTCATTTTTATTTAGGCAAAAATGAATAAATATGCAAAAAAAGAATAAAAGAGAAAAAAAACTATTTATTTGTTTTTTACTACCAGCAAAGGGGTGTGAGAGTAAAACAGAAATGAACTGATTCTTAGTTATTGGCGCGTTTGGGCCTTATCCTAGGGGTGTGAAAAGCAATGCGCCTGGGCCCAACTACCAGTCTTGGTCCATCACCTTTTATTTTCCGCATTTTTATTTCAATCAGTATATGCAATTATTATCATTTACTATAAAAAAAACACAAAGCCTATAGTGTTATTTACATAAAACGTGACTTATGCATACACATATCAATCGGACAACAGCCATTTAAGTCAAATAAAACAAAAAGAAAATGCTATGGCCAATCACGCACCAACAACACATCATCTAATCATCCTAATCATATGAATAAGACAAAAAGAAGAAGAATATATTGAGCCAACAAATATTATCCTGCCACGCGTCCCATCGGAGGGAGAAAATAAAGAACATAACTAGATGCCGGAGCTAGGGCTCCGGTCATCTTCCTCGGCCACCCTCGCCGGAGCCACTAAAAAAATCGCCCAGAAACGGAAGAAAAGACCATCGCTCCACTCGAAATCTCGCGTAGAACATGAATCTAACGTCCATTTCCACTGATACTTTCTCTTTCTCCAAAACCGAATACACTTCCAAAAACTTAAATCCATGAAACTTCACTAAAACATGTGCTACTCCTACAAAAATGATCCTTATGACACGTAGAACTTAATCATGCAATTCAAACGTTCAAGCAGCAGGTATGACACGCAAACTGAGTCAGATTTCAAAGAGCTGCGAATTGAAAGCATATGCAACATGTCTTACAGTGATCCTACCACGTCACGGTCATAATGAGATAAAAGTTCAAGAACTTACCTGTTGACGAACTGCTAATCTTCAGAAAACTTTACATAGCTTCGGATCTTGATGATGATGCTGGATACAACTCGGGAAGAATCTTATAGAGACTGAGAAATAAACTCAATTCTAATGTTTAGCTTGAATCCATGAAACTTGACGAAGGTAAGGCTTGCTTTGAGAAAAATAGTGATAGTGGTAAATCTTATGGAAACCGATTCAAGATGATGATGTTAAGAGATAGAAGATGAAGGTGATGATGGAAGTTGAAGGTTGATGAAGGAGATAATGCAGATCGGAGAGAGTTGAAATTGAATTTGATTGATGAAGATGATGAAGTGGAGAGTGGTTATGGTGGTTGCAAGGTGATGAAGGTAGTTACGGTTTCTGTTATGGCGGTGGGAGGTTAGTTACATGAAGATGAAGGTGGTTGTGGTGGTTATAGTTTGTTGTGGTGGAGAGAGAGGTTTGTTATAGTTTTTTGTGGTGGAGAGAAAGAGATACGAATGGATTGAAGATGAGAGATAGGAGAGAATGAAGGTGAAGTTGTGATCTTTGAAACTGAAAAAATGGAAAAGGTGCGTGTGGTATATTTGTGAAGAGTTTGGTTTATATATGGTGGGTGTGGGTGCATGAGTGTTATGATGAGCATAGTGTAGTGGATAATTTCTCCTCCAAACTTAATGAGCAAGAGTTTGATATGTGCAGTAGCTCTTACGTGCTTTTCGTTTCAGCTTTTGTGCATGGCTTTAACATGGCAAGTGAGTAATGCTGGTACGTTTCCTTTTGTGAGCTTTGATGCAAGTGCTTTACCAAAAACCAATACTCATGTCACCATCTTTATGCACATATATCTCAAGCCTCACTTCATGATTTAATCCCCTCTTGAGCTCAATGTGAAGAATACACGGGGTAGGTGAGATTTGATGTTGGAAGTGTCTTAAGATAATGCTTGAAGTTCTCACAAAATGACTTAGGACTTGGAAGAAGATCATTGCATGGGCCTGCACGCGTGACATGGTTTCTGGCTTATATCTTGGGCAAGAACGTTACTTGATCCGAGCACTACTTTGAGGCCTTATGATTTTCTCATCACTTGTTTAATTGGTACGTTCCGTAGCTCAATGGAATGAGGGCATGGCATAGAACATGTTGATGCTTCGTCATGATCCTGGAGGTGCCCGTAGCGTCTAGAAAAGTGATTTGAAAATGGCCCACCACGTGTTTGTTCAAATGACGCGCGCGTGCCCTGAGCTCTGCCTAGCCAGACATGCAATGGTGACTTGACGAAGGGATGATTTTGAAACTTCATAGATGATCCAATATCCATCCAAATGATCCAATTCTTGGCTCATTGTGTAGAGGGCATGGAGTAGAAGGGAGGCATATCAAGTTTTCACCTAATGGGTCTTTACATTTTTCTATAATCATCTTCAATGTTAGCATGCCACGTGTTTGACAAAATGCTCACGCGTGACCTGGATTTGTGCCCAGCAACATGACTTGAACAAATGTGATTCTTCAAACTTCTCTTCTTTGTATCTTTTCAACCATGATTCAAATGCAAAAACTTTCAACTACAAAGTTGTTCGTCTCCATGAGATGAACAATTTTGGTGTTGAGCTTGTTTTGAAATGAGGCCTAGAAACACGTGTAAACTGGGCCTAAAGTGAGCTGTCCAACCATTTCCCAAACTTTTCCAGAATTATTCTAAGTGTAGAACTTTCTTTTTATGGCAACTTCAATTTTCACCTAACTTTCCAATTTTGGTAACTTTTGTATTTTCTTGATTTTATTCATTCCATTGACTTTTCTTTGACCGATTTTCCACCATGAGTCAATATTTTACAGTTGACTTTGTTTTTTGACCAAAAAGTCAACTTTTCCCGATTTTTCTGATTCTAGCTGAATTTCCCGATTAATCGATTTCTGGACCAATTTCCAATCAAATTTCAACCAGAGAAACTTCAATGAATATTTCTTCAGGACAACCATATTTCTTACTCAAAATTATCTCCTGATTAAATTTTGACCAAAAAGTCAACAAGGTTGACTTTGGTCAAAACCTCACTTTGAAAACCCTGATGAACCTGAAATTTGTATCTTTTAACCAGAGCTTTGACTCGGAGAGAACGAAACCCTGATTTTAGGAGTATGCCGATGGAAATGATCCTCTTCAATAAGACCTCAGATCTGATTCTTCATAACCAAGAATTTCCCCAACCTCAACCTCTTTTTGTCAATTTTCTTGAGCAGTAACTGTGATATGGATGAATGTATTAGATGAATGACCTACATGAGGTATGTACATGAACGTGATATGAAAGCCAACTGGATATAAATAAATGGGCAAATTTTGGGGTGCAACAGCTGCCCCTATTCAATCTTCTTGGACCTAAATGTACGAACATCTTGGGTTTCGGACATTTGAGTTGTGAGTGGATTGAATACCCCGAAAGTACCATCAAAATTTGCATTCTATGGTACAACAAAAAGTATTGAGTATTATCAGAGGATACTAGCCGAAGGTGGACCTTAAAAAGGTTGCTAACCTCAGTTAGACTTCAAAAAGGGACACAATCTAAGAGTGACTTGATAAAGGATGAAACCGGCCGAAGGGGAATCCGATCCTAATTGCTAACCTCAGTTAGACTTCAAAGAGAGACACCACCGAAGGGCGACTCGATAAAGGATGTAATCAGCCGAAGGGGAAACCGATCCTATTTTGCTAACCGCAGTTAGACTTCAAAGAGAGACACAACCAAAGGGCGACTTGGTAAAGGATGTAACCAGCCGAAGGGGAAACCGATCCTATTTTGCTAACCTCAGTTAGACTTCAAAGAGAGACACAGCCGAAGGGTGACTCTAGATCTGATTATAACTGGAGAACCCGTCCATGAAGGAAAAGACGTTGAACTTAGCGGTGTTATCGACCAGCATGTCGATATGCGGTAATGGAAAATCATCTTTTGGACTGGCCTTGTTCAAGTCACGGTAGTCAACACACATTCTGACTTTTCCATCTTTCTTTGGAACTGGAACTATGTTGGCCAACCATTGAGGATACTCAGAGGTGACAAGAAAACCTGCGTCGAGCTGTTTTTGAACTTCCACTTTGATCTTGTTAGCCATATCAGGGTGAGTCCTTCGCAATTTCTGCTTAACTGGCGGACATTCTGGCTTCAATGGCAAGAAATGCTGAACAATACTGGTATCCAACCCACGCATATCTTGGTAGGACCAAGCAAACACGTCAACATATTCTTTGAGAAGATTTATCAACTTACTCTTGATATTAGTATCAAGCAGCGATCCAATGGTCACTTCTTTTTTGTCTTCTTCAGAACCCAAGTTGATCTTTTCTAAAGGCTCTTTGTGAGGCAGAATGGCTCTTTCCTCATGCTTAAGTAATCGAGAGATCTCGTCCGGGATCTCCTCTTCTTCCTCTTCTTCGGCTTCGAACACAGGAAACTCAAAGTTGGGAGAGGGCATAGGGTTATTGCATTCAATGGGTTTATTAATAGTTAATCTGCACATATGATTTATGCTTGTTTCAGAAAAAACTGTGAATGCAATAGTGTATGCAGATTATTAAAAAAGTTTTTTTTTTTTTGGGTTTTTTAGGATTACCATTTCCAGAAAAAAGAAAAATAAAACATATAATGTAGGGAATTCAAAATGACACTTAATTTATGATTCATTTTTGAAACAAAGCCCTAAACACAAACTCATTTGTCTTGGGCAAGACAAAGAGGGAAACTTTTAAAACAAAGCCCTATACACAAACTTATTTGGGCAAACCATTTAAAAGGAAAGCCCTATAAAACATCTCTCTGCTTTGGGCTAGGCAGGAGGTCAAAATAATAGCGAGGTGATTACTTTGAGCGGCGAACAACATTCGGAACGTCGACAGCTTTCCATTAGCAACAAATTCCTCTATGTATTATGTATTCAGGAAAATTCTCCTCAGAATTATCTTCAGTATTGACTGCTGGTCGAGCAGGATTTGAAGGCCCTGGCTTGTCAACCTTATTCTTTGTAGTGTTGAAACGGTCTTCTTCTACTTCTTGAAGAGCATATGATGAGTCACAATCTTCAGAATTTTCAGGATGTAATTCCCAATCTTCAGGATGAAGAGACTCATTGTCAGAGACACTTTCCGAGTCAACTGCGGGGCCATCTTCCCCTTCATCTTCAAAAATGGCATTTATGTGATAATAACCATCTTCAGGATTGTAAATCTTGGTAGATGCATTGAAGTTGAAATCTTCAATAATTTCAGGCTGTTGAGAAAATTGAGAGGGCTGATAAGCCTCTCCTGGTTGACTATTATATTCAAAGGAATCTCCCCATCCAGTTGGTTGGATATCTTCAATCGCAATCTTTGAACTTTCAGATGCAGTATATTTCACCATATAATCATATTTTCCACTTGGTTGTCCTAAGGTATCCCAAACCTCTGCAGGAACAGGCTCAGTTTCGTTTCCTTTGGATTTCTCTGAAGGAGGAAAGAACGGTGCATGTGGTTCTTCCTGAGATATATATTCCGAGTAATTGAGATAACATTTCCATTCTTCTTTAGTATCAGGTAGACCTTCTTCGATGCATTCTTCGATAAGGACATTAACCTCTTGAGGAATTGGGTTAAGGAATCCTCCACTAATGAATGTTTCTTTGATCGGACGAAGGGTTTCATCCTTCTTGGTGCAGTTTGAGAACGTTGGTGAACATCCGAGCCCTGCTCTGGTTTCATTCTTGGTAGGGATCACAACTTGCCCCCAGCCAGTGGTAGTTCCATCTTTTACTACTTTCACTGCCTCTTTGTAAGAAGAGATTGATGCTTTCTTTTTGGAAGATTCGTCTTCTAAAGAGAGACCTTGGAATTGCGTTCCTTCCAGATTATCAGCACTGATGAAAGAGAAAATGGATAAGTGGCTCACCATCAAGACTTGTTCCCCACTTATTGTTACCAATTTTCCATTTGTTTCAAATTTTAACTTTTGATGGAGCGTAGAAGTTACTGCCCCTGCTTCATGGATCCATGGTCGTCCCAACAGACAGCTATAAGCAGCTTGAATGTCCATGACCTGGAACGTGATTTGAAATGTATGTGGACCAATTGTCATGGGAAGGTTGACTTCGCCAATAACAGATTTTCGCGATCCATCAAATGCTTTGACTACTACACCACTGAACTTCATAGGCATTCTTTGGTAAGACAAACGAGCAAGAGTCGTCTTTGGCATCACATTCAAGAAAGATCCGGTGTCTACCAATATGTTGGACAAAGAGTCTGACTGACAGTTCAAAGAAATGTGCAAAGCAAGATTTTGATTTCTACCCTCCTTAGGGAGTTCTTCATCACAGAAGCTTAAATTGTTGCAAGCTGTTATGTTGGCTATTATCCCATCAAAGTGGTCAACAGTCACATCATGATCTACAAAAGCTTGATCCAAGACCCTCATCAGGGCTTCCCTGTGGGCTTCAGAGTTTAAAAGCAATGAAAGTATTGAGATCTTTGAAGGAGTCTGCATAAGCTGATCCACAATCTTGTATTCACTTCTTTTGATAAGCTTCAAAATTTCATCAAAGTCACGATTGACATTGGTTCCACTGGATTGGCCAACATCAGTGTTTGTATTACTGACAGGAGTTTCCTCAAGATTCCCCACTAGTGTATTGATAGGATTTTTTCCGGTTGCAGGAGCAATAGGCTGCTTTGGAGGTAGTGGAGTATACACACGTCCACTCCTTGTTACTCAACTTACATCAGCGATGTTTACGACAGATGAAAGAGTAGGTAAAGGAACTTCTTGTCCATTCTTTATCATTGTTGCATTGTAGTTGTAGGGAACTGCCTTGTCAGAGTCATAGGGAACAGGTCCAGGTAGAAAAATGATCAAAGGAGCAACAGGAACCTTTGGCTTGTTGTAGGCAACTTCTATGCGCTCGGGCATGTTGAAATGAGGAACGATGACGTTAACTTTAGGCATTTCCGAGTTGATATCTGAGACTAAAAGCTCATGCGGATAAAAACCTATCATTTTAACTTCATCTTCATTCCTATTTCTGTAGATCTGAATAGTACCATTATCTAGCAAAACATGAAGATCTCTTCTCACAATCGAACATCCGTGAGGATCTACACAAGATATGCTACAGGAACCGTAGTGATGCTGGCAAAAATTCTGCCCTTGACAGAGAGTGGCGTGCATTTGTACCAAATCTGCTCTTGAGAAATTGATATTATAGATTCGGTATGGACCAGGACATCCATACACCATGTTTACAACCTGCCCTCCATGATTGGGTAGCGGATTTACTTGCACATTTGGATTCAAATTTCTGAAAAAGAGGAGATTAGATCTAACCAACCTCTAAACTTCATATTTCAAAGCTATGCAATGCTCAAGATCATGCCCAGGTGCTCCTTGATGATAAGGACATGAGACCTCAGCTTTGTACCACCATGGGAGTTTCTCAGGTACTGGTGGTGGTGCTTTAGTTTGAACAAGACCTCTTTCAATCAAGGCTAGGTACAATTCTGTATAGGTCAATGGAATTGGATCAAACTGTGGAGCTCTTTACACACGATTCTGATTGTTGTTAAACTGTTGAGCTTGTTGTCGAGGCTGTTGTTGTTGAAATTGCGGGGTAAATCCCGGATTTGGTGCTGTATTAATGACTGGCGCGATGGCAGCAATATGTTGTTGACGATTGACGTTTCCTATTGGCTTTCCTTGGGATACCATGACAACACTTTGTTCTTTCTTCTTTTGGAAACCGCTTCTGAACTTTTTGGTTTCGCTTGAAGATCCACCTTCTTTAGTTAGACGTCCGGTTCGGACTCCTTCTTCTAGACGAATCCCCATGTTTACCATTTCGGTGAAATCACTTGGAGCACTAGCGATCATGCGTTCATAATAAAACGGGCCAAGAGTATTCAAGAAGATCTTTGTCATCTCTTTCTCTTTTAACGGTGGATTAATTTGAGCAGCAGTTTCTCTCCATCGTTGGGCATATTCTTTGAAAGCTTCATGATCTTTCTGAGCCATGGATCGGAGCTGATCTCTGTCTGGAGCCATATCCGAGTTGTATTTGTATTGTCCGACAAAGGCCTCACCTAGGTCATTGAATGTTCGAATGTTGGTGCTATCCAATCCTGTGTACCACTTCAGTGCAGCACCAGTCAAACTGTCTTGAAAGTAATAGCGAGGTGATTACTTTGAGCGGCAAACAACATTCGGAACGTCGACAGCTTTCCATTAGCAACAAACTCCTCTGTGTATTATGTATTCAGGAAAATTCTCCTCAGAATTATCTTCAGTATTGACTGCTGGTCGAGCAGGATTTGAAGGCCCTGGCTTGTCAACCTTATTCTTTGTAGTGTTGAAACGGTCTTCTTCTACTTCTTGAAGAGCATATGATGAGTCACAATCTTCAGAATTTTCAGGATGTAATTCCCAATCTTCAGGATGAAGAGACTCATTGTCAGAGACACTTTCCGAGTCAACTGCGGGGCCATCTTCCCCTTCATCTTCAAAAATGGCATTTATGTGATAATAACCATCTTCAGGATTGTAAATCTTGGTAGATGCATTGAAGTTGAAATCTTCAGTAATTTCAGGCTGTTGAGAAAATTGAGAGGGCTGATAAGCCTCTCCTGGTTGACTATTATATTCAAAGGAATCTCCCCATCCAGTTGGTTGGATATCTTCAATCGCAATCTTTGAACTTTCAGATGCAGTATATTTCACCATATAATCATATTTTCCACTTGGTTGTCCTAAGGTATCCCAAACCTCTGCAGGAACAGGCTCAGTTTCGTTTCCTTTGGATTTCTCTGAAGGAGGAAAGAACGGTGCATGTGGTTCTTCCTGAGATATATATTCCGAGTAATTGAGATAACATTTCCATTCTTCTTTAGTATCAGGTAGACCTTCTTCGATGCATTCTTCGATAAGGACATTAACCTCTTGAGGAATTGGGTTAAGGAATCCTCCACTAATGAATGTTTCTTTGATCGGACGAAGGGTTTCATCCTTCTTGGTGCAGTTTGAGAACGTTGGTGAACATCCGAGCCCTGCTCTGGTTTCATTCTTGGTAGGGATCACAACTTGCCCCCAGCCAGTGGTAGTTCCATCTTTTACTACTTTCACTGCCTCTTTGTAAGAAGAGATTGATGCTTTCTTTTTGGAAGATTCGTCTTCTAAAGAGAGACCTTGGAATTGCGTTCCTTCCAGATTATCAGCACTGATGAAAGAGAAAGTGGATAAGTGGCTCACCATCAAGACTTGTTCCCCACTTATTGTTACCAATTTTCCATTTGTTTCAAATTTTAACTTTTGATGGAGCGTAGAAGTTACTGCCCCTGCTTCATGGATCCATGGTCGTCCCAACAGACAGCTATAAGCAGCTTGAATGTCCATGACCTGGAAGGTGATTTGAAATGTATGTGGACCAATTGTCATGGGAAGGTTGACTTCGCCAATAACAGATTTTCGCGATCCATCAAATGCTTTGACTACTACACCACTGAACTTCATAGGCATTCTTTGGTAAGACAAACGAGCAAGAGTCGTCTTTGGCATCACATTCAAGAAAGATCCGGTGTCTACCAATATGTTGGACAAAGAGTCTGACTGACAGTTCAAAGAAATGTGCAAAGCAAGATTTTGATTTCTACCCTCCTTAGGGAGTTCTTCATCACAGAAGCTTAAATTGTTGCAAGCTGTTATGTTGGCTATTATCCCATCAAAGTGGTCAACAGTCACATCATGATCTACAAAAGCTTGATCCAAGACCCTCATCAGGGCTTCCCTGTGGGCTTCAGAGTTTAAAAGCAATGAAAGTATTGAGATCTTTGAAGGAGTCTGCATAAGCTGATCCACAATCTTGTATTCACTTCTTTTGATAAGCTTCAAAATTTCATCAAAGTCACGATTGACATTGGTTCCACTGGATTGGCCAACATCAGTGTTTGTATTACTGACAGGAGTTTCCTCAAGATTCCCCACTAGTGTATTGATAGGATTTTTTCCGGTTGCAGGAGCAATAGGCTGCTTTGGAGGTAGTGGAGTATACACACGTCCACTCCTTGTTACTCAACTTACATCAGCGATGTTTACGACAGATGAAAGAGTAGGTAAAGGAACTTCTTGTCCATTCTTTATCATTGTTGCATTGTAGTTGTAGGGAACTGCCTTGTCAGAGTCATAGGGAACAGGTCCAGGTAGAAAAATGATCAAAGGAGCAACAGGAACCTTTGGCTTGTTGTAGGCAACTTCTATGCGCTCGGGCATGTTGAAATGAGGAACGATGACGTTAACTTTAGGCATTTCCGAGTTGATATCTGAGACTAAAAGCTCATGCGGATAAAAACCTATCATTTTAACTTCATCTTCATTCCTATTTCTGTAGATCTGAATAGTACCATTATCTAGCAAAACATGAAGATCTCTTCTCACAATCGAACATCCGTGAGGATCTACACAAGATATGCTACAGGAACCGTAGTGATGCTGGCAAAAATTCTGCCCTTGACAGAGAGTGGCGTGCATTTGTACCAAATCTGCTCTTGAGAAATTGATATTATAGATTCGGTATGGACCAGGACATCCATACACCATGTTTACAACCTGCCCTCCATGATTGGGTAGCGGATTTACTTGCACATTTGGATTCAAATTTCTGAAAAAGAGGAGATTAGATCTAACCAACCTCTAAACTTCATATTTCAAAGCTATGCAATGCTCAAGATCATGCCCAGGTGCTCCTTGATGATAAGGACATGAGACCTCAGCTTTGTACCACCATGGGAGTTTCTCAGGTACTGGTGGTGGTGCTTTAGTTTGAACAAGACCTCTTTCAATCAAGGCTAGGTACAATTCTGTATAGGTCAATGGAATTGGATCAAACTGTGGAGCTCTTTACACACGATTCTGATTGTTGTTAAACTGTTGAGCCTGTTGTCGAGGCTGTTGTTGTTGAAATTGCGGGGTAAATCCCGGATTTGGTGCTGTATTAATGACTGGCGCGATGGCAGCAATATGTTGTTGACGATTGACGTTTCCTATTGGCTTTCCTTGGGATACCATGACAACACTTTGTTCTTTCTTCTTTTGGAAACCGCTTCTGAACTTTTTGGTTTCGCTTGAAGATCCACCTTCTTTAGTTAGACGTCCGGTTCGGACTCCTTCTTCTAGACGCATCCCCATGTTTACCATTTCGGTGAAATCACTTGGAGCACTAGCGATCATGCGTTCATAATAAAACGGGCCAAGAGTATTCAAGAAGATCTTTGTCATCTCTTTCTCTTTTAACGGTGGATTAATTTGAGCAGCAGTTTCTCTCCATCGTTGGGCATATTCTTTGAAAGCTTCATGATCTTTCTGAGCCATGGATCGGAGCTGATCTCTGTCTGGAGCCATATCCGAGTTGTATTTGTATTGTCCGACAAAGGCCTCACCTAGGTCATTGAATGTTCGAATGTTGGTGCTATCCAATCCTGTGTACCACTTCAGTGCAGCACCAGTCAAACTGTCTTGAAAGTAATAGCGAGGTGATTACTTTGAGCGGCAAACAACATTCGGAACGTCGACAGCTTTCCATTAGCAACAAACTCCTCTGTGTATTATGTATTCAGGAAAATTCTCCTCAGAATTATCTTCAGTATTGACTGCTGGTCGAGCAGGATTTGAAGGCCCTGGCTTGTCAACCTTATTCTTTGTAGTGTTGAAACGGTCTTCTTCTACTTCTTGAAGAGCATATGATGAGTCACAATCTTCAGAATTTTCAGGATGTAATTCCCAATCTTCAGGATGAAGAGACTCATTGTCAGAGACACTTTCCGAGTCAACTGCGGGGCCATCTTCCCCTTCATCTTCAAAAATGGCATTTATGTGATAATAACCATCTTCAGGATTGTAAATCTTGGTAGATGCATTGAAGTTGAAATCTTCAGTAATTTCAGGCTGTTGAGAAAATTGAGAGGGCTGATAAGCCTCTCCTGGTTGACTATTATATTCAAAGGAATCTCCCCATCCCGTTGGTTGGATATCTTCAATCGCAAGCTTTGAACTTTCAGATGCAGTATATTTCACCATATAATCATATTTTCCACTTGGTTGTCCTAAGGTATCCCAAACCTCTGCAGGAACAGGCTCAGTTTCGTTTCCTTTGGATTTCTCTGAAGGAGGAAAGAACGGTGCATGTGGTTCTTCCTGAGATATATATTCCGAGTAATTGAGATAACATTTCCATTCTTCTTTAGTATCAGGTAGACCTTCTTCGATGCATTCTTCGATAAGGACATTAACCTCTTGAGGAATTGGGTTAAGGAATCCTCCACTAATGAATGTTTCTTTGATCGGACGAAGGGTTTCATCCTTCTTGGTGCAGTTTGAGAACGTTGGTGAACATCCGAGCCCTGCTCTGGTTTCATTCTTGGTAGGGATCACAACTTGCCCCCAGCCAGTGGTAGTTCCATCTTTTACTACTTTCACTGCCTCTTTGTAAGAAGAGATTGATGCTTTCTTTTTGGAAGATTCGTCTTCTAAAGAGAGACCTTGGAATTGCGTTCCTTCCAGATTATCAGCACTGTTGAAAGAGAAAGTGGATAAGTGGCTCACCATCAAGACTTGTTCCCCACTTATTGTTACCAATTTTCCATTTGTTTCAAATTTTAACTTTTGATGGAGCGTAGAAGTTACTGCCCCTGCTTCATGGATCCATGGTCGTCCCAACAGACAGCTATAAGCAGCTTGAATGTCCATGACCTGGAAGGTGATTTGAAATGTATGTGGACCAATTGTCATGGGAAGGTTGACTTCGCCAATAACAGATTTTCGCGATCCATCAAATGCTTTGACTACTACACCACTGAACTTCATAGGCATTCTTTGGTAAGACAAACGAGCAAGAGTCGTCTTTGGCATCACATTCAAGGAAGATCCGGTGTCTACCAATATGTTGGACAAAGAGTCTGACTGACAGTTTATAGAAATGTGCAAAGCAAGATTGTGATTTCTACCCTCCTCAGGGAGTTCTTCATCACAGAAGCTTAAATTGTTGCAAGCTGTTATGTTGGCTATTATCCAATCAAAGTGGTCAACAGTCACATCATGATCTACAAAAGCTTGATCCAAGACCCTCATCAGGGCTTCCCTGTGGGCTTCAGAGTTTAAAAGCAATGAAAGTATTGAGATCTTTGAAGGAGTCTGCATAAGCTGATCCACAATCTTGTATTCACTTCTTTTGATAAGCTTCAAAATTTCATCAAAGTCACGATTGACATTGGTTCCACTGGATTGGCCGACATCAGTGTTTGTATTACTGACAGGAGTTTCCTCAGGATTCCCCACTAGTGTATTGATAGGATTTTTTCCGGTTGCAGGAGCAATAGGCTGCTTTGGAGGTAGTGGAGTATACACACGTCCACTCCTTGTTACTCAACTTACATCAGCGATGTTTACGACAGATGAAAGAGTAGGTAAAGGAACTTCTTGTCCATTCTTTATCATTGTTGCATTGTAGTTGTAGGGAACTGCCTTGTCAGAGTCATAGGGAACAGGTCCAGGTAGACAAATGATCAAAGGAGCAACAGGAACCTTTGGCTTGTTGTAGGCAACTTCTATGCGCTCGGGCATGTTGAAATGAGGAACGATGACGTTAACTTTAGGCATTTCCGAGTTGATATCTGAGACTAAAAGCTCATGCGGATAAAAACCTATCATTTTAACTTCATCTTCATTCCTATTTCTGTAGATCTGAATAGTACCATTATCTAGCAAAACTTGAAGATCTCTTCTCACAATCGAACATCCGTAAGGATCTACACAACATATGCTACAGGAACCGTAGTGATGCTGGCGAAAATTCTGCCCTTGACAGAGAGTGGCGTGCATTTGTACCAAATCTGCTCTTGAGAAATTGATATTATAGATTCGGTATGGACCAGGACATCCAGACACCATGTTTACAACCTGCCCTCCATGATTGGGTAGCGGATTTACTTGCACATTTGGATTCAAATTTCTGAAAAAGAGGAGATTAGATCTAACCAACCTCTAAACTTCATATTTCAAAGCTATGCAATGCTCAAGATCATGCCCAGGTGCTCCTTGATGATAAGGACATGAGACCTCAGCTTTGTACCACCATGGGAGTTTCTCAGGTACTGGTGGTGGTGCTTTAGTTTGAACAAGACCTCTTTCAATCAAGGCAAGGTACAATTCTGTATAGGTCAATGGAATTGGATCAAACTGTGGAGCTCTTTGCACACGATTCTGATTGTTGTTAAACTGTTGAGCCTGTTGTCGAGGCTGTTGTTGTTGAAATTGCGGGGTAAATCCCGGATTTGGTGCTGTATTAATGACTGGCGCGATGGCAGCAATCTGTTGTTGACGATTGACGTTTCCTATTGGCTTTCCTTGGGATACCATGTCAACACTTTGTTCTTTCTTCTTTTGGAAACCGCTTCTGAACTTTTTGGTTTCGCTTGAAGATCCACCTTCTTTAGTTAGACGTCCGGTTCGGACTCCTTCTTCTAGACGCATCCCCATGTTTACCATTTCGGTGAAATCACTTGGAGCACTAGCGATCATGCGTTCATAATAAAACGGGCCAAGAGTATTCAAGAAGATCTTTGTCATCTCTTTCTCTTTTAACGGTGGATTAATTTGAGCAGCAGTTTCTCTCCATCGTTGGGCATATTCTTTGAAAGCTTCATGATCTTTCTGAGCCATGGATCGGAGCTGATCTCTGTCTGGAGCCATATCTGAGTTGTATTTGTATTGTCCGACAAAGGCCTCGCCTAGGTCATTGAAAGTTCGAATGTTGGTGCTATCCAATCCTGTGTACCACTTCAGTGCGGCACCAGTCAAACTGTCTTGAAAGTAATGGATGAGCAACTAATGATTATCTGCATAGGTAGACATCTTTCTGGCATATATTACAAGATGGCTTTGTGGACAAGAGCTACCTTTGTACTTCTTAAAGTCAGGGACCTTGAATTTAGATGGTATTTGTACACTAGGAACCAAACATAGTTCCTGGGCATTCTTTCCAAACAAATCTTTCCCACGAATAGCTTTGACTTCCAGTTGAATCTGGTTGAACTGTTCTTGGAGATGTTCCACAAGGTTACGCTGATTTGTGCTATCATCTTGATCATGATAAATCTCATTGCCACCATAAGGAACTGTGTGAACCGTAGGGGTCGGAACTGTCATAGTGGGTTGAGAGAGTGCCATAGTGATTTGGGAAAAAGTTACCCCCTGATGTGGAGTGAACATTGAACCTTGTGTAGCAGGTGCTTCTGTTGTGGTTGTTTGAACCCTAGAGAAATTATGGCGGAAACCTGCACCAAAGCTAAAAGGCGTGCCCCAACCTTCTGGCATGGAGAAAGATGGAATGCTGAATGCAACTGTAGAAACTGGAGTAGTGGTCTCGGATATCACCGTTGCTTGACTGTTGGGTGGTGGCGGCTGATTCTGTGTGGCCATTAAGGAGTCAACCAAAGTAGTGAGACTTTCCAACTTTTCTTGAAGGGTGGTCACTGTACCACGGAGCTCAATATTCTCTTGGTCAGAGTGTTCCATTACTCTTATTTTGCTCGAACGAGTATTGTATATGTGATCTGATTGCGAGCGCGGTCAAGAAACTTTGAGACGCGACAGCTTGACGATCTATTGGAGAAAGATCCAAAAGATGAGACTCTATACAACAGACTCGATATGCAGAATGATGCATGCAAAAAGAAGTTTATGATTTTTCCAAACATTTTAAAGATTATTTCCTTGCAAACTTTTGAACACAAACTATTCTTTTATTGAAATAATGGGAAATGTTACAACATTGGAGCCTAGCTCCTTACAGAAGCAAACGATAAATAAAAAGCTAAACAATCCTAAACATCTTCATCGGACGAAGAACCGAATGCGTTATGTAGCTTGAGCTTCATGATTTCTTTCCCATAATAAGCTTTCAACTCGGCCTTTTCGGTCCTCAGTTTGTCAACAACATTCTTCCAATTGTCAGGCATCGGAGCGTTGCTTGTTGAACCCTCAAGATTTCTCTTGCTTTCTTTGATGTACCTCCTGATTGCAGTGTCTTTCCGACGGATCTTCTCATCTTTACTCATGAGCCACCCATCTTGATAATAGAGAGTTTCTTCGTGATCTTTCACCCTTTTCTTCAACTTTTTGTTTTCCACATCAGTTTTACGAAACTTTTCTTCCCAAGCGTCTTTTTCTAACCTCATCTTAGCCAAAGTCTCTTGGTATTCTTCTATAGTGCCAATGGGAATATCGGGTAGTTGAGATACCACAGGGAACATGGGTTTTTCATAATCATAAGGCATTTAAAACTCCCTTGCTCTTTTCTTTACCTAACAGGTATAGGCGTTCGTAGCAATGCAGTTCCTTATCCCACCTTTTTCTTTTCTTCGGACGTCGTACCAGGCTCTTACCATTATTGTTTTCAACCCTTGAGGATCCTCCCCTTCTTGGTAGAAGTAGCTTTCCACAGCGAAACCAATGGGTTTAGCTGAACTTGCATACCCGAGTTGTCGTCGGGCTAGGACCGGATTGTAGTTAATTCCTCCTTGTGTACCAATGAGGGGTACGTTGGTGAACTCTCCACAACTATTAATGGTTTCTGTACCGCAGCGAGCCAGAGTATACCAATGGATATCATTATTAGTAAGGGACATAAGTCTTCGAGGCCAGCGCAAACCTTCTCGGTTTTCCGTGAAAATAGGAGACTTAGGTAAGTGTGAAACAATCCATTTGAACAAAAGAGGTGCACAACATACAACGATTCCACCTCCTTGGCGATTCCTATGATGGACAGAGAAATACATGTCACCAAGCAAAGTCGGAACAGGATTTCCAATCAGAAAGATCTTTATGGCGTTGATATCAACAAAGTCGTTGACGTTGGGAAACAGAACCAACCCATAGATGAGCAATGCTAATATAGCTTCAAAAGCTATCGTGCTACCAGTTTCAATGAAATCAAAGGCTTTCTTTATTAGAAACTACGAAGTCAAACCCGGAAGGTTTCCTTTGGTAGTCCAATTGCTTTCTACTTCAGATTTCTTCAAGTGGATACCTGCTGCAATGACTTGTGACTTAGGAATGGCTTCTAAACCATTGAAAGGTATTTTGTCAGACACAGGAATACCCAAAAGATTGGCATATTCTTCCAAAGTTGGTACCAACTGGTAGTCTGGAAAGGTGAAACACCGATAGACGGGATCATAGAATTGAACTACAGTTTTGAGAAGTCCTTCATCAACATGAGTGTTTAAGATGCTAACTCTTTCAGTCTTTCCACATTAGGCGCTTTGAAACTGTACTTTTTGGTATGCCTTTTTACCCACTCCATAACTTAATCCTATAATGTTTGCAAAGAAAATGCTCTAAATTTTTGGAAAAATAATTTTTTTTTTTGAAAAGATGGATTTTTAATGAATGTATGAATGCATGGATGCATGGATGCATGAATGCCACATATACAAACATGGTAAGGCAAACATGATAATGCAAACACGGTAGTGCAAACATGGTTCTACAAACATGGTAATACAAACATGGTACACACAGGTTCAAAGGTCCAGCGTCACGAGCATGAGGTCAGAGAACCAAACATGGGATAGTACTAGGGTTTAATCACCTGCACAACATGTTCTACTGATACGTCAGAGTCTACATTTTTCTTTCGGATATTACCAGCTTGCACAACTGAACTTGTGAGCTAGCAATATTCTCAAGAAAAACTCGTCTGAGTGTGGCTCTCCGCATGACAACTAATCCAAGTCTTCACCTGAATAGTTTCTGCGCCACAACTTAATAAGGCCAGGATGGGTTATGGGTTCTACAGCGAACTCAGCTTCTACAGTTCAATGAAAGCAATAATGTCTTCGCAATTGAACTTGCTAAACATATACTACAAACAAGGAACCTCCACTGAGCGGAAGGATTCTCATGCCAGCATTTTAAAGGACTGAACTCCTTGTATGCCGTACATGACTATACCCTCCACCTAATTCTTATGTGTACTCAATCCGGGTTAGGATTTTTCCATAATGTATCACTTGTAACAGAATCACACAAGTAACAGAACCAAAGAGTCACACATGTAACAAGAATAAAAACAAAACAATTAGAATTAACCCTTTCTTTGGAAACAATAAAAAGTTGGTTCCCCAGTGAAGTCGCCATTTTTCTGTCGCGGGGAAAAATCGTATCTTTTTCGGGATGAGACACCTGATGCCTTCTTTGGGCTCGAGTGCTCAAGAAAATGATTTTTCTTTTGTTTTTGTCACGACCAAACTTTTTATTGTTTCCAAAACAGGAAAAGGAAAAAAGTTGCAATAACCTTAAAAGAAATGCAAAGCCCAAAACTAAAAGCAATGCAAAAGAGGGGGAGAGATTCCGGGTAAGAGGGTTGGTTATACGAAGGGAAGGTATTAGCACCCAACGTATCTATAGTACTCTATAGGTTTCTTTATTATGTTTGTTTCATTCTATGTTATGGTGGAGGTTCTTGTGAGATAGGTGGGACCTAAGGTGTTTGTTTGATTATGCTCGCAAAGATCATCGCGATCCTCTGCATACATATCCCTTAGAGGGAATCAGAGCATCTGTAGCTCGGGGTCTAAGGGTGCTAAGGTTTGAGTGGTTTGAGGGAGAAGTTTTGCTCGCCAAGGATACGACCTTGGGCCTACGTATTCTCAACGGGATGTTGAGAAAGTCAGAGCAATCGTAGTTCCCACTTATGCTAGTGGAAGCAAAGGAAAAGAGACAAATGTCATCTTAATGCTCGGTGTATCTAATCTATATCATCACATACATCTGTTTGATTTTTGTTTGAAATCTTTTCATTATAAGACCTGGGTTGTGCCACTTATAGTGCTTAGAATGATAAAGATGTTTCTGTTTAGCCATCCTTGTGGCAAAAACAAGTTTGATTAGCCAGACCACAATGATTGTTGTGTAGCCAAACCAGCTGCCAAATATTCTACTTTAGCTGAAGATTATGCTACTGTGTCTTGTTTCTTCGAACACCAAGAAATTACTCCTGAATCCATGATGAAGACATAACCAAAAGTGCTTTTCATGTCATCAACTCTTCCAGCCCAATCACTATCACAATAGCCTTTAACTTTGAGTTTAAAATTCTTTTCAAACCTGATCCCATGCTCCATGGTTACCATGACATACCTTAGAACTCTTTTTGGTGCTCCAAGATGTAAATGACTTGGTTTACTCATGAACCTTGAGAGTAAACTAGCAGCAAACATTAAATCGAGCAGTGTAGTTGTTAGATAAAACAAACTTCCAACCAAACTTTTATACATGCTTGCATCTACTAGTCTTCCACCATCTTCCTTATTTAATTTTTCATTTACTACTATGGGGATATCGAGTGTTTTGCAGCCATACATGCTAAATTTTTTGAGAATATTTTCAGCATACCTTCTTTGACAGATAAAAACTCCATATTCATCTTAGTAAACTTCAATACCAAGAAAATGATGCAGCAAGCCAATATCACTCGTCTCATATTTTTTCATCATTTCTATTTTAAAATTTTCAACCATTTTCTTGTTGTTACCCATATACACCAAATCATCAACATAAAGGGCAACAAGAAGGATATCATCTTTACCTTGATGCTTCACATATAAGGTAGGCTCACTTTGACTTCTATGAAATCCTTGTTTCAACCTATAGAGAGCTTTCTTCAACTTGTAAAATTTTTCTTCTTGGCCTCTAGTCACAAAGCCATGAGGTTGCTACACATATACCTCTTCTTTTAATCTCCATTCAGGAAAGCTGACTTCACATCAAGTTGGTACATGTTCCACCCTTTCTGAGCTGCTAATGCATTAACTATTCATAAAGTATCCAATCTTACAACTGGGGAAAAAGTTTCACTATAGTCAATTCCAGGTTGTTGTGTATAGCCTTTTACTACCAATCTAGTCTTGGCTCTTTGAACTGACCCATCTAGATTATGCTTCAATTTGTACACCCACTTTACTACAATAGCTTCTTTGTCGTTTGGCTTTTCATCTAGCTGCCATGTTTTGTTTTTCTCAATGGAATTTATTTCTTCTTGCATCGCATTCCTCCAAACATCTTTGATTGCTTCATCAAAATTTTCTGGTTCCTTAACACAATAGTTACATTTTGCATAAATCTCACTCAAATCCTTCAATTTTATTGGAGTTGAGCTGGGATTTGATGAACTTGAAATTGGAGAACTTGGAGAGTATGAGGAACTTGATGTACATGAGGTTGGTTGCTCATTCCCAGCTGCTGAATTTTGTTATTGTAATATGATTGCAGGGACTGTTTTCTCCTTCATTTTGTCTTCTTCCCAATTCCAAGAAGTGTTCTCAACAAATATAACATCCCGGCTAATGATCACCTTGTTTATCTTCAAGTTGTAAAGTCTATAGCCCTTTGACATGGAACTATAGCCAATAAAGACACATCTTTCACTTGTTTATTCCAGCTTTGTCCTCTTTTGTTTAGAAATTTGAGCATAGCAAACACATCCAAAAATTTTAAGATGGTTCACCGACGGTGTTTTTCCACTCCAAGCTTCAAATGGAGTCTTTTTTCTACACGACCTTTGTTGGACACCTGTTCATCAAATATTCAGCAGTGTTAACGGCCTCGGGCCAAAAGGTTTTAGGCAAACCTTTCTCAAGTAGCATAGACTTTGCCATCTCCATCACGGTTTGGTTATTTCTTTCAGATACACCATTTTACTGAGGTGTATAGCCAATAGTGAGATGTCTTTCAACACCTTCATCGTCACAAAATTTGTGAATTCATTTGAGCTGTACTCCTTCCCTCGATACCTTCTCAACATCTTTATAAATCTGCCACTTTTTTGTTAACTAATGCTTTAAATATCTTATAGATTACAAATGCTTCAGATTTTTGTCTCATGAAATATACCTAAGTTATGCGGTTAAAGTCGTCAATAAACAAGATAAAGTACCTGTTTTTTCCATGAGACAAAGTATTCATAGGGCCACACACATCTGTGTGTCCAAGTTCTAACACTTGTTTAGCTCTCCACGCACCTTCCTTTGGAAATGGTTGCCGGTGGTGTTTGCGAAGCACACAACCTTCACACACACTAAATTTTTCTTCGATTCTTGGCAGCCCATACAACATCTTCTTTTGATAGAGTAACTCGAGGCTTTCGTAATTCAAATGCCTAAGTCTCCTGTGCCATAAACACGAGTCATTTTCTTCTCTGGCATCATGCTTACAGTTTTCTCATGATTGAAAGATAGTGGAAAGCTCCTGTTGCTAGTCATATTCACAACAACAACCCTTCTTCTTTCTGAGTCAAACATTTTACACTCTCTATTGTCAAAGTTCAAAGAATAACCGTGCTCCATAAGTTGTCCAATGATAAGCAAATTTTCGTCTAATTCCGGCACATAAAGCGTGTCATGTATGACTTTGCTTCCTTGCTTCGTGGTGACTCCAATGCTTCCTTCCCCTTTCACTTCGACATGTTCTCCATTGCTCAATTTAACTTTTGAGCCGAATGAAGAATAAATATTTATAAATGCTTCCTTCTGTCCGGTCATATGGTTGCTACAACCGGTGTCCAAATACCAAACATTTTTACCTTCTTCATGTAATGCTTTTTGACAAGTAAAAAACAAATTTCCTTCATCATATTCTCCTTTTGCATACGAAGCATGTTGCTGATTTTCAAGATGACAATCCTTTTGAAGGTTCCCGAATCTCTTGCAAATGTGGCATTGCGGTTTGCCTTTGTTCCAATAGTCCTTCTCGTCATGAGTGTTGTTGTTACAAATTTTGTACCATTTATTTGATGCTTCATTCCATCTTCCGCCATTTGCGCCTCTTCAAGATCTGCCACGTGAGTTTCGACCTATGCCTCTGCCTCTGCCTCTTCCAAATCTGCCACCTCTAGAAGACTCACCTCTAGCTTGTAATTGGGGCTTATTTTCACCATTGTTGGGTTGAATGTTGAGTTTAGATTGAAAGACACTCTCAATTAATTTTTTTAGAATATCGTAACCCTTTGCTCGTAGGAGCTCAAAAACCCCATCAACCCTTGAAATGTCAAGGTTGATACATCCTTGGTTTCTTCTATCACACCCATCATTGGGTGAAATATTGCTGTCAAACTAATCAGAATTTTGTCAATAATTTTGCGATCTTCTATCGTATCACCATGCGACTTCATATGATTCACCAACTCGAAGAGTTTGTTGAAGTATTCGTTCAAGCTCTTGTTCTCCTTCATCCTTTGATTTTCATAATCTCTCTTAAGAGATGGAAGCTTCACCGTTCACACCTTTGAGTCTCCTTCGAACTCTTGTTGTAGGATACTCCAGGATTCCTTTGATGTTTTAGCTCTCATAATCCTTGGGAAGATGGATAGAGAGACTCCTATTTGAATCATCCCAAGAACTCCAGCATTTGTGATCTTTTGCTTCAACTCTTCAAGCCGTTGGCTTGATTCTCCAGCCTTTTCTTTTAATTTTTCAGCCTCTGTTGGTGTCAGTTCTTCATACCCGTTTTTGATATATTCTAGAACATCCAAAGATGTGATTAGAGTCTCCATTTTGACAGTCAAAAAATCATAGTTCTCTCCTTCAAATAGAGGAACTTTGACATTGCTGTAAGTTGCAGAAAGGTTGTTTATGGAAACCATAACTTTTGTTGTTTTTGCTGCAGCTGGAAGGATCTGCAGCTCTGATACCACTTTGTTGGTGGTATTCTAGAGGTGGTATGTGATAAATTATAGTGTTGCAGGATTCTGCACAGAAAAACTATTTTTCGTCACTTTTTGCACAATATTTCTACTGGTGGATGACCACTGAAAAATTCTGCTTTTATTGAATTCACCACACACTTCTTGCTATCAACTTAGCATTACAAAACCTTTATATATGCTTGAAGGAAACTGATAGAGAATACAAATAGGTTGATAATCAAGATGATGACTCTTTGGTTCTCTCAATCTTAATAATACAACTCTACCATAAATCTAAATAAATACAATCATTATAATGTGATGGTTCCATACTACAACATTTGTTGTCTCTGGCAACACTTTTTTAGGTAACATGTAAAAATTGTTGCCTAAAACTCGTATAGCCGACGATTTATGAATGTTGCCAAAAACATATTTGCAACCCTTGATAATCGTTGCCTAAAATACTTCTGGGGATGTTTTTGGAGCGTCACTCTTTTAATTTTTTGGCAACGATTATTAACTGTGCCCTTAACTATTTTTTGGGACGATTTTAAAACGTCAATATACTATTTCTTTAGCAATGTTTGATAATTGTCCCCTTAAATACTTTTGGGGACATTTTTAGATTGTTAAATTAGTTCTAATAAAAGACTACATTTCTTCAATGTTGCATAAAATTTTAGCAACATCAAATTTTTGGTGGCAATCTTTCCTCCAAACTTATACACTAAAAATCAAATATTTCCCTCTAAATATTATTAGAAAACATTTAAATACATTTATAACAGGTGTACTAATATATTTAATCTAAAAATACAAAAACCACACTATCTAACATAGTTAAAATAAAGGAAAAATAAATACATTTATAATAGGATATATATATTTTTACAAAAATGAATTTAACAGTGAATTTTAATTAAAATTAAATTTATATTTAAAAATTAAAATTTTAATTTTAAATAAAATAAATTATATTTTAAAAAAATAAACAAATCAAATTTAATATTTGTGGTTGCCACCAAAATATAAAAGTGAACATTTCGATACCCTTGAGTTTAGTTAGGTACCTGTACCCTTAGTCAATCAAATAAAGTTATTCATTACCATATTACATTTTAAATTATTTTTATTATAAATTAATTAATTTTTTTTATTAATTTACACTAAAGGTACCAGTACCCAACTACTTATCATGGGTACCTAAGAATTTACCAATATAAAAAACGTGTCCCTGAAAAATCTATTTATGGTTGCCACTAAAAAATAATAAACATTAATGAATAGAAGAAGTATCCCTCAAAATTCTCTAACAATAATGTAATTAATATTGATTATCAATTCATATTTAAAACTTCCTAAAAAATAATACCTATTAAAATTAAAATTTAAAAAATAAGTAAAGTGTATCCCTAAAATTCCTCTAACAATAACGTGATTATGCATTAATTCCATGGTAATAATAATAATAAATCCTATTAATAATAAAAAATATTTTCTTGATAAATATAACAACTCAATCGTACGCATCAGTAGAGAGTATCAGTGGAGAATTCTTCATTCCAACAACGAAAACCATCACCGGCGGTCCTCCCGTCACTAATGATCAAATCCTTCGAATTTCAATCTCAGCCCATAATTTCAATTGTTCCTTAAACCCCAAATCGCTACCTTAAATTCCAATATCATTGACGGCTCAAACATTAGAAGAGCTTCTTGTTGCTCATCTTCCTCAATACCATTCTCGTTCTGTAATTCTTCTTCTCTTATTCATCCTCCATTTATTTTATTTTTTTATAAAAAAATTGTAACTTTGTTAAGAAGAAAGTTTATATTTATGTGTTTGTTGACCCTTTTGTGGATTATAGTTTTATTGTTTTATAATGATTATAATAATATCTTTTAGCAACACTGTTTTTCACAAGTCATGTTAACTTCTTTAAACAAATGGTTGCAGCAATCGTTTTCGACACGTTCTAGGTTTCAGCCTTTTCGGCGCCGTTGTGTTTTTGCTTCTTTTCTTTAGTGTTTTCAGGTAAGTTTATTTTAACTTCTTTGCTTATATGTTTCATGAAAAAAATATGCTTTTGTCTTGATGTTGCTCCAATGCAATGAATGTATAAAACTTGAATTATTTTCAATTGACGTACTTGATAACTCTGGCTTCTCAAATTTATAGCAAAGAAGTGGTTAACAGGATGTGTTGGCTATGGTTATTAATCTTCCTATCATACTTAACTTTGTTTGTGTTAATAGGATGAGTTGGTTATGTTGATTAATCTTCCCAAATTCAATTAATAATAGGATGTGTTGCATAATTTGATTAATCTTCCCAAATTCAATTAATCTGCATAATTTGATAATTTGAGAGAGGGATACTATACAAGACACTAGAATATTCCTGAATTTAGATAGCTGACGAGGATCTAAATCCAATATTCCAACTACACAAGGAAGGTTAATTTTAAAATTTAACTATTAAGCAAAGCTAAGCAACGTTTTTAGTCAAATGTTTCTAACGTTTTCAGTACATGTGTTTTTTTAATCTCCTTAGCAATTTAAAATGAACGTATATTTTAGAATTAAAAACAAAAATTTATTTCAAAAAATAAATAGGGCTTTATTTTTCCCAATCCCCCATATATAAACTCTATATATAAAATACTTTTTTAATCTTTTAATCAATTCTTATGCTATCTTAAGAGTATGTACCTATCAAAGATGAAATTCAAGAGGACGACATAGATAATGAAATTCAAGAGGACGATGTAGATGATGGATTTCAAGAGGATGTTGTAGATGACGAATTTCAAGAGGACGACATAGATGTAGATGATGAACTTCAAGAGGACGATATATATGGTGAATTTCAAGAGGACGACGTAGATGGAGAATTTCAGGAGGACAACATATGTGATGAATTTTAAGAGGATGATATGGACGATGAATTCCAAGAAGAAAAACTTGAATGAGTTGGATGATATTAAACTTGAACTTGTTTTTTGTTATTTTGTTGAACTATGTTTTTTGTTATTTTGCTAGGGTCATACTTCAAAGTATTAAACTAAATACTATAAGTATTGTTACCTTAGGAATTTTATGTATTGGCTACTATCTTGAATTAATATTTGAATTAGATTTTATTAAAATGCAATTTTTGTGGATGTACGGTTAAATTTGATCTTGTTTAAGTTATTATCGACATTTATTTAAACTACTCATAAAATTATATATTTTATTTTATGGGGACAACGTAAAAGAACAACCTATAAGCTATGGCTTCACTTTGAAAACGTTCCTCCTTATTCAGATAAGGGCACAATTATTAATTGTAGCTGCATCTGACAACACTTAAAAAGCGTCTCCTTATAGGCCCCAAATAATCGTCCCCTATTCATTTGGTTTAGGCAACGGTTTTTAAAAGCGTGCCCAAAGAACATGCAAAAGCGTCGCCTTTGAGGTCACTAATAATCGTCCCCTATTTTTTTTGGTTTAGGCGACGCTTTTAAAAAGCGTGCCCAAAAAACATGAAAAAACGTCGCCTTAGAGAATAGGCAACGCTCGCATAGGAGACGCCTAAAAAACGTCCCCTTTTCTTTTAGGCAACATTTTTCAATTGTTGCTGGTACCACTTCTTTCATAATGCTTACCAAAGATAGTGGTAGTTACTGTTAGAAATATCGGAGAGATCGAATGGATCCAGGCTGAATCGCAAACCGAATCACTTTCCTTAAAAGTATTTCAAGCAAACTCTCGATTGTCTTAGAGTTGGAACGGCCTGAATACCCAGGATAATTCAGCCTTACTCGAGTCTGCACAAGACCGGTGAAGAAACTCGAATGCAAGGAAGCTGTCTGGAAAATATATCAGAGGATAATGATTTTGTGTGTTGATTCCGAAATAACAAACTTGTATTTATAGCCCATGCAAATGTCTGTTTCATAAGTTGCAACTCTTCATGAAACAATATTATTTAAACTATATATTTGCAATGGTTCATAAAAATACAATGCACCACTTCATGAAATGTTATGTATTTCGAATTCAAATTCAAAAATCAAACTTTAGGCAATAATTAAAACATATTCGCAGTATGTCGGCCGAAGGCCAGGCCGCCCGCCGGAGGCGGCCGGAGCGCCACCGGCGCCGCCTCATTAACGCCGATGCGACGTGCCTAAGTGCCGTCTACAAGCCGCCACTAGCGCCTCTACGCCCACGCCCTCAGACCCGGTCCCGGAGTCGGAGCCGATGTCGCCGGTGGCGACACCGGCGAGGGTGTTTTTGGTAGAGACAAGTGGCATAAGGCTTGGGACCACCACATATGACTATGTGACACTTTATCCTCTTTGGCTCTTTTTGGAATGTACATTGTTCCAAGTACTTTATAAATGCTTTTAAAGTTTGCTCCACTTTCTATGTGTGACTATTTATGAAGCATTTATTGCCATTCTCACATTTGTCATTTTGGAACATAACTTGATGAAATTAATGCTCATAATTTCCAACAATCCCCCACTTGTTCTAATAATGACAAATCTAATAATTCCAGAAATTTAATATAAAGAGTGTTAATACAGTTAGGTATCTTTCGATTTAAAACTTAACCTTAGTGAGGACAACACAAAGTTTAATCGGAATATTAGGTAGCAAAGTTTTTAAACCATGAATCCATATGATTAGACCGGTGTCGCCTCACACACAATCTTTAAAGGTTTTTCCTCTGCATAACTCGCTTAACACTTATTTATGGCCATGTGCTATCCAGTTTCATGAATTTTTCATGAGAGAAACTCCAACTCTCACTTTGAGACGGCACCATCTCGAAATTCACATAGGTGAAGTTCTTATTGTGTCCTTTTCCACAAGACACGTATCCTCGGTATTGAACTTCATTAAGAGTTTTTAAAGTAAAACTCAACCCTCGTTTTAAAGTCAACATTATCACGAAATGTTCGACAATTATCCAAATCAACGACTTGTTGTTACCCATTGAAAATCTTGAAGTTAATGTTCTGTTAACATAAGATTGGGTTGTCGCCGTTTTCGGAACTCTTACTCAAGGAGTTTCAACCCCATGCCTCTCGAGGTTGTTTTTACTAAGTCTCTGGCCAGTGGCTTAGTAAACGGATCAGCCAAATTATAGCTTGTTCGTATATACGTGAGTGAAATGATTCCATCCTTAATCAATTTTCTCACGAACGAATGTCTAAGTCCTATATGCCTAGACTTTCCATTATACACTTCGCTGAATGCTCTTGCTAGAGTGGCTTGGCTATCTCAGTGTATCATAACCTTTGAAACAATATCCTTAGCCAATGGAACTTCCAAAAGGAGATCCCTCAACCATTCTGCTTCTTGACCAGCGGAAGCGAGAGCCACAAACTCAAATTCCATGGTCGAATGAGTAATGCATGTTTGTTTCTTGCTCCTCCAAGAAATTGCTCCTCCAGCTAGTGTAAATATCCAACCAGTTGTAGATTTATGATCTCCAACATTTGATATCCAACTCGCATCGGTATATCCTTCTAATATGGCAGGAAACTTACAATAATGAAGGCCAAGATTTTTGGTTTTTAGTAAATAGCCAAAAATTCTCGTGATTGCCTTCCAATGTTCATTACTCGGGTTGCTAGTAAATCTACTCATTTTACTAACTGCAAAAGATATGTCAGGTCTGGTACATTGCATTAAGTACATAAGACATCCGATTGCACTTGCATATTCTAGTTGAGCCACTGCTCTTCCATCATTCTTTTCAAGCTTGACTACATGATCAAATGGAGTGGTTACTTCCTTGAATTTTAAGTGTTTAAACTTATCAAGCATTTTCTCAATATAGTGTGTTTGATTAAGTTCATAACCCCCACTATTTCGCTTGACTTTTATTCCTAAAATTGTGTCAACAAGTCCAAGATCTTTCATATTGAAAGTGGAAGTTAGAAACTTCTTTGTTTCTAAAATTCCATTCATTTTGTTGCTAATTATTAGCATGTCATCAACATAGAGACACAAAAATATTACCGTGTTGTTGTGCACTTTTGTATATAAGCACTTGTCGCAAGAATTAGGAATAAATCCATTTGACAATATTGTAGAATCAAATTTTTGATGCCATTGTTTTGGTGCTTATTTTAATCCATATAAAGATTTGACAAGTTTGCACACCTTTAGTTCATTTCCAGGAAGTACGTAGCCTTCTGGTTGTTCCATATAGATTTCCTCATCAAGATCTCCGTTTAGGAACGCTGTTTTAACATCAATTTGATGAACTATAAGATCATTCAAAGAGGCTAAGGCAAACAACAATTGAATTGTGGTTGTCCTTGTTACTGGTGCATAGGTGTCAAAATAATCTATACCTTCCTTTTGTCTGAATCCCTTTGCCACTAATCATGCTTTATAAGTGTTTAAAGTACCATCACTATGATATTTTCTTTTAAACACCCACTTGCGTTCAATGGGCTTTGATCCCTTTGGTAAGTTGACAAGTTCCCAAGTGTGGTTGGACATAATTGAATCCATTTCATATTTGATAGCATCCTTCCAAAAAGAGGAGTCCCTGGAAGTTATTGCTTCCTTATAAGTTTTAGGATCATCCCCTACTTGAAGTATGACCGGAATACTTTGAACGAATTTTGTACTATTTCCTTCGACCAGATATAACGAAATGGATTGAGAATCAATTTCGTCTGGTCCTAAGTTCTTTGTTTTCCGGACTCTTTTGCTTATCCTAGGTTCGGGTTGTGATTCAATGATCCGAGGAGTGCCTTTAGGTTGTATTTCTACAATCCGAGAAGAATCTTCTTCACAAGATTCTTTATTTGTGGCCGACTCCGATTCTTTATCCTTAGTGATAAGATTTTCAAAGAATTCTACATCCCGGGATTCAACAATGATATTAGACTCTAAATTTAAAAGTCTATATGCTTTACTATTTTGTGCATATCCAACAAAAGCACATCTTATCCCTCGAGGACCCAACTTGGTTCTCTTAGGATCCATATTTTTGTAGTAAGCGACACACCCCCACACTTTGAAATAACCAATATTTGGTGCAATGTTTTTCCATACCTCATATGGAAAAATACCAGTTTTCTTCAAAGGAATTCTATTTATTATGTGACAATCGGATAGTAAAGCTTCGCCCCATAAATTGAAAGGTAATTCAGAATGCATTAACATGGCATTCATCATCTCTTGATATGTTCGGTTCTTTCTTTCAGCTATGCCGTTTTTTGCGGTGTTCTAGGCGCCGAACATTCATGTATTATCCCATGTTCGTCACAAAATGCATCAAATTCAGTAGAGAAGTATTCACCACCCCCTGTCACTCCTAAGGACTTTTATACTTCTACTTAATTGATTTTCTACTTCTGCTTTATAAATCTTAAAGGCATTAAAAACTTCATCTTTATGCTTTAAGAGATATACATATGTGAATTGAGGGAATCTCCTCAAGCTGAAAATCCACCAGGCAGTCGCACATGGTGAGAAGTCAGAAGTTATTCTACGTTCCGGAAGGCCAACAACAAGAATGTTCATCTTGCAAGTCAAAGTCCAATATCTATTGGCATATCTACATAATTCTTAACACTAAGGGGATTCTCCCTGGTGTCTACCTCACTAATGCCTTTATTCGGCATTCTGCATATAGTGTTCACTGCATATAACATTGCATCCTCAAAAGCGTAGCATATCCGCCAAAGCGGATCATTGCGCCATAGAAAATTCAAACATGCATACAGAGCATAAGCCAGATAATACAAATCCACACTCAATCAAGGCAGTGATACTTCCCCACATAAAAAGTTGTCCTTACAAACTCCGATTGATATCTGCTACCGTATTACAAATCCCCTCCAGCCACGGTGCCGATACCTGGAATCCTCAATCCCCAGAAGTAGTCTCGTTTTCTCTCTATAGTATGGATCAGACACAATGTCTTTCTCCGTCAGAATCGTTGTCTCTGAGGTTATTTCCCGTAGGCTACGTGCAGATTAGAGCGTGAATGAGGGTGGGCATTCAACCCATTTCGTTTTTCAATCGTTTGATTAATCATACTTGGTGTGTGGCAATTCGAACGATTGCCGCTCTTGAAGAGTTACACCCCGCCTTTTGGCCTGAGGGATTAATGTAATTCTTATGCTTCGTAAGCATCGATATCCCCGTAACCCCCAAAGGTTACTATCATCTTCTTGTCGAGTCTAGTCGTCTCTAGTCTTGTCATGGTTATTTCCCATATGTTGCGTGCAAATTAGAGTGCGGATGAGGGTGAGCATTCAACCCATCTCATTTTTCAATCGTTTGGATAACCATACTTGGTGTGTGGCAATTCGAACGATTGCCACTCTTACAGGATTATACCCCGCCTTTTGGCCTGAGGGATTAATGTAGTTCTTATGCTTCGCAAGCATCGATATCCCGTGATTCTTCGGTATGTACTACTCTTTTGGGTCGAGTCTAGTCGTCACTAGTCTCCGTGGTCCCTTTCCCTCGTACGGGCAAACTTTTAGATCCAACCCCCGTGTTGTGTATCCTTTGCCTTCCGTCCTGGCAAATCATTTCAAAACCAAATCCCAATCCCCATTAAGTCCATCTACCAAGCTTCTCAAACAGTCGTCTGTGTCATTCCTTTGGTACTCGTATGTATCTTCTTTCGATACTCGTATGTATTGGGTCAAACACTCGTATGTGTCATTCCTTTAGTATTTGTCTATATCTTCTTTCGATACTCGTATGTATTGGGTCAAACACTCGTATGTGTCATTCCTTTGGTACTCGTCTGTATCTTCTTTTGATTCTCGTATGTGTCATTCTTTCGGTACTCGTACGTATCTTCTTCCCATGCTCGTATGTGTCATTCCTTTGGTACTCGTCTGTATCTTCTTTTGATGCTCGTATGTGTCATTCTTTCGGTACTCGTATGTATCTTCTTCCGATGCTCGTATGTGTCATTCCTTTGGTACTCGTATGTATCTTCTTTCGATACTCGTCTGTATTGAGTCAAACACTCGTATGTGTCATTCCTTTAGTACTCTTCTGTATCTTCTTTTGATGCTCGTATGTGTCATTCTTTCGGTACTCGTCTGTATCTTCTTTCGATGCTCGTATGTGTCATTCTTTCGGTACTCGTCTGTATTTTCTTTTGATGTTCGTATGTGTCATTCTTTCGGTACTCGTCTGTATCTTCCTTTGATGCCCGTATGTGTCGTTCCTTTGGTACTCGTTTGTATCTTCTTTCGATGCTCGTCTGTGTCATTCCTTGGGTACTCGTATGTATCTTCTTTCGATGCTCGTCTGTGTCGTTCCTTGGGTACTCGTATGTATCTTCTTTTGATGCTCGTATGTATCGTTCCTTTGGTACTCGTATGTAATTTATTTTGATGCTCGTATGTGTCGTTCCTTTGGTACTCGTCTGTATTTTCTTTCGATACTCGTCTGTGTCTCTCTTAAAACATTCGTCTATGTTACCTTACTTTTCTGTCAAACCTATTTCTCTTTCAATCACTGTCATGTAATAATCACTCCCTTTGAGAACCTTGTATTGGCACCTTGGCTACGTTACAAGCTATCACCATCCAACCATTGCTTACCATGAATCCCTCCATCATAAAAACAAAAAATTTCTCTTTCCCCAGCAGATAACAAAAAACAAAAAAAATAAAACTCACACCGTCATTTCAGGACAAATTTCAGGTCTTGATATTTAATCTTCTTCTACCTTGATGTTCGAAAGGCTAGCGCCAATCTCACTTTCAGGTTTAAGACGATTAAATAGGGGCAGCTGTCATACCCCAAATTTGTCCTACCCTTTAACTTTTATCTGGCTTAGGTTTATGCATTTCATAATCTCATGTACATACCTCCCATTAGGCCATATAACGCATCATGCATCATCAATCAATGAGGCACCTGGGGCATCGGATCAATGGCCATGGAAAGATCTAGGGTTTCACAGTGATTGAGGTTTCTACACTATGCAAATTTGTTCAACTGAGGTTTTTCAGGTCTACTATGTGTGCTTGGGATTATCAAATGGATCTTGGGATGATAAAGTGTTGATTTTGGTCAAAGTCAACTTGGAACGGTTGACTTTTTGACCAAAATCCACATTAAACTTTCAAAGGTTTTCATCTTATTTCATGATTCATTCAAAATTTTGCATGAAGTTCAAAGGAAAAGAAGACTAAAATTCAAAGTAGTGCAAAGTGGAGGGGAATCATGTTGGATTTAAAGTCAAAGCATGTCATATTCTGGTTCCAAGTTAATTACAGGATCCGATCAAGCCTCTCACAAAACAATGAATCCCATTACGAAAATTCCTATCCTCTACATTACACATTTACAAAGAAAATCATACAGACCATTGAATTTTCAAGCATGGAACCATTACAAATATCATCCATAGTACTTTTGCCGTTTCATATTGAATGATTATACAAGGGTACACCTTATGCTACAAGAACTCATAAAAAATCACTAGAGTTTACAAGACTGCATGGAAAAGCAAAAGTAATTTAATGTCGTGCTTTCATGTTCAAGCCTAATCCAAATTTCCTAAAGTGTGGTAACCAATATTTAAGTCTTCAGCCTTCAGATTATGCTTTAACCATGATCAAACCTGCAGCCTGCAATACAAAGAAAATAAACCAGTTTCAGTCAGTCCATACATACCACCTCATGTTCAAATTCACTATAAACCATGACATACCAAAAGCATACAAGCATTGTCCATTTAACCATATTCATAAACCAAAAAAAATCAATTCCAGTCATGAAAACAAAGATACTGAGCCTGCCAGTTTAAATACCCCCATGTACACTTTGATAAAAATAATCAGCTCACATATATACTCATACTAAAGATTGGTTCATGAACCTGCATATCAAAATACCACGGCAAAAAGGGGAAACCGGATTCGAAATTAGCAATGCACTCGAGTTCTGTCTACAGTCAGCATGTGTTCAGCTTCCAAACAGTTTTTAACTCATTAACAAGTGTTACTTGGCAGGGAGACTAACTTCAAGAAGAAATTGAAAAAAGGACATTTACTAACAAATAACAATTTCTAACAGATTCAGTTCTAACCTACAACCACCTTCTAACTGTCAAACAGAGCCGTAACAAACTCTAACAGCCCCAACTGTCAATAACCAACTCATAACAGAAAAGCCATCATGTAACTACCAAAAAAAATCAGGTACAAACTCAACAGAATTCATAACTACCTCCTAACCACCCTCTAACCAACTTTGTAACAAACCCTAACACTCT
Organism: Vicia villosa; assembly: GCF_029867415.1. Taxonomy (NCBI): domain Eukaryota; kingdom Viridiplantae; phylum Streptophyta; class Magnoliopsida; order Fabales; family Fabaceae; genus Vicia; species Vicia villosa. The sequence continues at coordinate 117,917,285 of NC_081182.1, read as the reverse complement.
AACAGAATTTAACTGAAATAGTTAACAGAAAAATCAGAATAAAAACTAACCTCAGAGTTGATTCAATCTCACCTTTCAACTTGTAACAGAATTCTTCAATCTATGGCTCAGATTCAAAGTTCTCAACTTTCATCAACCTCTATATAACAGAATCATCTCTCTCACTTCCCCTTCTAGGCACCACTCTCAACCATTTCCACACCCTCCACCATTCATCTTCTCTCTTCAACACTCTTCAACTTTCAGACCTTAACCATCTTCATCATCCAGTCATCATCTTCATACTCTTCATCCTAGACATTCATTCATCAATCTTCACCTTCACGGTTCAACCTTCAAAAACAGAAAAAGGATCATAACAGAATGGGAAGAGAGGGAGAAATCGAGAATCGATTTAGAAGGTTTCAAAGCTCACTATTAACAAACTCTTCAATCACCATGGATCTTTGTGGACCTCCGTTTTCGGCCATACCTCTCGCGGAGAGATACGTGAACTGACTTTTTTGTTTGTTTCTGCTTTCGTATTTGAAAATCAGAGAGTCGCCACCGACCTTTTATTTTATCCAACTAAGGAAAGGTTTATAAAAGAAACAGAAAAAAGACCTTTAAGAAATTCTGGGTAAGGGGGTAGGTTATACAAAGGGAAGGTGTTAGCACCCTTTGTATCTATGGTTATCCATGGGCTCTTTAATTTGCTTAGCTCACTTGTTTTCAATTGCTTTTAAATGCTCGTATGTGGTTTCAAATACCTTTGTAAATTGAATTTGTAATGATCCTTGTGCGGATGTATACAAAGTGTTTTTATCTTTCAAAAGATGCTTTGGAAAAAAGAGCGTTAACTCCGTAATGATCCTTGTTTGGATATATACAAAGTATTGTCTTTTTGAAAGTTTTATTTTGAAAAAACAATGATATATGAGAGATTTGTTTGTTTTGATTTGAGCAAGCAAATTAGGAGGTCTACCCTGAGTTATAAGGTCTTTATCCTATTTCCTTTAAAAATCTATCCTTTCACCGGATATAAACAAAAGGTTCGATTTTGTACTCGAAACAGTAGAATTTGATTTTGATTTTGAAAAGAATAAGAAAGGGATTACCTTAAGAGGTGCAAATGTGATTGTGTTTTGATTCAGGTATTTTATCTTTGAAGTTAGTGATCTAACGGTTCAATTTTATCTTTGGCATACACGCAGTTTATATGTGCTAGAATTTAAAATGCGGAAATGTAAAATGCAGAAAGTAAATCTACGCTATTACATCGATTGTGCGGGAAATGTAAACTACGCTATTTACATGAATTTGACAACCTATACATTTATCTAGGAATTTAAATTGCAAGAAAATAAAGAAATGTTTTTGGATTTTTTATGATTTGATTTTAATTATAATTAATGCATGATTAATTTAATTAAAATGAGGAAAAATATGAAAATAAATTTAAACCTAAAAATTAAGTTCAAAATATGTTCAAAATGCTTTTAAATTAATTTTAAAACAAAACTAATTTTTTTGAATTTTTTGAAATTGATTTGAAATTGATTAAGTTAATTAATACATAATTATACAAATAATTATACAAATAATTAAAACTTAAAGGTAAAATTATTCTAAATATGTACAAAATTAGCCTATAATATATAAATAATATTTAATATAAAGAACAATTTTTTTTATGATTTTTGATTGGGTGAAAATAATTAAAAGATAAATATATGTATATTATCTAATTAATTATACAAAATATTCAAATTATGAAGAAAAATAAAATAATTTTATATTAGAAAATAAAACATTATTTTAGAAACTTAAAAATATTTTGTGTATTTTTTGGATTTTTAAAACTATTTTTAATTAATTTTATAAAGAAATTAAAATAAAATAGAAAATAAAAAGATAATAATCAGATGTGATAATTAAATAGAGTCCATAATATGGTGCTTCATTCTGATGCGTTGGATTGATGAGTGGACGGATCTGATGGTTGCCAGCATGAGGGACCATAGCACGTGACGTACCTGCAAAACACTGAATCCAAAGTCAATTTAAAAACACGCGCGTGCCCTCCAGCCAATCAGAGGACGCCACGCATCATCTTCTTCCTCAGGATAGGGCTTTAACACCTTTCACTTGCAGGTGGTGTAAAAACTCTAACCTTTTACACCTGTTGGAAATAGCGAATACAAGCAAACAACAACATAAATTTGGCGCGATGCCATCATTTAATTCGTCTTGTTCATGCGAGCTTAATGGTACTATTTAGAACTCGTAATTTTGCACTAACTGTAAAGCCCTAAATTTGAAAGTAAGAACCCTAAAATGGTGGTTCCTCGTATAGGTGTCCAAACCTCAATTAAGTTTCCAGAAATGATTAGGACCTCAAACTAAACTTAAATATGAGTCTACATCTTGTTAAATATGCATGTGTTATGGGATTTTGGTGAGTTTTATTTCAAGCAAACCGTGAGGTCTTGTGGTCGAATCTGGATGTTCCAAGGCTTGCAACTGGTCTGGTTATGTTCAATGATACTTGAGAATTGTGTTTAAGTGTTTTGTTTGAATTGAAACAAGCTTGAATTCAAAATTCAAATTTGGAATTTCTTTGAAAATTTCAAGTGATTACAAGTATGGTTACAAGCATAGATTCTATTCTGAATTCGTGGTTTTTTATTTGTGAAGTACTCTAAGCTATTTATAAGCTATGTTGTGCTTAGAATTGAAGCCAAGAAGCCTTTGGTTGCCTTTGTTGAATTCTTGATTTTTTTATATTAAAACCCTTGAATTGTTGACCAAGTCTTGCTTCTCTTCAATGCTCTTGCCTTGTACCTCAATCTTCTGCAGAAAATTAAAGATTCTTGGATGACTCATGCTTAGAAACTAAGCTATCCATTATCCTTCCATTTTCCATTTTCATTTAATCTTAAAATAGGATAAAATTAAACCAAAAATGGATAAAAATGGTGTGGGCTTTGTCTTGGTCGTGGGAGGCCCACAATATCATGGCAAACATGTTTGAACCATGAAAACTTGGCCCCATTTGGAAAAAATACATTTTTGAGCAATGTTGGTTTTATGCATTTACCCAAAATTTAGCCAACTTCAACAAGGTGTAAATCCCTCAATTTTTTTCATATGAAGGAGATCTTGCACTTTTTGGAAACCTCAAAGAGTCCTCTAACCAATGTCTTTGGTCTCATGTCAAAATGATTTTTTATGCTCCTTGTGTGTCCTTTTGAAAAAAGTGTCTTTTTGTTGACTTTGAAAATGACCTGTAATGTCTTTGTTCATATTTTTCAAATGGTGAATGTAATGACCATGGGATCAATTGCATTTGAAAGATAATTGAATTTCCTTCAAAATGAGCTTTGGTTTGAATTTTTTGGACGAAGGATGAGAGAGTTATGACTAGTCAAAGTTCAATTGACTTTTCAGGCAAAAACCCTAATTTTGAATCTTAGGGTTTTGTTGATTTTTGATCTTTTCTTGATGAATTATGATCATCCAATGATCAAATGATGAATCCTTTGACAAAATAAGGATGTTGACAAAAAATTTCATTTTTGACTGTCTGTTGACTTTTTTGGTCAAACAGGTCGTCTGTTGACTGTTTGAGCTGCTGACGGTGCGTCTGAGTGAATTGAAGTCTGAAAATTTGTATGATGGTACTTTGAGATATATGGATGTCCATGAAATCCATTTGAGGTCTCAAAAACTTGTTTCTCCTGAAAAACAAGAAACCCTAGTCAGGGACTGTTTGTGTAGGAGACAGTTAAGCGTACCTGATTTTTGTGCAGTGTTGAGTCTCTGCTAATCATGTGATATTCAGAAGATTTCTAGGACAAAAATCTTGGAATTTTGAAATTGCAATAGTTTGATTTGATTGATGGTACAAAACACTGAAAATTGTACTGCCAGCAGTTTGACTGTCAACTGACTGTTCAGGCATTAATGCAGCAGTTAGAGTGAAAAATCAACAGTCAAAGTTAATTTTCTTTTTGTTGTTTTTGTTTTATATGAAAGATGAAAGTTTATTTACATGACTTGTTAAAAAACACAGACATAATAAATAACTATTATTTACTGTACGCGAGCAAAATTACCGATAATAACCCTGAAAATCATTTAATGCACAGAAAAATGAATATTTGACTGGCAGAAAACACACAAAATATTATCTGAATAATTAAGCAACAGTATGACAAATAGTACAACATTTAATACTGACAGTACAAATATTACATACTATAATGGACAGTACGACGAATAAACGGTACATTTAAGAAAATAAGAGATACGGCAAACTTTAAGAATGACGATTAATAACCCATGCTACAAACAATAACATGTAGATGATTGGGAGTGTAAGCATCCCAGGTCCACATTTTTCCGGGCTATGTAGACAGAAGAAAGACATGATCACCGTAGCAATGGTGATGACCATAAGAAAACACGTTTCCCACCGCTTCGCCATTTTATCGGGGAAGAAGAAAGAATGGATATGAAGTAGAAATTTGAGAGATGATTTAGAATTTGATGTGAGATTTTATGGAAAAAATGAGAGGTATTTATAGAATGAAAAGAAGGATAGAGACGTTGGGGAATGAAGTGATTCCGTACAAAAAAGGAATTTTGAGTGGAAGTAAGATTTGAAAGAAAGTGTATGATAGTGTTGGGAAAAAAAGATGTATAGAATAAAGTTAAGATTTGATTTTTGAAAAAATAGATTTGAAAAGATTTTGAAAATAATGGAATATAGTACAAAAGTTAGTGGGAAACAAAAAATAATAATGTACTTGTTACCAGTACAGTCTGAGTTTCCTGATTCTGCGCCTGCAAAAGATTTAACTCTTGATCAATTGTGTCAGTACTATTTATCTGCAAGTAAATTTCAAATAAATAGCATGTGTGAAGTAATAAACAGTACTTGACGTTTGCGTAAAAATAAATCCGACAGCGAGCCAAAATACTGTATAAGAAAAATTCTAAAAACTAAGTATTTCATATGTCAGGATATTTATGAAATAAAAATCCATGATTATATGAGACTCTTAATTTTTAGATTGGAGTTTTCTTGAAAAAAGATGCGGGCAAATTTTGGGGTATAACAGTTGCCCCTATTCAGTCTTCTTAAACCTGAAGAGATTGTCTGAAATCTGAAGGTGGAAGATGATTGAATATTTTAGATGCCCTTAAAATTTGCACTTACCTTGATCGGCAGAGATGTTGGAAGTTGCATTTGAATGTTGTCTGAGAAATGTTGTTGGAAGATTGAAACATTACCTGAGATGGGCTTTCAGATGCCATCTGGCAATTGTGTTGATGGTTTGCTCACCAGAATGAATCCATTGATTATATCTTGATGAAGGATTTTAAAGTCTTTGTGTTGACTGTTTCGGAACCGTCCAAGGTTACCGCTTTAAGTCTAGGAGGATGATCGTTACGGAATTTGTCCAAAATTTTTCCGTTTTAGATTTTGGAAGTTGATCGTTGTGGAATCGTCTGAGGTATCAGCTTTAGATCTTCGATGGTAGATCGTTCTGGAACCGTCTGAGGTATCAGCTTTAGATCTTCGATGGTAGATCGTTATGGAACCGTCTGAGGTATCAGCTTTAGATCTTCGATGGTAGATCGTTCTGGAACCGTCTGAGGTATCGGCTTTGATCTGTGTTACTTTTTTTTTTGAGTTGATAAGTGATTTGGAAAGAGAGATCTTTTCAGAATGAATCTTCGGCTTGATTATATCTGTGAGGACTGCTTATCTGAAAAGAATTCAGTGGAACACTGCATGTGATTGAGAACATCTTTGTTGAAGATATCCGTCTGCCTGAAAAAATCAAGTTAGTGATATGCAATGTTTATGATGCATGTAATGTAAGATATTCTCGAGCTAAAGGAGAAATATGCATGTTATGTTGTGTATGAATATGTGTATGAATATGCGTATGATGTATGATGTATGAATATGCGTATGAATATGCGTATGATGTATGATGCGAGCGTGTCAAGCTTCTAGTTGGGAAAATAAATTCCCGCCAGTCATCTGGATATGACTATATTGTGATTGTTGATGATCTTTTGTCTTGTTCGAGTACCCTCGGCTGGGGAACTTCTTTGAGAACCATGGTACTCTGTTGAAGGATCTTCGACTACCGCTTGGGAATGACAGGTAGTTGGAAGTTCTGATTTTGATGCCCTTTTAAGTGGGAATGAGGAAGATGCATAATCCTCCGATGCATTATCCGACCAAGTCTTGGTGTGGAGATCACACTTTCTGGAGATAGTAATCTGGAACAGCCCTGCTGGGGGATAAGATTTCTCGAATCACTTCGTTTAGAAATCTTTTTTGAGGAATTTGTTGAGAAATGTATTTCTCTTAGGGATTTTTCTTCTGATGCTAGATTTGGGATGATGTCCAGATGATTGGGACATTACCAGAATGCTATTCCTGTTTTTCTTTTGGTAAACATCAATCATATTCAAATGCACATGTTCATTCAAAATTATCATTGGGATGTTTACGTATTCAAAACAGAAAAGTGAAAACGTTGATTTTGAGCCTAAGCTGCATTGAAAAAGAGCCATGATAGGCTGATTAGTACAGGGAGACAACAATCCTAGAAGTAGGAAGTTGTCATAAAGCTTTGGAAAATATTTATAAAGATAAATAGCTATGTGAAAATGATCCAGTCAAGTTTCAATTCTGCTATTGCCAATCTGTCTTCGAGCATCTCATCCCTCGCTTATTGGAAGAAAGTGATTGGACTGATCGGTGTCTTTGATGTGTTGAATCTTGACGGTGAGTATGCAGCTGAATATAACATAGTTGTATGCTTTGTTCCCTAACTTTTGCCTAGGCTGCCCTTTCAGGTTTTCAGCCTACTGGGACGATTTTATTTAGTCTCTAATTTTTTCCTGGATCGCCCTTTCGGGTTTTCAATCCACCGAGACGCTCATTTTTTGCCTAAGTTGCCCTTTCGGGTTTTCAACTTAGCGAGCTTTTCTATTCAAGCGAAATACTTTTTGACTATGTCCGCATTTACAGGGTGTGGGAAATCCTCGCCATCCATGGTGGTAAGCAACATGGCACCGCCGGAGAATATTTTCTTGATTACGAATGGTCCCTCATAGGTGGGAGTCCATTTGCCTCTGGGATCACCTTGTGGTAAGATGATGCGTTTGACAACCAAGCCACCAGTTTGGTATGCTTGACTTTTGACTTTTTTGTTGAAGGCTTTGATCATGCGTTTCTGGTACAATTGACCATGACAAATAGCTACGAGCCTTTTCTCATCAATCAAGTTTGTCTGGTCCAACCGTGTTTGAATCCAATCGTCTTTGTCTAGATCGGCTTCTTTCATAATCCTTAGGGAAGGAATCTGAATTTCAATTGGAAGAACTGCCTCCATACCATAGACTAAGGAGAATGGAGTTGCCCCTGTTGAAGTACGCGCAGATGTGCGATAACCATGAAGAGCAAAAGGTAACATCTCATGCCAGTCTTTGTAGGTTACTGTCATCTTTTGTATGATTTTCTTGATGTTCTTATTGGCAGCTTCCACCGCGCCATTCATCTTTGGTCGATATGGAGAGGAATTATGATGTTTGATCTTGAACTGTGTGCAAAGTTCAGTAATCATTCTGTTGTTTAGATTTGTGCCATTATCCGTGATGATCCTTTCAGGAATGCCATACCGACAAATGAGATTGTGCTTGATAAATCGGGCCACAACATTCTTGGTGACAGAAGTAAATGAAGCTGCTTCTACCCACTTTGTGAAGTAGTCAATAGCGACCAGGATAAAGCGATGTCCGTTGGAGGCAATAGGCTTGATTTCTCCAATCATATCAATACCCCACATTGCAAAAGGCCAAGGAGTCGTCAGCACGTTTAACGGGACTGGAGGTACATGTACTTTGTCAGCATATATCTGACATTTGTGACAGATTCTGGAATGATGATGGCAGTCCGTCTCCATGGTAGACCAGTAATAACCTGCTCTGAGGATCTTTTTAGCCATTGTATGTCCACTTGAATGAGTACCAAAGGTACCATCGTGTATGTCTTCCATAATCTGTTCTCCTTCCTTCTTGTTTACACAACGAAGTAAAGTCGAGTCATGGTTGCTGTCGCACGCTTGCGAAAATGTGAACAGAGTCGCCACCAATATATTTATCCCATAAGGGAAAGGAATATCAGAAAACCTAGGAAAGGATAAGAACAGGGTCTTGCGACCAGAGATAAGGTACGGGAGTCGGTTACGCAAGGGGAAGGTGCTAGCACCCCTCACGCCCATCGTACTCGATGGTATCCACATATGTTTGTTGCTATCTAAAGGGTGTATAAATCTAAAGCTTAATTACTAAGGGAATGCATGCAAATGAAAGAAAAGAAACACGGGGAAAAAAAGGTTTATAAATAATTGTGCTCGCTCAGGCCCCGCGACCCAATGCCTACGTATCCTTTTCAGGAATCAGAGCGCCGTAGTTCGGCTCTTTAGTTTTTGTTTGTTTTTGTGTTTTTTAATGGACGAAGTTACATTCGCACTCCGCTACTCGACCTCTGGAGTCTTAAGCTGGGAATGGAGCGGAAATAACGTGTCCGATTAAAGAATGCCTCGGATGCGAGATAGAGAAGAGAGTTTGAGCGTTCAAGTGGCACCCTAAAGCAAGGGAGACTCGAGTTGCTCTATGGTTTGTGTTTTTTAACGTTGGGAACTTACGCTCGAATGGTTCCCTAAAGCAAGGGAGATCCAAGCACTCGAATGATTCCCTAAAGCAAGGGAGATTCAAGCTTCCATTCCCTTTTTATTAGTCAAGCATTTATTAGTCATTTTTTAAGGTGTTTTCTTTGTATCTTTTAAGGGAATTAAAATCAAGCATTTGTTAAGTGTTTTAAAGTTGAAAAGGAAAAGAAACTAGCCTAAGCAAACTAGCCTAATATGAAGGGAATTTTTACCTAATGTTATCATGGTTTCTACCTAAGGTTAGGAATAAAAGAATACGAAAATAAAGATCACAATTAGAAGTCATAAGTAAGATACATGAGCAAAATTGAGTAAGGATACAATGGTACAAAATTATACACAAGCATGTAATGACAAGTCAAGAATATAATACAAAAATGAACAAAAAATACTACTATTTTTATATTGATTTTTATGGGAGAAATTGAATTCTAATTTGAACAAAAGAAATTAAAATGATTAGCCTAAAAAACTAATATTTTTTATGATTATTTTTTATATGACAAAATATGTATTAAAGGTCTAAAACAATAAGAAAAGTCAGCATTTTTATTACTAAAAGAAGTGACAAAAAAATCTAATTAAAATCTAAAATAAAGATGTAAACAGGGGGCATGAACTGAGAAAAGAGGTGTGATGAGCAAGGCGCAGGGCCCAGCGGTTCTGGCCCAAACAAAGTTTTTGTATAGTTTTCTGTTCAGCCAAAAACGGGCCAAGAGGGGTGTGAATAGACTATGGCCCAAGGGATTCATCAGAACTTAACTAAATTAGATTTTATTATTTGGTTTTAACAAAGATGACTTAATCTCCATTAACAATTCAGATTAACGTTAATCATGCATATTTAACCCCCTAAAACTCAATCAATTCAATATTAATCTCAATTAATAAAAAACAAAAGAAAGGGGTAATTAGGGTTATGTTATGATTCACATCTCACGTTCACTCTCCCTCCATGTTTTTTTCTCTCAAACGAACAAAACGGCGACGACGGCCTACCCTCGCCGTGAACCACCGTCTCCCTCCTCTCAAACACTAAAACTCAAACGCAAAACCCAATCTATTTCTAACCCTCAATACGTACATGGATTCAGATTCTCACAGTTTGTTTCCATGAAACGGGATCGAAGAGGAAAGTTGTGAAACCCTAAGTTTTGAAATCATAGATTAAGGGGATAACATCTAAGGATTCACGCAATTGGGAGAGGGATTTGATCGACAGCAACGAGTATAACAATATATCAATCAAATTTCAAAATGGAAGATGAAGTAGATCGAACTTACCTGGATCAGAAGATACGCGTGTGATGACGAGAATACCAGAGGTGAAGCTCTAACTAGCTTGGCGAAATAAACGCGAGTTCTTCAGGTAATTTTCAGTTGCTTAAATCTTTGTTCTTCTCTCAATTTCTGCTTCTTCTTCTATTTCTTCTTTTATCTTTTTCGTGTGTGGATCTTTCTGCGTTTGAGTTGTCGCGATTGTGAGATAAAGATTGGGAATTGATGATGGTGAAGGTGACGATTCGCCGGCGATGAAGTGAGGCTTAGCTCAGCCTCTTTCAGAGCCTGGTGATGGCTCTGAAGACGCTTTGTGAGGAGCTTTGAGTGTGGGGAATGAGAGTAGAGAAAGAAAGATGAATGGATAATAGATTTGCAGAGAAGATAATGGAGAATTCGGAATGATGGAGCAGATGAATTGAGTGTGTGAATGGTGGATGATGCGTGGAGAGAGTGGTGATGGACTTGCAGAGGGAGTTGAAGAGTGATTGAAGATGAAGATGGTGTGAAAAATGGTGGAGAAGAGGTTTGAAGATGGTGATTTCGCAGAGTTTGTGGAGTGAGGATGGTGATGAATGATGAAGACCAAAAGTGAAGTAGTGAAGAAGAATGAAGATGAAGTTGATTGTGGAGAAGTGAAGAATGGCTGAGATGGAAGAGTGAAGGAGTTGAAACAGAGTGAAGATGATGAATGGAAGTGAGAAATGGTGGAGAGGCTTTAAAAATGGAGGGAGGTTTGAATATATAGAGATTGAGAGGGAAAAGTTAGTTGAGGGAGGAGAGATTATAGCCCTTGGATTGAGTTTCGGTTATGAGATTGGAGGGCTGAGATTGAGTCTCCTATAAGGTTAGTTATCCAGTGATTTTTCTGTTATAACTCGGTTTCAATTGGTTAAAGGTTGTTAGGGTTGGTTAGAGGAGTAACTGATTCTGTTATGCTTCTGTTTTGACAGTTATAGATGGTTATGTGAGCTGGCAGTTAGTAATTGGTTAGAAGGTTTAGAGTGGTGGTTATGGATTCTGTTATTTTCTGTTAGATTTAGGAAAAGTTTGTTATAACAGTTAGGATTTGTTAGAAATATGGTTACAAGTCTGTTAGAGAAAATAGAAAGGGGTTAGTTAGAGGGTTGTTAAGTTAGTTATGATGTTTATGTATGATATGATGTGGCTGGGAGTTTTATGCAACTAATTGGTAAATGAATGATTAGGCTGTTAGGACGGGTTCCTGTTGGTTTATGCAGGGCTGCTGGTTTGAATTATTTTGTAGTTTAAATTAATGGTTCTGAAGTGTATTTGGCTGGAAAGTCTTGTGCGGCTCTTAAGTTGATTTTGAACTATTTGGATGAAGATTCAGAACTGTTTTGAAACATATTGATGCTACATCTTGTTCTTTGCAGGGTTTGAATCATGTCGAGTCTCTTCTTTCCTTGAATCAACTCCACTTCATTGGATTCCATTGGATAAGAGTCTGAAGAAGTGGACTAGTCTTTGCGGATTCGGAAGGCTTTTTTTTTGAAGGAGAACTAATCATACTTGAAGCTGGACAAGCGATGATACCCGCATCATTTTCAGCACTGTCAACAGAAGGAATGGTGTGATGATGATGTGATAAATAACTCAAGGGGACCCATGGAGATCTTTTCAAGTAAAGCAAAAAAATGAAGTTGAATGAAGACATAGCAATTTTAATGGATCTCTTTCTTGCTGTTTTTGTACTTTTCTTTGTAATGATTGTGTATTTTGTAATGGTTTTGGTAATGGAAATTGGGACTTTGGACTTGGATAAATATGATTGATTGTAATTATAAACATGTAACGTTGAACCTTCATAGTGAAATTGGACTTTAAGCTTGTAAATTTGTTGTGGAAATCTTGGAACGAGGCTTGTAATGAGCCATGATGCTTGAATGAACTTTGCCAATAGTTTCTTCTTACATATTGAATATATTTTTAACTTGAACTCTAAGTGAATCCCTGTCATATTGTTGATTATTGTTGCTTGGTAACTTCGAACGAAGAGGAGAGCCTTAAGAACCATAGAGAATGTTAATTATTAAATATCCTTGATCCCAATACCAAGTTTTTGATTAATGATGCATGATGTGTGAAATGACCTAGTGGATGAAATTGTGAGATGCATAAGCCAATTAAGAATAATTAGATGGGAAAATTTTGGGGTGCAACAGCTGCCCCTATTTAATCGTCTTAAATCTGAAGGAGATATTGGCGCCAGCCTTTCGAAACTTCAAGATAGAAGAAGATTAAATACCAAGTGAACCTGAAAATTTGCCTGATGAGAGATAGGAACCGTTGGGAGAAAAGATGGTGTCATTTTATTGAGGAATGTCAACTCTGGGTTGAGCAAATTAACTCTGGGTTAGAAATGAAATAAACTTCAACCCAGGGTTGAAAAAGAAAAGTGGGTCGACTCTGGGTCGAAGAGTAAGGAAGTCAACTCTGGGTTGAGAAAGAAAGAAAGAAAATCAACTCTGGGTTGAAAGGAGATAACCGTCAACTCTGGGTTGAGTGGGAAATAAGACAAAAGATAACCGTCAACTCTGGGTTGAGTGGGAAATAAGACAAAAGATAACCGTCAACTCTGGGTTGAGTGGGAAAAGGATAAAGGATGACCGTCAACTCAGGGTTGAGTGGGAAAGGAGAAAAGATAACCGTCAACTCTGGGTTGAGTGGGAAAAGACAAAGGATAACTGTCAACTCTGGGTTGAGTGAGAAAAATGAACAAGGTAACCGTCAACTCTGGGTTGAGAGGGAAAAGATGAAATCAATTCTGGATTGAATAAAGGATAACTGTCAACTCTGGGTTGAGTGGGAAGAGACAAATGATAGCCGTCAACTCTGGGTTGAGTGGGAAAGAGAAATAAACAATTCTGGATTGAACAAAGGATAACCGTCAACTCTGGGTTGAGTGGGAAAGAGAAATAATCAATTCTGGATTGAACAAAGGATAACCGTCAACTCTGGGTTGAGTGGGAAGGAAGAGAGATAACCGTCAACTCTGGGTTGAACAAATGATAACCGTCAACTCTGGGTTGAGTGGGAAAAAGAAGTCAATAAGAAGTATCCGTCAACTCTGGGTTGAGTGGGAAAAGAGAAATCAATTCTGGATTGAACAAGGGATAACCGTCAACTTTGGGTTGAGTGGGAAAAGAAACAAGAGATAACCGTCAACTCTGGGTTGAGTGGGAATAACAAAAGATGGCCGTCAACTCTGGGTTGAGCGGGAAGAGAGACAAAAGATAACCGTCAACTCTGGGTTGAGTGGGAATAACAAAAGATGGCCGCCAACTCTGGGTTGAGTGGGAAAAGAGACAAAAGATAACCGTCAACTCTGGGTTGAGTGGGAAAAGGATAAAGGATGACCGTCAACTCTGGGTTGAGTGGGAAAAGGATAAAAGGTAACCGTCAACTCAGGGTTGAGTGGGAAAAAGACAAAAGATAACCGTCAACTCTGGGTTGAGTGGGAAAGGGAATCAAGAAAAAGAGATGACCGTCAACTCTGGGTTGAGAGGGAAAAGATAATTAACTCGGGGTTAAAAGATGAAAGAAAGTCAACTCTGGGTTGAATACAAAAACATCAACTCTGGGTTGAAGAAAGATGAACATGATTGACTTTGGGAGATGACACCACAGTGGTAACTCTGAGTGATCCAGTAGTATATCAATTTGAATACTTGTAGGGACCTCATCTGATGAGTAACTTGGCTTATGCTTCATATGTGATGCTTGATTTGTTTTATGCACTTTTGGAGATGCAATGCAATGAATTCTATATGCAGTGTACTGATTGATCAGGGTTTCCGCTTTGTGGGGAATAGATTAGGTGGAGTTCTGAACTCTGCTTGATTCAAGATAGGGTGGATGCCCCTGCTTTATTGATGATTGGATCATTGAGGGAGATATGCCAATGAGAATGCAATGATATATATGATGAATGTATGGAATAATTGTTTCCAAGATATAAGTGGATGGATGATGCCTTTGTGGAAAGGTCATAGCTTGAAGGATAGAATTTATGGAGGTGAGGCGTTTGGCTTGACTCCTCAACACCTATCTCGTTATCTGACACTTGATCGAAGATGAAGAGATGAATTGTGGCTAGCTTGCCCCAGCTTGTATGATCTCTCGAGGTAGAACTTTGATAATGCTCGAATCATGGAGATTTGCAATGGTATGCCCCAATGCTGATCATGGAATGAATGCCCCAGGTTGAGAGGAACTATTCCACCAAATGGATGCTTCAGGTATTTGCTCAGTGGATGACCAACCTTTGCCTTTGTAAGATTACTCGATGGAAATTTAATGTTGAACTTTCCTTGGTATCAAGTACTTATTTTCAGATTAGAGACGATTCTGTTTTGAAAGAGATAATGAGAATGCAATGCACATGTTAATCTCAAAAGAAAAGTTTTATTTGTCAAAATGTTGTATTGATACTAACACAAGTGACACAGCAACATTAGGAGTCAGTTTGACATGATTTTACAGTTTGTATGCTTTCGGAACAAACCCTACTTCAATTAGGACTTTTGAGGGTTGTAACGTGGCCGGGTTCACGGTTTGAGAAACAAAGGATAAAGGCTCAAATTCTACTTAACCCGCCCCTCTTCGTGATGTTCTCCAGTCCTATGTTCAGCTAGTTCGACACGAGTATTCGCCTTTCAGGAAGGATTGTGATGGATGAGGATCCTTTATGGCTTTGATGGAGGTGGCAGCCACCCCTTGGTGCTTTTGTTGATGGTCACAACAACTTGTCCCTTGGAGTATTTTTCTTCTTGTTCTTTTCTTTTGCTTTCCCTAACTTTTGCCTGGACAAAAAGTTTCTTTTGATTTTGGTTTCCGTTGTCCAGCGGAATATGCCCTAATTTTTGCCTAAGTCATTTGCTTAAAAGCTTTTCTTTTTTCTTTTGACTTAGCGGGCTATTTTTTTTTTTATCATTTTGATCATGATTCATAACTTTCTTTTCATTCTTTTTTTTGTCTCGTTCGGGAACAAGTTGTATGACTTTTGTGATTGACTTGATGAAAAGGTTGTGACTGCCTTCTTCTTAGTGAATGAGAGACATTCATTGTGGATTGTGCTCTTCTTCTTTTGTTGTGAGATATGATTGATCCTCTGATGGAATATCTGAAAATTGAGCGCTCGGTCCCACTAACTGAAGACTACCCTGCCCCTGGTTAAGATTGAGGGTTTTGTGTTTTTTGAAAAGAAACTACTACTCCTTAGGCTCAAAGGGGTTGACGAAGGTTTCACTCCCTTATAACTCCGGTGTTTAGGAATTGAAACAATGCCTGTACATCGTCAGCAGGATCTTTGTTCCAAAAGCATACAGTTAGTAGTTCATACGTTTTTGATTTTCATCATTCTCTTTTTTTAGTTGCTTAAGACAAATGAGTTGAATATCAATGAACATAATGACAAAGATGAAATGATTTGAGAAAAACATGTATATTACATTATTTTTATTTATTCAAACAGAATGAGTTTCTTACAATGAGAAGTACTTGATAACAACAAAAGTAATACAGTTGAAAATACTTTGAAGTAATCTAGACAATGGCAAGCTTGGCCTTATGCAAGTGAAATGTTCTCTGACAAACACAAAGTCTTCAGGCTCTAGTGGTGGAAGGTGCCCCCTTTAGGGGGCATGGAGTTTTCTGATGTTAGCTTGATCTTGTTTGTAATTCTCCATGATTCTTCTTCTGTGAGCTCTTGTCAGATATCGATGTGGAGGAATCGCCTTGTCTAATATGATGGAGAGGAAGAGTGGTAAGAGTCTTGGTAACCATGGATGCACATGCATGAATGCAAAAATGTTAATGATGATGCAAATGCAGCATAACTCAGGATCAAGGATCAATGCCTCTTGGATAATAGCTTCTCATGGTCAATAAGATATGGTCGAATCCTCCAGATTCAGAGGTTCGACGTTGCTTTCTGGATAAATAGCTTGTGCATAAGTCAAAGATGGTCGAACCCTCCAGATTCAGAGGTTCGACGTTGATTCTGATAGATAACTGATGTAGAACTTCTGTATAAGTCAAATGTCCCAGGATCAAAGGTTCGACGTCTTTTATTGAATAGCAGAAATCAGGGTATGATGGAGGTCAAGTTTCCTGTCCCACCCCAATCTCACGGGTATGTATCTAGACACGGACAAGTGGTCCCTAATGGTCACCAGGGTCTACAGTTCCCATGGGGTACAAAGTGTTTGAGGCAACAAGCGTGCCAGACACAGTGTTCCATGAAAGAACCTCGCCCAGTTGTGGTACCCCATGTCAAGCTCGATCGTAGCAAGGGCTACGGGAGTCGACATGAGCATCCACGCTAATCCTATGTGTCACTGGCCTGGGTAGTGGGCCTTTTACCTCATACAAACCCCCACCTGCAAAACAGAACAGAAGACCCCAGGGAACACAAAATATAATCCATATGCATGATGTGCAAACAGAAATAAACATGATATGCAGGCAAAGAATAAGCATGCAAACATATATACAAGGTATAGACATAAAACAAGTAAACACCCAGTAAATAAACAAACAAACGCAGGCTAGGATCGACTCGCTAAGAATGGACCCGCAATAGGTCTAGCAACATCCCCGGCAGAGTCGCCAGCTGTCGCACGCTCGCGAAAATGTGAACAGAGTCGCCACCAATATATTTATCCCATGAAGCAAGGGAGACTCGAGTTGCTCTATGGTTTGTGTTTTTTAACGTTGGGAACTTACGCTCGAATGGTTCCCTAAAGCAAGGGAGATCCAAGCACTCGAATGATTCCCTAAAGCAAGGGAGATTCAAGCTTCCATTCCCTTTTTATTAGTCAAGCATTTATTAGTCATTTTTTAAGGTGTTTTCTTTGTATCTTTTAAGGGAATTAAAATCAAGCATTTGTTAAGTGTTTTAAAGTTGAAAAGGAAAAGAAACTAGCCTAAGCAAACTAGCCTAATATGAAGGGAATTTTTACCTAATGTTATCATGGTTTCTACCTAAGGTTAGGAATAAAAGAATACGAAAATAAAGATCACAATTAGAAGTCATAAGTAAGATACATGAGCAAAATTGAGTAAGGATACAATGGTACAAAATTATACACAAGCATGTAATGACAAGTCAAGAATATAATACAAAAATGAACAAAAAATACTACTATTTTTATATTGATTTTTATGGGAGAAATTGAATTCTAATTTGAACAAAAGAAATTAAAATGATTAGCCTAAAAACTAATATTTTTTATGATTATTTTTTATATGACAAAATATGTATTAAAGGTCTAAAACAATAAGAAAAGTCAGCATTTTTATTACTAAAAGAAGTGACAAAAAAATCTAATTAAAATCTAAAATAAAGATGTAAACAGGGGGCATGAACTGAGAAAAGAGGTGTGATGAGCAAGGCGCAGGGCCCAGCGGTTCTGGCCCAAACAAAGTTTTTGTATAGTTTTCTGTTCAGCCAAAAACGGGCCAAGAGGGGTGTGAATAGACTATGGCCCAAGGGATTCATCAGAACTTAACTAAATTAGATTTTATTATTTGGTTTTAACAAAGATGACTTAATCTCCATTAACAATTCAGATTAACGTTAATCGTGCATATTTAACCCCCTAAAACTCAATCAATTCAATATTAATCTCAATTAATAAAAAACAAAAGAAAGGGGTAATTAGGGTTGTGTTATGATTCACATCTCATGTTCACTCTCCCTCCATGTTTTTTTCTCTCAAACGAACAAAACGGCGACGACGGCCTACCCTCGCCGTGAACCACCGTCTCCCTCCTCTCAAACACTAAAACTCAAACGCAAAACCGAATCTATTTCTAACCCTCAATACGCACATGGATTCAGATTCTCACAGTTTGTTTCCATGAAACGGGATCGAAGACACTACGCCGTACAAGAGCTTTCACAGCGCTTTTTTTGGCCTTTAACAGCGCTTTAAAGCGCTGCCAAAGCCAGCGCTGGCGTAGGCTACGAAAGCGCTTTTAAAAGCGCTCTGGTAGACCCCCCCTTTAAGAGCGCTTTCCTGGAAAAAGCGCTCTGGTAGGACCCCCTATAAGAGCGCTTTCCTGGAAAAAGCGCTCTGGTAGACCCCCCTTTAAGAGCGCTTCTTAGTAAAAGCGCTGGCAAAGACCAGTAAAAAAGCAAAAAAAATTAAAAAATTACGCAGCATACAAAAGCGCTTTTGGAAAAGCGCTCTGGTAGGCCCCCCTATGAGAGCGCTTTTTCTGGAAAAAGCGCTCTCATAGGGGGGCCTACTAGAGCGCTTTTCCAAAAGCGCTTTTGTATGCTGCGTAATTTTTTAATTTTTTTTGCTTTTTTACTGGTCTTTGCCAGCGCTTTTACTAAGAAGCGCTCTAGTATGTGGACCTTTAAGAGCGCTTTTTAGAAGCGCTGTAGTTGCTAAATGAGGTATTTTTATGTGCAGCCTATAATTTAATCCTCCCAGTCGACCTGTAATGTTTTCGACCTGTAATATTTTCGACCTGTAATATATTTTCGACCTGTAATATATTTTCGACTATATTATTTCAGCCATCAGTAAGACAATATATATACTAATATATACCATTATAATATCCAAAATTATATATATACATCATTACAAAATTATATATATACATCATTACAAAATCAACAATATTATAGTTCAAATCTGCATGAAAAATAGCTTAATATAAAATTGACACAATTCCTCTTTGATTTCTTCTAACTTTAGCTTCGAGTACCCAGCAGCACGGAATTCGTCAAGGTACTATAAAACAAAAACATAATATGAATAATATATTTAGGTAAATGTAATAAATTATATGAAATTATCTTAAGTTATAACTTTATACCGTGGGAGGAATCTCTAATTGATTCGCCTGAATGATTTCTTTCATAAACCTCAATACAAAGTATCCGCAGTCTGAACTGTTACGCTGTAGCGGACACTACATAGAAAAACAAATAAGATTCTATATAAGTTGTCTTGTTTTACCAAGTAGCATAAATATTATAAGCAAATTTGTGAAAAGTAATGTACCTGCACTTCGATCCAGGTGATGTTGTTTGATTTAGTCCGGGATACCTGTGCGTCCCGTTGACTACGGAATACTTGTATTGATCTAATTAACAAATATATAAAAGCATATGTTTAGATCAATCCCACAAATAAGTAAATATATAAATATACACGAATATATATTTAGAACGATCCTACTTACAAATCAACGATTTCCTTCATGGCCGGATAATTGGTCCATTCACCCTTTACCGAATTCAGATAATACACGACTTCCCTTATCGGGTTGATAGCAAGCAGCAACCAGTGTGCTCTATAAATTAAAACAATAGGTTATATGAAAATATTGCTATACACTAAAGAAACAGAGATTAGATGAATAAAGAATGAGAAACTAACCCTACTGGTCGGGTATTATACGCCCAAAGATGCAGACATTCTGTATTGCCGGTGGACATGAATCTATCGACTAAGCGCTGTCTAACAGATTCCGGATCCGAAACAATTTCCATTCCGCTGCAATGGGCGGAAGACACGAACCGGAATCTGTTAGACAATGCAGTCCCGCGCAACACTCTGTCATACAACAACCTTAAATAAAAACATAATAAACATTAGATTCTTTTCATTGAAAAGTGTAAATAAATTATATTGTGGGACTAATTAAATAATATATCGGATGAGTGAATATTACCGGATGTATGATTGCATATTACTGACGCCTAGTTGATCTTGGTTAAAAATCTCTTGCAAGTCATCAATTGTAATATGTGACTTGAACTCAATACCGAAGACACTTTCATCCATATCGATTTCCCGTAAAGCACCATCCTTCATATCGGACATATCAACCATTGTTGCGAGTGTCGCCCGGTATCGAGGCACAAAAGCACCGCCTTTTCTTGCCGCTTGCTTCGGAGGACCACTGGGTGGTACGCTACGAACCTGCTGCGTCACTTGTTGTGACTCCCGAGCGGATGCCTAAAAATCATATAAGTTAGGTAAAATATAAAATCATGCATATTTTGATTCAGATTATATATTAACACTTTAAATGTACCTCTTTTAGCGATGCAACAGACTCCTCCTCCTGTAAAATCCCTTTACCCTTAATTGCGGGTTTTATAGGAGCAGTCTAAAAATAAAATGTAAAACATAATTAATAAACGGTTTAGAATTGACATTCGAAAACTAAATGATTCATAATCGTTTTCAATTTACCTCATCACTAATGGTAATGAGCTCCGAGGGCCATGCAACAAACGATCCTATTGCATCTCGCAGCAATGTCGTCTCTGAGACCATGTCAGGTACCGGTAGAATCGCATCACGATCTAATACAACATCCACCGATACTTTCAGGTGTCCATCCGGGAGCGGTCTGTGGTGAAGTAAATCTCCCGAAGTGTTGTGCACTTTTCCCTTGCCAACTAGTCGATAATTCGGTTCCGATAAGTATAGTTGGCAAGATGAAATGCCCTAAACCAAAAGTAAATATAAAGTCATTATCATTAATAAAATAGAACAGTTTGTAAGGAAAAAAACTTATAATTACCTCGGGAAATTTCTTTTGATAGTTGATACTAGCCTTATCACTAGTTTCTCTCACCGATGAAGTGTTGCACTTTTCTCTCATATACATATCTTTATCTCTTTGCAATTCAGAGACCTGTGCTTGCAATTCCTGCAACTTTTGCAACACTTCTTCATTGGTAAGATTTGATCTTCTCCTAGAACTCTTATAAAAAGAGGTTGGAGTCACACCATGACCCTTACCCCTCACCCGACCGGGATACTCGGGAGCATCTAGTACTCTACTAAGTACGCTCTCCTCACCGGTGGATGCCGATTGCGACAAGGTCTCCTGTAATTCATTTACATTTAAATAATTATTAGTGGAGATAAAAAGTCATTTATATATTAAAAAACATTTGATTTAATTAAAGACATAGTATTATACTTACACATTCAGTATAAACTCTCTGAACATCGGGATCGACAGCGTGATTCTTGCCCACACGAGCTTCCTTCCACAACACATGTACAGGAAGTGAAGCTTCCTCACTTTTAGTCTCCTCCAACTATGCATTGACACAAACGATAAAATCGTCAATTAAAACATGCACATGTAGACAATTAATTAAATCGAATTTCTATTTACTTACAATTTTATCCTCTAAGCGTGCATATCCCAAACGCCCTTTTTTGTATGGATACGCGGGTTTGGATGCTCTCTCCCTATTCGTGGCACTCTTTTTCTGAAAAGCTTCATCTCTTTGCTTTACAAACTCAGCCCAATCTGCTTCATCAATGAAGGTCGCATACTTTGTTGGCCGTCCCGGTGCATCTTCAAGAAATTTTCCATCTTTATCCTTAAGATAGGTGTTTGTCAAAAAACTTTTCCACCCTCTATATCTCTTGCCGGCCAAACTAAGTATGTAGCTTTTACGTTCATCTGGTATCTCAAAAGTCCTCTGCAAAAAAACGTACGCATAGTGTGTTAGTATAAATAATTTAAACAATTTATCGTCAAGATAATAACAACAATTAACCATATATGATATATACCTGAAGCTCTTCCCAAATCGCTTGTTTTTTCTCCTCCAATTCTAAATTTTTCGTTTTCGATTTCCAGGTAGCTATGGAGACCGGAATATGCATACGGACAAGTGTACCAATATAACTTGTCAACTTTGCAGAATTAGGACCAATTGGTTGTTTATCAGAATTCCATTCCAATCGGTATACTAATCCTTGGTCTCTATGTCGTATGATACTCCTCATAATAGTGATGCCTCGTGCAACCTCTTTTGCTTCAGTATTAGGTGGAGCATTTGTATCCGAAGCAACTCTTTCTTGTGAGTTTTCTTGTAAGTTTTCAGGTGGGTTTTCAGGTGGAGCATCTCTATCTGAAGCCATTGAACCTGTATCAAACAAACTAAAGCACATTAGTACACTATTAATAAGCTAACAATCTATACAAGTCAAATGGAAGTCAAACCATGCATGTACAAGTAAATCGGAAACGAAATCGGTACAAATCAAAATAAGCGTAAAAAAGAAAGTTATCGGAATTGAACGAAATTTACATGGCTATGGTAAAACGTCGCCACGGACTCAAAAACAAAGTCGGTTTTCCGAAATTCAGACCCTAAGCCCGACTTTTGATTACGGGCAGAAGCAAAACCGATAAAAAAATAGTCCCGAAATGTAAAGATAAGTGCATGAGCAGCTCCGGAATCGTCAAAATAGTATAGTTACATGTAAAGAAGTCAACAATCGGATACATGGTTCAAAAGTTATGTACAAAACGAGAATATGCACCAAATTGAATAAAACAAATTAGTCGGACTATGTATACTATTACCTTTATCACTAACGTCTCTTTCTTTTCTTGGTAGGTTTGTGTACTACGCGTCTCTTAACAATGCGGACGGTTGGATTGATCCAAATACCCTCATTATGATCATTTCTAATACAAGATTCATTCTCATTTTGATCGTTTCTTGTACAAGATTCAATGCCAACACCAATATCACCTTGATCTTCAATTTTTTCATCAACTATTTTGTTAGATAAAAGCACTATAGACCATTTCGTACTTGTCGGATCATTGACATAGAACACTTGTTTAGCTTGAGAGGCTAGAATGAAAGGCTCATCTTTGTACCCTACCCTATTGAGATCCACTTGCAAAAATCCTGACTTATCCATTCGTACGCCACTATTATTTTCAACCCACTTGCAACCAAATACAGGAATCTGAAACTTCGCGTAATCAAACACCAAAATGCGCTCGATAACCCCAAAATATGACAAATTTGCAAATTTCGGATTTAAGTCATTCGCACTTGATATGTGCATAGCTTCAGCTACCAAGGTTACACCACTATTTTGCATAGTACTTTTATCATCCTGTTCTTTGGTATAAAATGTGTATCCATTAATTGCGTATGCGCTATAAGAAAGTACAATTACAGATGGACCATAGGCTAAACATCTCAACCTTTCTGTTACTGAAGCAGGATCTGAACGATACTTTGAATAAATATGATCTCTAAACCACGGTATGAAACTTCGATTGTGCTCTCGTACTATCCAGTTCTCATTTCTATTTGGATTTAAATCTCGGAGAACAACTTTGTGCATTTCAACAAACGGCTCAACCTCAATCTCATTGTGCAGAACATACAAGTGCACTTGATCCCGTTCGACCATTGATACTGTCACAACTTTATTTCCAATTAGCCTTTTTCCTTCTTTTTTTTCGACAATATGAGATTTGGGGAGTCCAATTGATTGAACATTTGACAGATATTCAGTACAAAACTCAACCGCTTCTTCAGCAACGTATCGCTCGGCAATACAACCCTCCGGTCGACTTCTGTTTTTCACGTACCCTTTTAATATTTTCATATAACGTTCAGCAGGGTACATCCATCTCATATAAGCTGGTCCGCACAGTTGTGTCTCTTTCACAAGATGAACGACTAGATGAACCATTATGTCAAAAAACGAGGGAGGAAAATACATTTCAAGATCACATAAAGTAACAACTATCTCATTTTGCAATGTTGGTAAGATCGCGGGATCGACCACCTTACTGCAAATAGACCTGAAGAAGAAACACAGCTTAGTTATTGCGCTTCTTACTTTTTCTGGCAGAATAGAACGTATACCTATTGGTAAAAAATGTTCCATTATAACATGGCAATCATGCGTCTTCAAACTCTTTAACTTGAGGTCTTTCATGGACACAAGTCTTCTAATATCTGAAGAGTAGCCTTCTGGAACTTTTACTTCACTGAGGAACTTACACAATGTTTTCTTCTCCTTTCTAGATAGAGTGTAAACAGCAGGTGGCAGATATGTTCGTCTTCCTTTCGTCACGGGCCCCAATTCAGTTCTCATCCCCATGTTTACCATGTCATTCCTTATGTTAACGCCATCCTTAGACTTTCCTTGTATATTGAGTAGCGTACCTATAACGCTGTCAAATACATTTTTTTCAATATGCATAACATCCAGGAAATGTCTTACGTACAACGACTTCCAATATGGAAGTTCAAAGAAAATTGACTTCTTCTTCCACCCACCCTTGACAATTGAATGTGCAAAAGGCTTGCCAAACTGAGTGCTCACATCTTTCACCTTTTCAAAAATTTGATCACCTGACAAAAAAGGCGGGGCTGTACGATGTTCGGCCTCTCCATTGAATGCTTTTCTCCACCCACGGTAGTGATGATTAGAATTTAAGAATCTACGATGGCCGAGAAAGACATTCTTCTGACAAAGCGCCAATCGTGTCGTATCGGTTTCATCTTCACAAACAGGACACGCCTTTTGACCCTTGTTGCTGTACCCGGATAGATTTCCGTATGCTGGAAAATCATTAATTGTTCCAAACAACATCGCCCTCAAGTTGAAACTTTCTTTCCTATACCCATCGTAAACCTCCACACCTCTCTCCCACAAAAACTTTAAATCTTCGATTAAGGGTGCCAAGTATACGTCTATGTCATTCCCTGGTTGTTTAGGCCCAGAAATTAGCATAGATAACATCATGTACTTACGCTTCATACATAGCCACGGAGGTAAGTTATAAATCATAAGAATCACAGGCCATGTGCTATGCGAGATACTTTGAATACCATGCGGGTTCATTCCATCAGTAGACAATGACAACCGAAGGTTTCTTGCTTCTTTTCCAAATTCAGGATATTCAGTATCAACTTTACTCCATTGTGGTGAGTCTGCCGGATGTCGCAACTTTCCATCAATAATTCTTTCATCTGCATGCCAAGTCAAGTGTCTTGAATCGGTCTCACTACGATACATGCGTCTAAATCTCGGAATTATAGGAAAATACCATAAGACTTTAGCAGGAGACAACTTTTTCTTATATCGAGGGGCACCACATTTAGGACACTCATTCAACGCTGCATACTCGTTTCGAAACAAAACGCAATCGTTTGGACATGCGTGTATCTTATCATAGCCCATTCCAATAGAAGACAACATCTTTTTGGCTTCATACGTTCGATTGGGAAGAACATTATCCTCTGGTAGCATATCTTTCATAAGGGCTAATAACTCTGTGAAACTTTTATCCGACCATCCATTGTCCGCCTTTAAGTTGTACAACTTTAACACCGCAGACAATCTTGTGAATTTTGAACAACCATCATACAACGGTTTCTCTGCATCGCTTACCAACCTCTCAAACATTTTGGGACAATCCGCTAGATCTTCTTCCAGCGCTTCTGCAATCTCTTCGACTCGATCACAATCGTATGTGTCTGTGCAATCGTCGTTTGAAGCATACTTCCTATTACACCTCGACCCAGCATTCCCGGTACTTTTCTCACCATGCATTGTCCAACATGTATAACTTCTATCAATTCCAAACCGTAGTAAATGAGATCCCAACTGATTCCCGTCAACCTTACCCCCGGCATAACAGCAACCCAAGCAAGGACACGGCATTCGAAGCGGGTCTTTGGAGTTCGCAACCGCAAACTCAACAAATTCCCATACCCCTTTCTCGTACTCTTTCGACAATCGGTTTGAATTCATCCATGTCTTATCCATGTCTTAATTAAGCTAAACAACATCGGTCAAACTTCCACTCTTCACAAGTAACCCCTATGGCGAATTCAATTCACAAAGTTAGTAAGTACCTCCTATATTAACTCTCTAAACACATAAAACTAATGTGTTTCTGTCAAAACGCAAAGTATAAACGGAATGAATCCGAAGCAATAAAACGTAACATATATAATCACACAATTTCAGACAAATTCATCATAATACCAGTAATTTGAGAAAGAAATTTACCTCGGATGTTACCGAACTCAAGAAAACGCCAAACGTCGAACTAGGCTGGGAAACGATCAAACTTTCACTATACACAAGTTACCCCTATAGCAAATTCACAAAGTTAGTAACCACCAAGACAAAATCGATTGAACAAAGGAAATCAACAATAGTTTGATGTGTGTACATACTCCTAAATATGTAGTACCAGAGTCAATGATACGAGCTCCAAAGAGATCCAAAGTTATCAATCCAGTCAGACCTATACAAGAAATTCAATTCAATGTATGATTATAATAAGAATGGGTGAATAGCTCATGATGCAGTTAATTAAATACACCACTACTAACACTACTAACACAAGACACACGATGCAGTTAATTAAATACACCACTACTAACACGAAGCTATAAAACTTTTTGCTCAAAAGCAAACCTTATGAATCATCCTTGTCTATATACATTAACTCACTCTTGTTTCATTCTTTACCTTCTCTCTTCCTCATTAATTCAACTCTCATAAGGTATATATTATTACAATTATTATATATTATTTATTATTTAATTTCTCTATGTGCTGTCATTCTCATACTTTACAGTACTTGGCAAACAGAAACAGGAAAAGAAAACAATGTGGCAGTCTTATATTAAAAAGAGAAAATAGGAAAAGAAAACAAAAGATACTTTTTCAAAGAAAAGGGCCCCAATATTTCAGAGAACAAATCGATGACTTTGCAAAAAGGCAGTACCTTCAAGAACAGATTCTTTCAATGCAATTTTTTGTCTGAGTTCTGCTACTTCTTTGGCCTGAAACGCATAATAATTTAATACGCTTTCCCAGATATGAAGATGGCACAAAGATTTTGTTAACTCAATTCTAATAGAAAAGTCTCATTCTAATACATTAATAAGCTACACTTGTGATACTATTGTTTGATGAAATGCCAAAATTTTGTGATACTCATGGTGCAAGTTTAGCCGTACTATGTTACTATTGTTTGATGAAATGCCAAAATTTTGTGATAAACAGTGGCAAGTCTATTTTGTATTCAGTAACTTCAGAATTTTATCAACACTACAGCCAAAAAACCATGGATTTTTGAATCATGAAAAGCGGAAGTAAATCAACTTAGAATTTAAAAATACCTACTAAGGATTGTGGCATTTCATCAATTATCAACTCAAATCATTTCTTTCAGGCATTTCATCAAACAAGTTGCAGGCAGAAGTTCAATCTTTGATACCAAATAAAATTTTCACTGAAAATTAAACCTAAAACTCACCGGCGGTGGATAAAACGAGTGACGGAGGAGAAGCCGACGGAGGGACGCCGACGGTGGTTGCCGATGGTGGTGGACGGAAGGGTTTCGCGTGCAGTGAGGGTTTGTGGATGAAGAACAGTGGTGGACGGAAGCTGGGTTCTGCAGAAAACGAAAGAGAGAAATGAGAAACAGTAACGCGTGTTTTGGTTTTTAATTTTTAGTAATAAAGGCTACTAAAGCGCTTCTGAAAAGCGCTCTCATAGCCTGGTCTATACCAGCGCTTTTGACAAAAAGCGCTCTCATTAAACACCCCTACCAGAGCGCTTTTGAAAAGCGCTTTCGTTCCCCCCACGTTCCCCCCACCTACCAGAGCGCTTTTGTAAAGCGCTTTCGTACCCCCCCCCTACCAGAGCGCTTTTGAAAAGCGCTCTCATAACCCCCCCCTACCAGAGCGCTTCTTAAAAGCGCTTTCATACCCCCCCACTATTAGAGCGCTTTTTTAGCGTGTTTTTTAATTTTGTCTTTAGCGAAGCCTATGCCAGCGCTTTTCCTAAAAGCGCTTTCGTAGGGGTGCTGCTAAAAGCCAAATTTGGCGTAGTGAGAGGAAAGTTGTGAAACCCTAGGTTTTGAAATCATAGATTAAGGGGATAACATCTAAGGATTCACGCAATTGGGAGAGGGATTTGATCGACAGCAACGAGTATAACAAGATATCAATCAAATTTCAAAATGGAAGATGAAGGAGATCGAACTTACTGGATCAGAAGATACGCGTGTGATGACGAGAATACCAGAGGTGAAGCTCCAGCTAGCTTGGCGAAATAAACACGAGTTCTTCAGGTAATTTTCAGTTGCTTAAATCTTTGTTCTTCTCTCAATTTCTGCTTCTTCTTCTATTTCTTCTTTTATCTTTTCCGTGTGTGGATCTTTCTGCGTTTGAGTTGTCGCGATTGTGAGATAAAGATTGGGAATTGATGATGGTGAAGGTGACGATTCGCCGGCGATGAAATGAGGCTTAGCTCAGCCTCTTTCAGAGCCTGGTGATGGCTCTGAAGACGCTTTGTGAGGAGCTTTGAGTGTGGGGAATGAGAGGAGAGAAAGAAAGATGAATGGATAATAGAGTTGCAGAGAAGATAATGGAGAATTCGGAATGATGGAGCTGATGAATTGAGTGTGTGAATGGTGGATGATGCGTGGAGAGAGTGGTGATGGACTTGCAGAGGGAGTTGAAGAGTGATTGAAGATGAAGATGGTGTGAAAAATGGTGGAGAAGAGGTTTGAAGATGGTGATTTCGCAGAGTTTGTGGAGTGAGGATGGTGATGAATGATGAAGACCAAAAGTGAAGTAGTGAAGAAGAATGAAGATGAAGTTGATTGTGGAGAAGTGAAGAATGGCTGAGATGGAAGAGTGAAGGAGTTGAAACAGAGTGAAGATGATGAATGGAAGTGAGAAATGGTGGAGAGGCTTTAAAAATGGAGGGAGGTTTGAATATATAGAGATTGAGAGGGAAAAGTTAGTTGAGGGAGGAGAGATTATAGCCCTTGGATTGAGTTTCGGTTATGAGATTGGAGGGCTGAGATTGAGTCTCCTATAAGGTTAGTTATCCAGTGATTTTTCTGTTATAACTCGTTTTCAATTGGTTAGAGGTTGTTAGGATTGGTTAGAGGAGTAACTGATTCTGTTATGCTTCTGTTTTGACAGTTATAGATGGTTATGTGAGCTGGCAGTTAGTAATTGGTTAGAAGGTTTAGAGTGGTGGTTATGGATTCTGTTATTTTCTGTTAGATTTAGGAAAAGTTTGTTATAACAGTTAGGATTTGTTAGAAATATGGTTACAAGTCTGTTAGAGAAAATAGAAAGGGGTTAGTTAGAGGGTTGTTAAGTTAGTTATGATGTTTATGTATGATATGATGTGGCTGGGAGTTTTATGCAACTAATTGGTAAATGAATGATTAGGCTGTTAGGACGGGTTCCTGTTGGTTTATGCAGGGCTGCTGGTTTGAATTATTTTGTAGTTTAAATTAATGGTTCTGAAGTGTATTTGGCTGGAAAGTCTTGTGCAGCTCTTAAGTTGATTTTGAACTATTTGGATGAAGATTCAGAACTGTTTTGAAACATATTGATGCTACATCTTGTTCTTTGCAGGGTTTGAATCATGTCGAGTCTCTTCTTTCCTTGAATCAACTCCACTTCATTGGATTCCATTGGATAAGAGTCTGAAGAAGTGGACTAGTCTTTGCGGATTCGGAAGGCTTTTTTTTTTTTGAAGGAGAACTAATCATACTTGAAGCTGGACAAGCGATGATACCCGCATCATTTTCAGCACTGTCAACAGAAGGAATGGTGTGATGATGATGTGATGAATAACTCAAGGGGACCCATGGAGATCTTTTCAAGTAAAGCAAAAAAATGAAGTTGAATGAAGACATAGCAATTTTAATGGATCTCTTTCTTGCTGTTTTTGTACTTTTCTTTGTAATGATTGTGTATTTTGTAATGGTTTTGGTAATGGAAATTGGGACTTTGGACTTGGATAAATATGATTGATTGTAATTATAAACATGTAACGTTGAACCTTCATAGTGAAATTGGACTTTAAGCTTGTAAATTTGTTGTGGAAATCTTGGAACGAGGCTTGTAATGAGCCATGATGCTCGCTTGAATGAACTTTGCCAATAGTTTCTTCTTACATATTGAATATATTTTTAACTTGAACTCTAAGTGAATCCCTGTCATATTGTTGATTATTGTTGCTTGGTAACTTCGAACAAAGAGGAGAGCCTTAAGAACCATAGAGAATGTTAATTATTAAATATCCTTGATCCCAATACCAAGTTTTTGATTAATGATGCATGATGTGTGAAATGACCTAGTGGATGAAATTGTGAGATGCATAAGCCAATTAAGAATAATTAGATGGGCAAATTTTGGGGTGCAACAGCTGCCCCTATTTAATCATCTTAAATCTGAAGGAGAGATTGGCGCCAGCCTTTCGAAACTTCAAGATAGAAGAAGATTAAATACCAAGTGAACCTGAAAATTTGCCTTATGAGAGATAGGAACCGTTGGGAGAAAAGATGGTGTCATTTTATTGAGGAATGTCAACTCTGGGTTGAGCAAATTAACTCTGGGTTAGAAATGAAATAAACTTAAACTCTGGGTTGAAAAAGAAAAGTGGGTCGACTCTGGGTCGAAGAGTAAGGAAGTCAACTCTGGGTTGAGAAAGAAAGAAAGAAAATCAACTCTGGGTTGAAAGGAGATAACCGTCAACTCTGGGTTGAGTGGGAAATAAGACAAAAGATAACCGTCAACTCTGGGTTGAGTGGGAAAAGGATAAAGGATGACCGTCAACTCAGGGTTGAGTGGGAAAGGAGAAAAGATAACCGTCAACTCTGGGTTGAGTGGGAAAAGACAAAGGATAACTGTCAACTCTGGGTTGAGTGAGAAAAATGAACAAGGTAACCGTCAACTCTGGGTTGAGAGGGAAAAGATGAAATCAATTCTGGATTGAATAAAGGATAACTGTCAACTCTGGGTTGAGTGGGAAGAGACAAATGATAGCCGTCAACTCAGGGTTGAGTGGGAAAGAGAAATAAACAATTCTGGATTGAACAAAGGATAACCGTCAACTCTGGGTTGAGTGGGAAAGAGAAATAATCAATTCTGGATTGAACAAAGGATAACCGTCAACTCTGGGTTGAGTGGGAAGGAAGAGAGATAACCGTCAACTCTGGGTTGAACAAATGATAACCGTCAACTCTGGGTTGAGTGGGAAAAAGAAGTCAATAAGAAGTATCCGTCAACTCTGGGTTGAGTGGGAAAAGAGAAATCAATTCTGGATTGAACAAGGGATAACCGTCAACTTTGGGTTGAGTGGGAAAAGAAACAAGAGATAACCGTCAACTCTGGGTTGAGTGGGAATAACAAAAGATGGCCGTCAACTCTGGGTTGAGCGGGAAGAGAGACAAAAGATAACCGTCAACTCTGGGTTGAGTGGGAATAACAAAAGATGGCCGCCAACTCTGGGTTGAGTGGGAAAAGAGACAAAAGATAACCGTCAACTCTGGGTTGAGTGGGAAAAGGATAAAGGATGACCGTCAACTCTGGGTTGAGTGGGAAAAGGATAAAAGGTAACCGTCAACTCAGGGTTGAGTGGGAAAAAGACAAAAGATAACCGTCAACTCTGGGTTGAGTGGGAAAGGGAATCAAGAAAAAGAGATGACCGTCAACTCTGGGTTGAGAGGGAAAAGATAATTAACTCGGGGTTAAAAGATGAAAGAAAGTCAACTCTGGGTTGAATACAAAAACATCAACTCTGGGTTGAAGAAAGATGAACATGATTGACTTTGGGAGATGACACCACAGTGGTAACTCTGAGTGATCCAGTAGTATATCAATTTGAATACTTGTAGGGACCTCATCTGATGAGTAACTTGGCTTATGCTTCATATGTGATGCTTGATTTGTTTTATGCACTTTTGGAGATGCAATGCAATGAATTCTATATGTAGTGTACTGATTGATCAGGGTTTCCGCTTTGTGGGGAATAGATTAGGTGGAGTTCTGAACTCTGCTTGATTCAAGATAGGGTGGATGCCCCTGCTTTATTGATGATTGGATCATTGAGGGAGATATGCCAATGAGAATGCAATGATATATATGATGAATGTATGGAATAATTGTTTCCAAGATATAAGTGGATGGATGATGCCTTTGTGGAAAGGTCATAGCTTGAAGGATAGAATTTATGGAGGTGAGGCGTTTGGCTTGACTCCTCAACACCTATCTCGTTATCTGACACTTGATCGAAGATGAAGAGATGAATTGTGGCTAGCTTGCCCCAGCTTGTATGATCTCTCGAGGTAGAACTTTGATAATGCTCGAATCATGGAGATTTGCAATGGTATGCCCCAATGCTGATCATGGAATGAATGCCCCAGGTTGAGAGGAACTATTCCATCAAATGGATGCTTCAGGTATTTGCTCAGTGGATGACCAACCTTTGCCTTTGTAAGATTACTCGATGGAAATTTAATGTTGAACTTTCCTTGGTATCAAGTACTTATTTTCAGATTAGAGACGATTCTGTTTTGAAAGAGATAATGAGAATGCAATGCACATGTTAATCTCAAAAGAAAAGTTTTATTTGTCAAAATGTTGTATTGATACTAACACAAGTGACACAGCAACATTAGGAGTCAGTTTGACATGATTTTACAGTTTGTATGCTTTCGGAACAAACCCTACTTCAATTAGGACTTTTGAGGGTTGTAACGTGGCCGGGTTCACGGTTTGAGAAACAAAGGATAAAGGCTCAAATTCTACTTAACCCGCCCCTCTTCGTGATGTTCTCCAGTCCTATGTTCAGCTAGTTCGACACGAGTATTCGCCTTTCAGGAAGGATTGTGATGGATGAGGATCCTTTATGGCTTTGATGGAGGTGGCAGCCACCCCTTGGTGCTTTTGTTGATGGTCACAACAACTTGTCCCTTGGAGTATTTTTCTTCTTGTTCTTTTCTTTTGCTTTCCCTAACTTTTGCCTGGACAAAAAGTTTCTTTTGATTTTGGTTTCCGTTGTCCAGCGGAATATGCCCTAATTTTTGCCTAAGTCATTTGCTTAAAAGCTTTTCTTTTTTCTTTTGACTTAGCGGGCTATTTTTTTTTTATCATTTTGATCATGATTCATAACTTTCTTTTCATTCTTTTTTTTGTCTCGTTCGGGAACAAGTTGTATGACTTTTGTGATTGACTTGATGAAAAGGTTGTGACTGCCTTCTTCTTAGTGAATGAGAGACATTCATTGTGGATTGTGCTCTTCTTCTTTTGTTGTGAGATATGATTGATCCTCTGATGGAATATCTGAAAATTGAGCGCTCGGTCCCACTAACTGAAGACTACCCTGCCCATGGTTAAGATTGAGGGTTTTGTGTTTTTTGAAAAGAAACTACTACTCCTTAGGCTCAAAGGGGTTGACGAAGGTTTCACTCCCTTATAACTCCGGTGTTTAGGAATTGAAACAATGCCTGTACATCGTCAGCAGGATCTTTGTTCCAAAAGCATACAGTTAGTAGTTCATACGTTTTTGATTTTCATCATTCTCTTTTTTTAGTTGCTTAAGACAAATGAGTTGAATATCAATGAACATAATGACAAAGATGAAATGATTTGAGAAAAACATGTATATTACATTATTTTTATTTATTCAAACAGAATGAGTTTCTTACAATGAGAAGTACTTGATAACAACAAAAGTAATACAGTTGAAAATACTTTGAAGTAATCTAGACAATGGCAAGCTTGGCCTTATGCAAGTGAAATGTTCTCTGACAAACACAAAGTCTTCAGGCTCTAGTGGTGGAAGGTGCCCCCTTTAGGGGGCATGGAGTTTTCTGATGTTAGCTTGATCTTGTTTGTAATTCTCCATGATTCTTCTTCTGTGAGCTCTTGTCAGATATCGATGTGGAGGAATCGCCTTGTCTAATATGATGGAGAGGAAGAGTGGTAAGAGTCTTGGTAACCATGGATGCACATGCATGAATGCAAAAATGTTAATGATGATGCAAATGCAGCATAACTCAGGATCAAGGATCAATGCCTCTTGGATAATAGCTTCTCATGGTCAATAAGATATGGTCGAATCCTCCAGATTCAGAGGTTCGACGTTGCTTTCTGGATAAATAGCTTGTGCATAAGTCAAAGATGGTCGAACCCTCCAGATTCAGAGGTTCGACGTTGATTCTGATAGATAACTGATGTAGAACTTCTGTATAAGTCAAATGTCCCAGGATCAAAGGTTCGATGTCTTTTATTGAATAGCAGAAATCAGGGTATGATGGAGGTCAAGTTTCCTGTCCCACCCCAATCTCACGGGTATGTATCTAGACACGGACAAGTGGTCCCTAATGGTCACCAGGGTCTACAGTTCCCATGGGGTACAAAGTGTTTGAGGCAACAAGCGTGCCAGACACAGTGTTCCATGAAAGAACCTCGCCCAGTTGTGGTACCCCATGTCAAGCTCGATCGTAGCAAGGGCTACGGGAGTCGACATGAGCATCCACGCTAATCCTATGTGTCACTGGCCTGGGTAGTGGGCCTTTTACCTCATACAAACCCCCACCTGCAAAACAGAACAGAAGACCCCAGGGAACACAAAATATAATCCATATGCATGATGTGCAAACAGAAATAAACATGATATGCAGGCAAAGAATAAGCATGCAAACATATATACAAGGTATAGACATAAAACAAGTAAACACCCAGTAAATAAACAAACAAACGCAGGCTAGGATCGACTCGCTAAGAATGGACCCGCAATAGGTCTAGCAACATCCCCGGCAGAGTCGCCAGCTGTCGCACGCTCGCGAAAATGTGAACAGAGTCGCCACCAATATATTTATCCCATAAGGGAAAGGGATATCAGAAAACCTAGGAAAGGATAAGAACAGGGTCTTGCGACCAGAGATAAGGTACGGGAGTCGGTTACGCAAGGGGAAGGTGCTAGCACCCCTCACGCCCATCGTACTCGATGGTATCCGCCTATGATTGTTGCTATCTAAAGGGTGTATAAATCTAAAGCTTAATTACTAAGGGAATGCATGCAAATGAAAGAAAAGAAACACGGGGAAAAAAAGGTTTATAAATAATTGTGCTCGCTCAGGCCCCGCGACCCAATGCCTACGTATCCTTTTCAGGAATCAGAGCGCCGTAGTTCGGCTCTTTAGTTTTTGTTTGTTTTTGTGTTTTTTAGTGGACGAAGTTACATTCGCACTCCGCTACTCGACCTCTGGAGTCTTAAGCTGGGAATGGAGCGGAAATAACGTGTCCGATTAAAGAATGCCTCGGAGGCGAGATAGAGAAGAGAGTTTGAGCGTTCAAGTGGCACCCTAGAGCAAGGGAGACTCGAGTTGCTCTATGGTTTGTGTTTTTTAACGTTGGGAACTTACGCTCGAATGGTTCCCTAAAGCAAGGGAGATCCAAGCACTCGAATGATTCCCTAAAGCAAGGGAGATTCAAGCTTCCATTCCCTTTTTATTAGTCAAGCATTTATTAGTCATTTTTTAAGGTGTTTTCTTTGTATCTTTTAAGGGAATTAAAATCAAGCATTTGTTAAGTGTTTTAAAGTTGAAAAGGAAAAGAAACTAGTCTAAGCAAACTAGCCTAATATGAAGGGAATTTTTACCTAATGTTATCATGGTTTCTACCTAAGGTTAGGAATAAAAGAATACGAAAATAAAGATCACAATTAGAAGTCATAAGTAAGATACATGAGCAAAATTGAGTAAGGATACAATGGTACAAAATTATACACAAGCATGTAATGACAAGTCAAGAATATAATACAAAAATGAACAAGAAATACTACTATTTTTATATTGATTTTTATGGGAGAAATTGAATTCTAATTTGAACAAAAGAAATTAAAATGATTAGCCTAAAAAACTAATATTTTTTATGATTATTTTTTATATGACAAAATATGTATTAAAGGTCTAAAACAATAAGAAAAGTCAGCATTTTTATTACTAAAAGAAGTGACAAAAAAATCTAATTAAAATCTAAAATAAAGATGTAAACAGGGGGCATGAACTGAGAAAAGAGGTGTGATGAGCAAGGCGCAGGGCCCAGCGGTTCTGGCCCAAACAAAGTTTTTGTATAGTTTTCTGTTCAGCCAAAAACGGGCCAAGAGGGGTGTGAATAGACTATGGCCCAAGGGATTCATCAGAACTTAACTAAATTAGATTTTATTATTTGGTTTTAACAAAGATGACTTAATCTCCATTAACAATTCAGATTAACGTTAATCATGCATATTTAACCCCCTAAAACTCAATCAATTCAATATTAATCTCAATTAATAAAAAACAAAAGAAAGGGGTAATTAGGGTTATGTTATGATTCACATCTCACGTTCACTCTCCCTCCATGTTTTTTTCTCTCAAACGAACAAAACGGCGACGACGGCCTACCCTCGCCGTGAACCACCGTCTCCCTCCTCTCAAACACTAAAAATCAAACGCAAAACCCAATCTATTTCTAACCCTCAATACGCACATGGATTCAGATTCTCACAGTTTGTTTCCATGAAATGGGATCGAAGAGGAAAGTTGTGAAACCCTAGGTTTTGAAATCATAGATTAAGGGGATAACATCTAAGGATTCACGCAATTGGGAGAGGGATTTGATCGACAGCAACGAGTATAACAAGATATCAATCAAATTTCAAAATGGAAGATGAAGGAGATCGAACTTACCTGGATCAGAAGATACGCGTGTGATGACGAGAATACCAGAGGTGAAGCTCCAGCTAGCTTGGCGAAATAAACGCGAGTTCTTCAGGTAATTTTCAGTTGCTTAAATTTTTGTTCTTCTCTCAATTTCTGCTTCTTCTTCTATTTCTTCTTTTATCTTTTCCGTGTGTGGATCTTTCTGCGTTTGAGTTGTCGCGATTGTGAGATAAAGATTGGGAATTGATGATGGTGAAGGTGACGATTCGCCGGCGATGAAATGAGGCTTAGCTCAGCCTCTTTCAGAGCCTGGTGATGGCTCTGAAGACGCTTTGTGAGGAGCTTTGAGTGTGGGAATGAGAGGAAAGAAAGAAAGATGAATGGATAATAGAGTTGCAGAGAAGATAATGGAGAATTCAGAATGATGGAGCTGATGAATTGAGTGTGTGAATGGTGGATGATGCGTGGAGAGAGTGGTGATGGACTTGCAGAGGGAGTTGAAGAGTGATTGAAGATGAAGATGGTGTGAAAAATGGTGGAGAAGAGGTTTGAAGATGGTGATTTCGCAGAGTTTGTGGAGTGAGGATGGTGATGAATGATGAAGACCAAAAGTGAAGTAGTGAAGAAGAATGAAGATGAAGTTGATTGTGGAGAAGTGAAGAATGGCTGAGATGGAAGAGTGAAGGAGTTGAAACGGAGTGAAGATGATGAATGGAAGTGAGAAATGGTGGAGAGGCTTTAAAAATGGAGGGAGGTTTGAATATATAGAGATTGAGAGGGAAAAGTTAGTTGAGGGAGGAGAGATTATAGCCCTTGGATTGAGTTTCAGTTATGAGATTGAAGGGCTGAGATTGAGTCTCCTATAAGGTTAGTTATCCAGTGATTTTTCTGTTATAACTCGGTTTCAATTGGTTAGAGGTTGTTAGGATTGGTTAGAGGAGTAATTGATTCTGTTATGCTTCTGTTTTGACAGTTATAGATGGTTATGTGAGCTGGCAGTTAGTAATTGGTTAGAAGGTTTAGAGTGGTGGTTATGGATTCTGTTATTTTCTGTTAGATTTAGGAAAAGTTTGTTATAACAGTTAGGATTTGTTAGAAATATGGTTACAAGTCTGTTAGAGAAAATAGAAAGGGGTTAGTTAGAGGGTTGTTAAGTTAGTTATGATGTTTATGTATGATATGATGTGGCTGGGAGTTTTATGCAACTAATTGGTAAATGAATGATTAGGCTGTTAGGACGGGTTCCTGTTGGTTTATGCAGGGCTGCTGGTTTGAATTATTTTGTAGTTTAAATTAATGGTTCTGAAGTGTATTTGGCTGGAAAGTCTTGTGCAGCTCTTAAGTTGATTTTGAACTATTTGGATGAAGATTCAGAACTGTTTTGAAACATATTGATGCTACATCTTGTTCTTTGCAGGGTTTGAATCATGTCGAGTCTCTTCTTTCCTTGAATCAACTCCACTTCATTGGATTCCATTGGATAAGAGTCTGAAGAAGTGGACTAGTCTTTGCGGATTCGGAAGGCTTTTTTTTTTTGAAGGAGAACTAATCATACTTGAAGCTGGACAAGCGATGATACCCGCATCATTTTCAGCACTGTCAACAGAAGGAATGGTGTGATGATGATGTGATGAATAACTCAAGGGGACCCATGGAGATCTTTTCAAGTAAAGCAAAAAAATGAAGTTGAATGAAGACATAGCAATTTTAATGGATCTCTTTCTTGCTGTTTTTGTACTTTTCTTTGTAATGATTGTGTATTTTGTAATGGTTTTGGTAATGGAAATTGGGACTTTGGACTTGGATAAATATGATTGATTGTAATTATAAACATGTAACGTTGAACCTTCATAGTGAAATTGGACTTTAAGCTTGTAAATTTGTTGTGGAAATCTTGGAACGAGGCTTGTAATGAGCCATGATGCTCGCCTGATTGAACTTTGCCAATAGTTTCTTCTTACATATTGAATATATTTTTAACTTGAACTCTAAGTGAATCCCTGTCATATTGTTGATTATTGTTGCTTGGTAACTTCGAACGAAGAGGAGAGCCTTAAGAACCATAGAGAATGTTAATTATTAAATATCCTTGATCCCAATACCAAGTTTTTGATTAATGATGCATGATGTGTGAAATGACCTATTGGATGAAATTGTGAGATGCATAAGCCAATTAAGAATAATTAGATGGGCAAATTTTGGGGTGCAACAGTTGCGTTTGGATAGGGTTCCATTACTTAGAAAGAATTTGGCAGCAAACCTCCTTAGAAACTTTCTGTCGTTAATGGACGCCCCTTCAGGGTACTCCTGAGCTTCGAGATATCTTTTTACTTCCTGGAACCATGGTTTTTCTTCTGTTCCTTCGGCATCGATCTCATTGCAATAGGATGGTTCATCTTGTCTGTAAATGGTGATTATCGGCGCCTCGTTGTCCCACCTGATTTTGAACATGGATGACATGGTAGCTAAGGCATCAGCTAGTTGATTTTCCTCGCGTGGGATGTGTTCCAAAGTGATTTCTTCGCAATAAGGAATCAGACTCAGCACATATTTTTGTAAGGAATTAGATTCGGGTGCTTCGTGTCCCATTCCCCTTTGACTTGGTAAATTACCAAAGCCGAGTCTCCTAGACTTTCAGGAATTTGATTCTTAAATCAATTGCAGCTTTGAGACCCAGAATACATGCTCCGTATTCGGCTATATTGTTAGTGCAGTTGAAGCACAATCTGGCAGTGAATGGTGTATAACCTCCTGCAGGAGAAATGATCACAGCTCCGATGCCATTGCCAAGTGCATTAGAAGCTCCGCCAAAAACCATAGTCCACCGGGATCCTGGCTCGGGTCCTTCTTCTGGTCCTGGTTGTTTGTAGTCATTGACTAGCATAATGTCTTCGTCTGGGAAGTCAAAGTTCAATGCTTGATAATCATCCACTGCTTGATGAGCCAGATGATCAGCTACCACACTTCCTTTGATTGCTTTTTGTGAAGTGTATTGAATGTCATATTCTGTTAAGATCATTTGCCATCTTGCTATTCTTCCAGAGAGAGCAGGTTTTTCGAACACGTACTTGATAGGATCCATTTTGGAGATTAGGAAAGTGGTGTGATTTAGCATATACTGTCTTAGTCGGCGAGCCGCCCATGCTAAGGCACAACAAGTTTTTTCGAGTAGTGAGTATCTTGTTTCACAATCGGTAAACTTTTTGCTAAGATAGTAGATTGCATGCTCCTTTCGGCAGGACTCGTCATGTTTCCCCAGTACGCATCCCATTGAATCTTCTAACACAGTTAGGTACATTATCAGGGGTCTTCCTTCCACATGTGGTAGCAAGATTGGCGGTTTTTGGAGATACTCTTTGATTTTGTCGAAGGCTAACTGGCATTTGTCATTCCACCTTTCCACTTGATCTTTCTTCGACAGTTTGAAGATCGGCACACAAGTAGTAGTCATGTGGACAATAAATCGGGCGATGTAATTCAGACGTCCCAAGAACCCTCTGACTTGTTTCTCGGTACGGGGTATAGGCATTTCTTGAATGGCTTTGACCTTGGCAGGATCAACCTCAATACCTTTGCTGCTGACGATGAAACCTAAGAGTTTGCCGGATCTCACTCCAAAGGTACACTTATTTGGGTTCAGTCGCAACCTGTATTTCTTGAGTCTGTCAAATAATTTGTGTAGATGACCCAGATGTTCTTCTTCGGTGTTGGACTTTGCAATCATATCATCGACATACACCTCTATCTCCTGATGAATCATATCATGAAACAAAGCTACCATTGCACGTTGATACGTAGCTCCTGCGTTCTTTAAACCAAAGGGCATTACTTTGTAACAAAAGGTTCCCCAGGGTGTTGTGAAGGTTGTTTTTTCCATGTCTTCGGGTGCCATCTTGATTTGATTGTACCCTGAGAATCCGTCCATAAAGGAGAATACCTTGCATTGTGCGGTATTATCAACCAGTACATCGATGTGAGGTAAAGGGAAATCATCTTTGGGGCTTGCCCGGTTCAGATCTCTGTAGTCTACGCACATTCTGACTTTCCCATCTTTTTTAGGTACAGGCACGATGTTAGCTATCCAAGGAGGATAACTTACAACTTTCAGGAATCCGGCATTGAATTGCTTTTCAACCTCGTCTTTGATCTTTTTTGACATATCAGGCCTACTCCTCCGCAGTTTCTGTTTGACTAGAGTGCTACCTTCTTTGATTGGCAGGCGATGAACCACAATGTCCGTGCCGTGCTGGGGAAATACCAAACTGTTTTTCAGGAGGAAAAACTACCACTTGTCAATTATGTCGAGGAATCCATATTTCTTAGAGAAGAGAACCGCTTATCGACCCTGTAGGGAATTCCAAAATGCGAAACAGACTATCTTATCTGAAGAAGATTGTCGAGCGTCGCTCTGCAGGAGATTCTCAGTTGGGGAATTCCAAAAGTGAACAAACTATCTCTTTGAGGGAAACTACCATCTGTTGACTTGCTTGGAGATATCCTCGTGTATGAACTGTTGTCTCGAAGGAAAAAGCTTCTCCGGAACTTGCAGGGGAAACTTGAGTTCATTCCTTAATGACTTAGGCATTCACATGATCAAAGCCTGACTCGACTATGCAATTATGATGTAATGTATGCATGAATATTATGACAATGATAAAATGTAAAGTGAATGTGAATGGAATTGTCGCGGATGTAAAATCCTATGATACGACTTGAATTCTTGTTGATCAGAAGATGTCCTCTTCTTGTAGTTCGAATTCTGTTGGGAATATCTGGTTATCAGTTGTCCGCTGTCCGAAGTGAGTAATATGAATTGAAGTAAAGATGCGTCATCGGGAGATGTTCGCAAAGCGACCTCATGGGGAAATATTGGTTCCCGGAGTCTCCACCGTTCTTGGAGCAACTGTTTGCATTCTTCCTATTGTTTGTAAACCTTAGAAAGAAATTTCACCTTTATTTTTGCAAGTAAATTCATTTTATTTTATGAAAACAATTGTTTCAAGAAAATGACTGTTTAAATTTAAAATGCATTTCAAGAAACTGAATAAGACTAGATTGCAAAGAAAAGCACAAGGCTCAAATTATTATATATGGAATGGTAACCAGCCAAATGCTTGATTCCATGGAGTATTTACAAAGTTGGAAATTGGTAATTTTTTGGGAAAAGGGCTACGATGAAACGTGACGACCGTTATCTTTCCCTTCCACTCCGAGTTGCGCTGTATTCGTGCTTCGTAGAAGATGACCTACTGCTGATGAATACTCCGCTATGGATTTTGAATGATCAAGTTTGTCCTGAACACAGTTACTTGCCATTTATCCCTAACTTTTGCGTAAACTACCCCTTTCGGGTTTTAAGTCTACCGGGATTGATTAATATATTTTTTTTTATGTCTCTAATTTTTGCCTGAATCGCCCTTTCGGGTTTTCGATTCACCGAGACGCTCTTTTTTGCCTAAGTCGCTCTTTGCGAGTTTTCAACTTAGCGAGCTATTCTTTTAATTATTTAGGCGAAGTATTTCTTGACTGCGTCGACGTTCACAGGACGGGTGAATTCTTCTCCATCCATAGTCGTGAGTATTAAGGCTCCTCCTGAGAAAGCTCTCTTGACCACGTAGGGGCCGTCA
The DNA here is from genome assembly GCF_029867415.1 of Vicia villosa. Lineage (NCBI taxonomy): Eukaryota > Viridiplantae > Streptophyta > Magnoliopsida > Fabales > Fabaceae > Vicia > Vicia villosa. The sequence continues at coordinate 117,875,308 of NC_081182.1, read as the reverse complement.
TAATTGGGAGTCCATTTCCCTCTCGAATCTGTGAGAAAAGATTGAATCCTTTTGAGTACAAGGTCGCCTTCTTTGATTGTGCGAGGTCGAACCTTTTTGTCGAAAGCTTTCTTCATTCTTTGTTGATATAGCTGTCCGTGGCATAAAGCTGACATGCGCTTTTCTTCGATTAAGTTCAATTTATCGAATCTGCTTTGACACCACTCGGCTTCTGTTAATTTTGCCTCCATCAAGACTTTCATTGATGGAATCTCAACCTCTATAGGTAGGACTGCCTCCATGCCATATACAAGGGAGAAAGGAGTTGCTCCAGTCGAAGTACGTACTGATGTACGGTAACCATGAAGAGCATACGGGAGCATTTCATGCCAATCTTTGTAAGTGATGACCATCTTCTGAATGATTTTCTTGATGTTTTTGTTAGCTGCTTCTACAGCTCCATTCATCTTTGGTATGTAAGGAGATGAGTTATGATGCTCAATCTTGAATTCTTCACAAAGCTCCTTCATCATTTTGTTATTCAAATTTGACCCATTGTCAGTGATTATATTGCTAGGAATGCCATAGCGACAGATGATGTGATTCTTGATAAACCTGACGACAACTTGTCTTGTAACGTTTGCATATGAAGCTGCTTCAACCCATTTGGTGAAATAGTCTATGGCTACCAAGATGAAGCGATGTCCGTTGGACGCTTTTGGCTCGATCATTCCAATCATGTCGATTCCCCACATGGAGAAAGGCCAAGGGGAAGAGAGTATGTTGAGAAGAGATGGTGGCACATGAATTCTATCGGCGTAGATCTGGCATTTGTGACACCTCTTTGCGTACTGGTAGCAATCTGACTCCATTGTCAGCCAATAATATCCTGCTCTCAGTATTTTCCTTGTCATGGTATGTCCATTGGTGTGAGTACCAAAGGAACCTTCATGTATTTCTCTCATGAGTACTTCTGCTTCTTTTCTATCAACGCATCTGAGCAGAACCATGTCGAAGTTTCTCTTGTACAGAACATCTTCATTCAGGAAGAATCTACAAGCTAACTTTCTCAAAGTCTTTCTATCTTTCTTTGATGCTCCAAGAGGGTACTCTTGCTTTTGAAGAAAGTTCTTGATGTCGTGATACCACGGTTTGTCGTCGATGATTGCTTCTACTGTGAACACATGAGCGGGCCTATCCAGGCGCATAACATCGATCCGAGGAATGTCATTCCAATGATTTATCCTAATCATGGAAGAGAGTGTGGCTAATGCATCAGCCAAGTTGTTTTCTTCACGAGGAATGTGATGAAAATCTACCCTGTCGAAGAATGGTAATAATCTTCTCGCGTAGTCTTTGTAAGGAATTAGCCCTGGTTGGCGTGTTTCCCATTCTCCTTTGATTTGATTGATGACCAAAGCAGAATCTCCATATACATCCAAGTGTTTGATTCTTAGATCCATGGCTTCTTCGAGACCCATGATGCGAGCTTCATATTCGGCCTCATTGTTTGTGCACTTGAAAGTTAATCTGGCGGTAAATGGAATATGGGTACCCTGAGGTGTAACAATGATTGCCCCAATTCCTCGTCCATAAGCATTGACAGCTCCGTCAAAGATTAAGCCCCACTGGGATCCTATCTCAGGTCCTTCGTCGGGTAGTGGCTCGTCGTAATCTTTCATCTTGAGGTACATGACGTCCTCGTCCGGAAAGTCGAAACTGGTTGATTCATGACCATTGAGTGGGTGGTGAGCCAGGTGCTCAGCTAGAATGCTTCCTTTCACGGCTTTCTGTGCGTGATACTCAATGTCATATTCTGATAACAACATCTGCCAACGGGAAATTCTCCCAGTTAAGGCAGGCTTCTCAAATATGTACTTGATTGGATCCATATGAGAGATCAAACAAGTAGTATGTCGAATCATGTACTGGCGGAGACGCTTGGCAGCCCAGGCCAAAGCACAACACGTCTTCTCGAGCATGGAGTAGCGGGATTCACAGTCAGTGAACTTCTTGCTCAGGTAGTAAATGGCATGCTCTTTTCTCTTCGTCTCGTCTTGCTGTCCAAGGACACAACCCATGGAATTTTCTAAGACGGTTAAGTACATTATCAAAGGTCTTCCTTCCACTGGAGGAGACAAGATGGGTGGTTCGAGCAGATATTCCTTAATGCTGTCGAACGCTTTGTGACAATCGTCTGTCCAGACGCAACTTTGATTTTTCCGTAGAAGTTTGAAAAATAGGAGCGCAAGTTGCAGTCATAAGATATATGAATCTCGAGATGTAATTCAGACGTCCAAGAAATCCTCTAACTTGTTTCTCGGTTCTGGGTGAAGGCATTTCTTGAATTGCCTTGACTTTGTCTGGATCTACTTCAATTCCTCGTTTGCTGACAATGAAACTAAGGAGTTTTCCTGAGTAGACACCAAAGGTACACTTGTTGGGGTTCAGGCGAAGCTGAAACTTCCGTAAGCGTTGAAATAACTTTGTCAGATTTTGTATGTGATCTTCTTCATTTTCTGATTTGGCAATCATGTCGTCCACATAAACTTCCACTTCTTTATGCATCATGTCGTGGAAAAGCGTAGTCATGGCTCTTTGATAAGTTGCCCCTGCGTTCTTTAGTCCAAAAGGCATAACACGATAGCAGAACGTGCCCCAGGGGGTGATGAAAGCTGTTTTCTCCATGTCTTCAGGTGCCATTTTGATTTGGTTGTATCCTGAAAATCCGTCCATGAACGAGAAAACTTTGGATTTTGCTGTACTGTCTACCAACATATCAATATGTGGTAAAGGAAAATCATCCTTAGGGCTAGCTTTGTTCAAATCTCTGTAGTCGACGCACATGCGGACTTTTCCGTCTTTCTTAGGAACGGGAACAATGTTAGCTAACCACTGAGGGTATTCTGAAGTGACGAGGAAACCTGCGTTGATCTGCTTTTGAACTTCCTCTTTAATTTTTGCTTGACCGGAGGGCATTCTGCTTTTAATGGCAAGTGATGCTCCACTATACTGGTATCCAACCCTGGCATATCTTGATAAGACCAAGCGAAGACATCTGAGAATTCTTTGAGCAGTTGTATCAAACTTTCTCTAATCTCTGAACTGAGCGAAGCTCCAATCTTAACCTCCTTTCTGTTTCCATCGGAACCAAGGT